>NC_092707.1:380508079-380811055 GCF_047496885.1 Scyliorhinus torazame | reverse complement strand
CTGCTCGCACAGCAATTAATTAAAAAAGTGCTCACCACACACACACACACACATACTCCAATCATAGAAGTTTGAAGGGCTTTGAGCTTTGGAAGGAAAAACTATTTCTACTGATTGGTAAATTGACATTTGAAGAGCATTAACACCAAAAGAATTCCTCCGCCGCCCCGCAAGATTCATCCGACATCTTCTTGCGGGGCGGCCACGGGGAGGACGGCAACCGCGCATGTGCGGGTGACGTCATTTACGCGGCGCCGGTCGCGTAAATGACGCGGCATCGCTCCTAGCTCCCCAGGGGCCGGAGAGTAGGGGGCTGGGAGCGGCCTCCGACGCCGGAGTGAAACACTCCGGTTTTCACTCCGCCGTCGGGACTTAGACACCCGATGGGAGAATTCGCCTATGGAAAGAGAAATATTAAGCGTTGAGAGCCGACACAAGAATGATGAGAAGAATGGCCTTTTGCGCTGTGAATTTTTAGGTTAAATTATTAAGTACCATTCTGTAAATTCTGAAGAAAATATGAAAATGGAGAATAAAAATATTTAAATAAAAAAATAAATCTCAGCAGGTCTGCCAGCATCTGTGGAGAGAGAAGGGAGCTAATGTTTTGAGTCTGGATGACTCTTGGTCACAGCTTTGAGAGAGTCATCCAGACTCGAAACGTTAGGTACCCTTTCCCTCTGCAGATGCTGCCTGATGTGCTGAGATTATCCAGTATTTTCAGTTTTTTTCCTGTTGTGTTCATTCTCCCCTGCCGGGGTACCTGGGGCGAGAGCGGCCGCCGTCGGCAGGACGGGAAGATTCCGCAGGCAGGAATTCTGGAAAGCCCCGCCCGTAATGTGACTGATGTCACCACAAGTATCGCTGTTAAATGCAGCTTTTCCATATATCCAATTGTGCTGCTTGTCCTGAATTGTGCTTGCAGCTTCCCAACAAACGCCACCAACAAATCACCATGAGACGGTTCAAAGGATAACCAGGAAGATTTGAAGGACAAAAAGGTTGAGGGAAGGTTTTGCGATGTATGTAAGTGGGCGCAGCTTATCAAAATGAGGTGGGCCCATTGCTGTGATGGCTTCTTAACCCTGCGCGGGGAGAACTCTTACAACAGGATAGAGTGATTTTCTTGCACCTCTGGCAATGCAAACAATACACCTCAGAAAAAGCAGAATCCTGAGATTTTGGCAGTAAGTGTGTGCTATTTTCTGACCACTGAAGCTCAAGCGCCTGTTGAAACGACATTTACACAAGACACATTCGGGTAGGTTGTGATAATCCAGGCTAAATGTAGTTGCTCTCATCTCTGTTGCCAGTCTCCAAAGGCCAAGCAGATCGTGCAGCTGGTCTGCTTCCGGGCTTCAATCAATGAGGATTTGAGACAGCTGCTGGGAGACAAACGGCCCGGGGGTGTCTCTCTCCTTTTGGCCTTCCTGTAGAAATTTAAGGCTGAGGAAGTAGCTTTGACTTTGGGTGATTGTGAAAATTGGAACTGCAAAGCATTATGAATTGCCCCCACATTGAGACATCTCCACTGATTTTCATTCCTATGGGCTTCAGTGCAGATCAGAAGAGGGGAATAATGAGTGGCTGCGTCAGTATTGTTTCGCCGGCACCCAGAGTCCATATCACCCCCTAAACCTCTGCTCAATGCCACAGCAGACAACTGAGATTGGCAGGACAGAATCGCCAGTTAGGCCTATCCAACAAAGTGCAGAATTCTGCGATCTCTGTGTAACTCTCAGGAACAACAACTTACATTTAGGTAGTGCCTTTAACATAACAAAGCAGCCCAAGGCATTTCAGCAGACTGCTATTGTGCAGAATCTAATACTGAGTCACACAAAGGGATATTACAGCAGATGGCCACAGCTGGGTCAGAGAGGCAAGCTTCAAGGAGCATCGTAAAGGAGTAGAGCAAGGTAGAGATCCGGAAAGGCACAGGGAGAGAATTCCAGAGGTTGGGACCTAGGCAACTGAAGGCATAGCCACCAGTGCTGTTTATAATCCAGGAAGCTCAAGTGGCCAGAATTGGAGGAGCACAGAAATCTCAGCGGGTTGTGGGGCTGAAGGAGCTTACAGAGATGGGGAGGGGTAAGGCTGCGGAGGAGGGATTTGAAAACAAGGATAAGAATTTGTGGGACAAGAGCCTCAGGAATGAGGTGAGCAGGACTTGGGCAAATCAAGACAAGGGCAGCAGAGTTTTTGATGACATCAAGCTGATGGGGGTTGGGGAGTGAACAGTAGGAGGCCATGCATTGGAATAGCCAAGTCTGGAGTTAACAAAGGTCTGGATGAGGGCTTCAGCAGGAGATGAGCTGGGACAGGGGCAAAGGTGAGAGGCATTATAGATATGGAAATGGACATTTTTCATGATGGGGCAAATGTGCGGCAGGAAACTCATCTCGGAGGTCAAATATGAACAGTGTGGCCTCAGCTATCTGAATAGGTAACAGGATATTTTATCTTTCTACCATTGGCATGAGCTCCCCTATCCAGGCTAGGCAGCAAATCTAGTGCGGTTCCCACTGCCAAATCCACAAGTCCGATGAAAGGATACGGAATGTGCAGAATTACACCTGTTGTATGAACCAGCAATGAGATGTTGCCAAAGGCTGTAATTGTACATGCACAGAGACTTGCACATGAATAGCTAAGCTTTGTTGTCACATCTAAAAATATGCTAAAGCAGAGCTGTAAATTCCTCCACATACCCAATTGTGCTTTTCTGAGAAGCTGAATTATTTTTGATCCAAGAGTCTAGTTGGATTCCATTTGAGCCGAACACTGGGATGTTTGAATAGACTCGAAGAGGACTCATTCCTATAGTTAGTGAAGCATAAATCAGCTCTGTCTACACTGACATGGTCTGGCTTTTATAATCCCCTGTTCACTTTGCCATTTTCAGAGCTTTTAAACATGGGCAAATAAGCTACCCTGCATGACAAAACATCCAACAGAAAGTTGCAGGAGAGCAAACCTTTAAATGTAAAATTGGAACCGGGACAGATTCAATGTCCAGGAGAATTATTGAAGGCTCAGTTCTTTTTCTGACCTGTGAATTCTGGTGTATCAATGATTGATGCACCAGTTGAATGATTTTAGGTGCTCGCAACACTAATACAATTTTGTAAACTGGTTGCTTGACTGAAAATGTATTCCCCCAATTTACATCTTGATTCTAGGGGATCTTGTGGGCACAATGGCAGGGCCCCTAACTCTGGACCAGAAGTCCCGGTTCCAAGTCCAACGCCAGGACTTATTGGCCGAGGAAGGCGTGTTTGTAACCTGGTTTAACAGGTTGCTAATCAGCTCAGGAATCCTTCTACCACTTCCCCCCACTCTTCCCCAAAGAGGAAAACAGCGTGTGTGTGAGGGGGAAGAAAGAAATCTTAATTAGAGTGCCTTCACACAATCCTGAGGTAAATATTCGTGAACAGGGTCAGGCTCACTGCTCCAACACCTTTTAGGAGTCAGCCACATGTGTATCTGCTCCTTAAACTGCTAGACAATGAGGTATGAGCACAGTAACACCTCACTCTGCCATGAAACCATGGAACAGGCAAAGGATTCAATGGAAAAAGAATCAGTCTGATCCATTCTTTTTAAATGGCCTATTGGGTATAGGTGCAGTTCTTCTGCCAAAAACCAGAAGATGAGGTTACCAAGCCTGAAAATATCCAGCTAAAGGTATGTTGAAGGAGAAGGTGTTTCACACTCAGATGTGTGAATTGATGGACTTGGTTGGCACCTGCACACATTTTTCTTCTTATCCCCGAATTCTCCGTCTGAAATCAGGTCCCTGCGATTATGTGTTGGGCCAGGCCCAAGTGCCGTCATTTCTTACTATGGGTAGGGTGAGGAGGCAGGTCTCAAGTTTGCCGAACCCAGAATGCGGGGGGTGGGTCGAACACCGTGCTCTTAGCATCAAATTGATCCACATGCCTGATGTCCAATCAACGGAGCTAACTGCTCCACAGTCCCGCCTCAATCATAGCCAAGCAAGTGAAGCACTCACCAACAGATACTGTACTCAACAGTGTAATGGGTGTAGACTCTAGGCCACTGAAGGAGGGAGGTGACAATGATCTGAATGGGATCAGAACTTGGACCTGGAGGGGTAATCCTGCAATCCTGTCATCAGCGTGCGCCAGCGCTCAAGAGAGCAAGTTGGTGACTGGGCTACAGCATGGTACACCCCCCCCCCTGATTTTCCCAACACAGGTATCCACTTGGAAGCCTGTGATTGTTACAGTGTGACTCCTTAAGAGGACAAGTTGAATCAGATTATCTGAACTTCATTTGCTCATGCTTTAGTGTCCCCAATCCTTTTAAAGCATTGATTACCTACATAGCATGTATCACTTTTAGCAGTGTATGTTCCTTGGAATGTTGAACCAACAATCAGACCCACGCCTCAATTAACATTTGTGATGCTTTGGTTTCTACCTGGTTTCAAACTGAAAATGATGTTGACGACATCTTAACCTAAAATGCTGCCGCGTCGGCCTATTGATGTCATGTGATGCATGTTATTGAAATGTATGGTCCAATTCTGACCTTTGTAGTTGTGTCCGCTGATTCCAAAGGCTGAGTCTCCATTAGGTATGAGGCCTTTTCCCTCGGGACACAGGGCAGCGAATTCAGCTAAGGAATAAAATAGAAAAGTTAATTAAAGAGAGGCCTGGGGCCACTGGCAGATAATGTTATCTTATACATCAAGCTGTATGGTACATGTAACATAAAATATAACACTGAGATATAGGCCCCGATCGAACAGCCACTCTGCGCCCAAAAAGCAGTGCGCCACGGCGCACGAGGGCAGACAAAGTGGAGACCCCGCTCCCGGGATCTATCCGGCTCACAACGCCTCGCGAGACGCTGCAATGTGAATCCTGCTCATTGCAGGCGGGGTCACCTTTTGGAGAATCTGCATATTAGAGCGAGACAGACAGTCTCACTGTGATATGCTGTTTCGTGAGGCACAAGAGACGTTGGGATTCATCCCCTTCGCCTCGGAATCCTCGGGCGAACGGCACTCGTGGGGGTCTCCCAGGGGATCGTAGCCCCCCCCAGGTGAATGCCCTTTGGGCAAGGTGGTACCCGGGCACTGCTGCTGCCAACCTGGCACCCTGACAGTGTCAGCCTGCCACCCTGACAGTGCTAGCCTGCCACCCTGACAGTGTCAGCCTGCCACCTTGACAGTGCCACCTGCATGCCAGCTGGGCACTGCCCAGGTGGCACTGCCAGCTGGCAGGAGTACCAGGTTGGCACTGCCAATGTGCCAAGCTGGCATTTTCCACGCAGCAGCAATTGGACCAGGGGTGCCTTGCACGGATATTGGAGGGGGTGTGGGGAGGGGCCTGGGCCTCATTGTGCGTTGGGGCTTTAGGGGTTGCGTCGGTGGCTCCAGAGATCGGGATGCCATTTAATAATGACATCCCGATATCCCGCTACACTAAGGAATTCCAGCGAGCGGAGCTCCTCAGTGCACAAAGATGGCTTATATGCAGCCTCGGCCATGCGTTCCCCGCTGAGGCTCCCCCCCATCTAATCCAAGTGATGTTTAATAGCATTGTGTTTCTCTGTGTGTGTGCGCCGGGAAAAACAGGGCTAAACGTGCTCACTATGGGACTTTATTCCCATTTAGTTAAATCGCGTCCTTAATCTATGCAGGTGAAGAGGGCCTTTGTGATATTTGTACAGCTGCTCAGTTACAAGTGCACTTATAACCAGCTAAGACATCATCAGCTTTATCCTCTTCAACACAAATTTTCTTGATCTAAAAAGCCCACAATATTCTCCACATGCTGACTATGCAACAAGAAGGAACAGCAATTTAGCATCATGAAAGGTCCCAAGGTGCTTCACAGCAGCATTTTAAAACAAATTAGTCTTCGTTACATAGAGGATTAGCTGCTGTTTGAAAACGCTGCGCTTGCAGATAGCTGGACATTTGTCGCTTCTTGCCCGTACAATCCGAGAATCAGTGGGTCTCAGATCAAAGCCACATTTATCCATTCCTATTGAAACAACAATAGGCGAGCAGCCAGCCAATCTGTTGGTGCGCTCCGGGTGATTGCTCCTCAGCAAAGTGGGAGTGGAAGTCTTTGGCCTACACCACACCCAAGGCACTCTCCGTATGCCCAAATGATTGGCTAGCTCAAGAGAGGCTGTAAGCCAGAGTGCACACAATGGACATGGCTCATTTACCCGGCCGTCGCTCCAACTATCCTTTAATTTAGGTATCCAACTCATAGTGTGAACGGAATGCCCAATTAGTGCTTCAGTGGCACTGCACCCAATTAGGATAGAAAGCAGAGGTGATATTCAAATCTCTAAAACACGTAAGCATCACTGCCCTCCTCCTTGCCTTCTGGCCCCGGTACATGTGCATTTCAATCCTGGTGTCCAAGGAAGTATCTGGGATACAAAGTACACACAGTCCCATTCAATGGCTTGCTGAGCCCAGAATGCATTATTGAGACAGGCACATCCAGAACTCCGCCAGGGGAACGTATCACATTAAGTTATACAAATAACCCAAACTGAGGCTAGCTCACTAATAGAATTAGCCATAGAATTTACAGTGCAGAAGGAGGCCATTCGGCCCATCGAGTCTGCACCGGCTCTTGGAAAGAGCGCCCTACCCAAGGTCAACACCTCCACCCTATCCCCATAACCCAGTAACCCCACCCAACACAAAGGGCAATTTTGGACACTAAGGGCAATTTATCATGGCCAATCCACCTAACCTGCACATCTTTGGACTGTGGGAGGAAACCGGAGCACCCGGAGGAAACCCACGCACACATGGGGAGGACGTGCAGACTCCGCACAGACAGTGACCCAAGCCGGAATCGAATCTGGGACCCTGGAGCTGTGAAGCAATTGTGCTAACCACTATGCTACCGTGCTAACCACTATGCTAATGTCCAGGTTCAGCTGTGTGGGGTGGCTGAACCATGCCAAAGGGGGGGCTTCACTTCTGATCTAACCCGCAGTGGTAATCCTCAGCTTCATGGATTTGCCACACAGAGATAAGTTCATCAATTCTTATGCAGAGTAAATAACATGCCCTCAGCAAACATACAAGGAACTTCAGAGAGGGCAGTTTGTCCATCAAACCCACGTACAATAACATTGCAACCAGACATCTCCACAGACGCAAACTTACGAGTGCCAAACACCGGACAGGGGAACACTTCACAATTGTCACCCCAGCCTGCTCCCAGGGTGCAGCAACACTCCTGCTTCGTGACGTTGGAGGTCAGGACATTATCACAGAAGTGGGCATCGTTTAGATTGTAGTAGCATTCCTTCTTCTCTTCGGTCTGTTCAAGTACTGAAGAAAGAAAGCACACAATGTTCAATGAAACTTGGCATCATTACATTTCAATGAATTACTGTTCACAATGCCCCATATCTATTGAACCCTTTAATCTGCACCTGCCCTGGTCAATCTAAGCTTCCCTATGTGCAACGTTACCTAAATCTACAGGAGAGTGGCTAATCCTGATTACTGATACCTACAAGTTCCATACAATCTTTCATGTCCAATGGTCCAAGAAAATGTTTGTATTTTGAACCATTCAACAAAAGCTCCCATGGCGATGATGCTCTTCTCTTATGGCCTTCATGCATTTCTTTATTTAGTTACTGCAAATGCTCTTTTATTGTTCCAGCTAAAACACGATGGACTTCCTGTAGCGCACAAAGACTCCGTGAGACGAATAGAGTGAAGTCGATGAGGCTTTATTAAGCGTGTCTGTTCCCCCGCAGCTCGATAGTAGAATGGCCTGCGGGGGAGGACTCCGGCTTCTTATACTCCGCCTTCAGGGCGGAGCTAGAGGTCAACGGCCAACCAGGACCCGGGATCTGTCAGCCAATGACATTAGGGCTTCCAGTCCCACATGACCCCCAATACATACTACCACATTCACCCCTTGTCAAAAATGAACCCGGCGGGGTGATGCTTCGTATGGTGGTAAGGGTTTGCAGGGCTGGTCCTGGGAGGAAAAAAACATTCACATGGCAATACAGTATTGTACAATTTTGTCCTGTTTCAACTATTTACAGAGGGTATAGGGAGAAAAGCAAAATGTTCTTGTGAAAAGTCCATATTTTGATTTAGATCGACGCCACGAGTCGGTCGGGCGGTCTGGTCGTCCGTGTCGATCGCCTCGGCCCCGGTGGTGGTGGTGGTGCTTGTACCGGTGTTGTCGTCTCTGGGAGCCTTACGGTTTCAGCTTGGGCTTTATTCTTGGTCGGGCCTGAGGGGAGGGGAACCGATCCTCCTGGGAAGGGGGCGGTCGCGGGGTGCGGCGGTGGCAGGAAGGGGGGGGGGTTGGGTGAATGGTGTCGGGGGGGGTGTGTGTGTTGCCGGCGGGCACCAGATCCCGCAGGGAGACCGTGTCCTGCCGGCCGTCGGGGTACTCCACGTAAGCGTACTGCAGGTTCGCGTGGAGGAGGTGAACCCTTTCGACCAACGGGTCCGCCTTATGTGCCCGCACATGCTTTCGGAGCAAGGTGGGTCCTGGGGCCGCCAGCCAGGTCGGCAGCGACGTTCCAGAGGAGGACCTCCTAGGGAAGACAAGGAGACGCTCATGAGGCGTTTGATTAGTGCTCGTACATAATAGCGACCGGATGGAGTGGAGAGCGTCCGGGAGGACCTCCTGCCACCGTGAAACTGGGAGGTCCCTGGACCGTAGGGCCAGTAGGACGCTCTTCCAGACCGTGCCGTTCTCCCTCTCTACTTGCCCATTCCCCCGGGGGTTGTAGCTGGTCGTCCTGCTTAAGGCTATGCCCTTGCTGAGCAGGAACTGGCGCAGTTCGTCACTCATGAAAGAGGACCCCCTGTCGCTGTGGACGTATGCGGGGCAACCGAACAGTGTGAAGATGGTGTTCAGGGCTTTAATGACTGTGGCCGCGGTCATGTCAGAGCAGGGAATGGTGAATGGGAAGCGGGAGTATTCGTGCACCACATTAAGAAAATATGTGTTGCGGTCGGTGGAGGGGAGGGGCCCTTTGAAATCGAGACTAAGGCGTTCAAAGGGGCGGGAAGCCTTAATCAGGTGCGCACCATCCGGCCTGAAAAAATGCGGTTTGCATTCCGCGCAGATGTGGCAGTCCCTTGTGACTGTACGGACCTCCTCTAAAGAGTATGGGAGATTGCGGGACTTGATGAAGTGGAAAAACCGAGTGACCCCCGGGTGGCAGAGGTCCTCGTGGAGGGTTTGGAGGCGGTTAATTTGTGCGTTGGCACATGTGTCACGGGATAAGGCATCGGACGGCTCGTTCAGCTTTCCGGGACGATACAAAATCTCGTAGTTGAAGGTGGAGATCGCCATCCTCCACCTTAAGATCTTGTCGTTTTTGATTTTGCCCCGCTGTGCATTATCGAACATGAAGGCTACCGACCGTTGGTCAGTGAGGAGAGTGAATCTCCTGCTGGCCAGGTAATGCCTCCAAAACCGCACAGCTTCCACTATGGCTTAGGCTTCCTTTTCCACTGAGGAGTGGCGGATTTCTGAGGCGTGGAGGGTCCGGGAGGAAAAGGCCACGGGTCTGCCCGTTTGGTTAAGGGTGGTTAAGGGGAGGGACTCGTCGATGGCGCGCATCGTGGCCTTTGCGATATCCGCTTTGATGCGGCTGAAGGCCTGGCAAGCCTCTGTCGACAGAGGGAAGGTCGTGGTCTGTATTAGGGGGCGGGCCTTGTCTGCGTATTGGGGGACCCACTGGGCGTAGTATGAAAAGAACCCCAGGCAGCGTTTCAGGGCTTTTGGGCAGTGCGGGAGGGGGAATTCCATGAGGCGCGCATACGTTCGGGGTCGGGGCCTATTATCCCATTGCGCACTACGTAGCCCAGAATGGCTAGCCGATTGGTGCTAAAAACGCACTTGTCCTCGTTGTACGTGAGGTTCAAGGCTTTGGCGGTCTGGAGGAATTTTTGGAGGTTGGCGTCGTGGTCCTGCTGGTCGTGGCCGCAGATGGTTACATTGTCGAGATACGGGAACGTGGCCCGCAACCCATGTTGATCAACCATTCGGTCCATCTCCCGTTGGAAGACCGAGACCCCGTTTGTGACGCCAAATGGGACCCTTGGGAAAAGGTATAATCGCCCGTCTGCCTCGAAGGCTGTGTACTTGCGGTCACTTGGGCGGATGGGGAGCTGATGGTAGGCGGACTTGAGGTCCACGGTGGAGAAGACTTTATATTGGGCAATCCGATTGACCATGTCGGATATGCGGGGGAGAGGGTACGCATCTAGTTGTGTGTACCTATTGATGGTCTGGCTATAGTCTATGACCATCCTTTGTTTCTCCCCTGTCTTCACTACTACCACCTGCGCTCTCCAGGGACTATTGCTGGCCTGGATTATGCCCTCCTTTAGTAGCCGCTGGACTTCGGACCGAATGAAGGTCCGGTCCTCGGCGCTGTACCGTCTGCTCCTAGTGGCGACGGGTTTGCAATCCGGGGTGAGGTTCGCAAACAAGGACGGGGGTTGCACCTTGAGGGTTGCGAGGCCGCAGATAGTGAGTGGGGGTATTTGGCCGCCGAATTTGAACGTAAGGCTCTGTAGATTGCATTGGAAATCTAATCCCAGTAAGGTGGGGGCGCAGAGTTGGGGAAGGACGTTTAGTTTGTAGTTTTTGAACTCCCTCCCCTGCACCGTTAGGGTAACTATGCAGAATCCTTGGATCTGTACGGAGTGGGATCCTGCAGCTAGGGAAATCTTTTGTGCGCTGGGGTAGGTGGTCAAGGAACAGCGTCTTACCGTGTCGGGGTGGATAAAGCTCTCCGTGCTCCCGGGGTCGACTAGGCATGGTGTCTCGTGGCCGTTTATTAGCACCGTTGTCGTCGTCGTCTGGAGTGTCCGGGGCCGAGCTTGATCGAGCGTAATTGAAGCGAGACGTGGTTGTAGTAGTGGAGTGGGGTCCGTTGTTGCCGTCCAAGATGGCGTCGGGGATGAACAAAATGGCCGCCCCCATACATCGCACGTGGCTGGGGGGTCACAAGATGGCGGCGGGGGTGGACAAAATGGCCGCCCCCACGCGTCGTAGAGGTTTGGGGTGGTCCAAGATGGCGGCGCCCTTCCTCCCCTCGTGGTGGCCGGTACCCAAAATGGCGGCGTCTGCAGGTCGCACATGGGGCGCTGGGGGGGTTGGGGAGCGTTAGGACCGCGCGGGGCTCCCTCCTCTCCGGGGACAGCGGTGGTCGGGACCCAAGTTGGTAGCGCCAGCGGGTCAGACGTGGAGCGCGGGGGGGGGGGGGGGGGGGGGGGTTAGGGGGGCGTTAGAGACGGCCAGAACTCCCTCTTCTCCGTGGGGCGTGGTGGTCGGGACCCAAAGTGGTAGCGCCGGCGGGTCATACATGGGGTGCGGGGGGGGGGGTTGGGGAGCGTAAGCGGCGTGCAGGGCTCCCTGTTCTCCCGGGACCGCGGTGGTCGGGACCCAGAGCGGCTGCGCCAGCGGGTGGGGAGCGTAAATGACTTGCAGGGCTCCCTGTTCTCCCGGGACAGCGGCGACCTCGCGGGACCGGCACACAACCGCGAAATGGCCCTTTTTCCCGCTGCTCTTGCAGATTGCTGCGCGGGCCGGGCAGCGCTGCTGGGGGTGTTTCGCCTGGCCGCAGAAATAGCAGCGGGCGCCCCCGGTGCGACTTGGCGTCTGAACCGCACAAGCCTGTGGGGTGTCCGGGGGGTTGGGGGTGGGTTTGTCGCGACGGGTACGTACGGAGCCCAATGGGCTGCCGCGCGGTCGGGGCCGTAGGCGCGGGTATTACGCGCGGCCACGTCTAGGGAGGCTGCTAGGGCCCGGGCCTCTGAGAGTCCTAGCGACTCTCTTTCTAGAAGTCTTTGGCGGATTTGGGAGGAATTCATACCTGCCACAAAAGCATCGCGCATTAACATGTCCGTGTGTTCATTTGCGTTCACCGAAGGGCAGCTGCAGGCTCGTCCCAAAATCAGCAGCGCGGCGTAGAATTCGTCCATCGATTCTCCGGGACCTTGCCGTCTCGTCGCGAGCTGGTAGCGAGCGTAGATTTGGTTAACTGGGCGGACATAGAGACTTTTCAGTGCTGCGAACGCCGTCTGGAAATCCTCCGAGTCTTCGATGAGGGAGAAGATCTCCGTGCTCACCCTCGAGTGCAGGACCTGTAGTTTTTGGTCTTCTGTGACCCGGCCGGTGGCCGTTCTGAGGTAGGCCTCGAAGCAAGTCTGCCAGTGCTTGAAGGCTGCTGCCGCGTTCACTGCGTGGGGGCTGATCCTCAGGCATTCCGGAATGATCCTGAGCTCCATAGTCCTTTTTAGGCACGCTTAATAAATTGTAGCGCACAAAGACTCCGTGAGACGAATAGAGTGAAGTCGATGAGGCTTTATTAAGCGTGTCTGTTCCCCCGCAGCTCGATAGTAGAATGGCCTGCGGGGGAGGACTCCGGCTTCTTATACTCCGCCTTCAGGGCGGAACTAGAGGTCAACGGCCAACCAGGACCCGGGATCTGTCAGCCAATGACATTAGGGCTTCCAGTCCCACATGGCCCCCAATACATACTACCACACTTCCTTCCTTCGGCTATGCGCTACACTGGGAGGAATCCTCCGGTCCCACCAGCAGTGGGAAGCATGGCGGGCAGGGAACCAAATTTGGCATGGGCCAAAAATCAGTTTCCCAACGACGGGATGATCTTTAGGAGTTAGGTTCTCAGGAGGTCAAAGGTGGGTTAAAGGCAGATCGAGGAGATTCCCTACGAATAATGTCGGGAATTAAGCTCCCCTTCCAAATTAGGAAATTAGAACATTCATTTTTAAGACTGCACACAAGTGGGGTAAACCCGGTGAGCTCGGCTTCTCCCACAACTAACAGGGAGTCGTCGCTGCATTGTCATCTTTGAGGAGCGCCTGCAAATGACAGCTTGTGCTTGACAGCAAGTGGTGGCAATGCAAGTTGTGTGGAGGATGATTAAGGAAGGGCTAGCAGCTAAGGGTGGAGTAGTGGCAGAACAAAGGTGCAAGGAATAGGTCAGGCTGTATGGGTGCTCTTTAAATGTGGCACCCCCAACCCCATGAGGTAATGGCGGGGATCACGACTTCCTGCTGGCTCCAAATGCGAGAATCGGTGAGCTCCTCGTTGAACAGCACAAGATCGCACATGGTCAGCCGTCCCACCTCCCAACGAACCGCTCCCACTTCCGGGCCTACCACCAAACTTGCTTCAGAATTGTAAATTCCAGCTACTGTACCTTTTGCTTCACTGCAGCACTTACACATTTTCTTGTGGAGTAATATTTACGCAGACTACTTCATCCTAGCTAGTCCTCAACTGAAATCATTTGGGCTACCAATTAGTTTTACCATACAGTGAAATCTCTCAAAGAAAAGGTGCAGCTGGGGCAGCATGGTGGCACAGTGGTTAGCAATGCTGCCTCATGGCGCTGAGGACCCAGGTCCAATCCCGGCTCCAGGTCACTGTCTGTGTGGAGTTTGCACATTCTCCCCATGTCTGCGTGGATCTCACCCCCACAACCCCAAAAGATGTGCAGGGTTAGGTGAATTGGCTAAATTACCCCTTAATTGGAAAATAAAATTGGGTACTCCAGATTAAAAAATATTCGGACTTCTCAAATAGCTAGCCATGACACAGACTGGGGGGGGGGGGGGGGGGGGGGGGGGGTGGAGGGGGGTGGTAAGGCTCTGTGCCCAGACCGTGCACAGTATAACTCCAAACCTTCTGGCCTGCATGGCTTAATAATGAGCTGAATGACATACTCAGTATTAAAGGCACAAAACATCCTCAGTTTAAAAATAGTGTGGTTTGGGTTGGATACTGAACACCTACTGAGTAACTAGTCCTTTTGGAGTCGAAGCAAAATTATGTTGGGTGGTAAAGACAGTTCTTTGTTTAATCATGATGCAAGAGGCAGCGATTCTGGATTACATCCCCCTGTCAGAAATCTACCCTGTGAAAGGGCAATGCACAGCATGCTCGCATGACGTGGGGAGGTAGGACCCGCACTGCCACTTTCCCGAAAGGGTCCCGTATTTCTTTCTTCATTCTTTCATGGAATGTGGACATCACCGGTAAGGCCAGCATTTGTTGCCCATCCATCCTGCCCTTGAGCTGAATGGCTTGCTCGGCCTTTTCAGGTTTCCATGGATCTGTAGGCCAGATGGAGAAAGGATGGCAGATTTCCGACCCTGGAGGACGTTAGTGAGCCAGATGGGGGTATTATTTACACCAATTGATGATATTTTCAAGGTCACCATCCCTGAGACTAGCTTTGCATTCCAGATTTCTTAACGGAATTCAAATTCCACCAGTTGCTGTCGAAATATTAGCTGGACCTCTAAAACTTGGTCCAGCGACATAACCACTGCCCCACCCTCCGGATCACCACCACCACCAATTAGGAAAGCGGGAACCAAGGCTGATCCACATTCCTGGATCCCATTGGACAGATTGCCCGGGGTGGGCTGCAGAGACAATGGCGCTGCCCATGCTCTTTACTTCCAAAGAGCACAGTCTTAGTGCCAGGCTAGACTGGCAGACAGAAGTCCTGCCTCGGCCGCACTTCCGTGGGTTCAGTGACTTCCAGGAATTTTCAGGCATTATGCTCGTAAACAGTTGGGGAATTATGGAACATTATTTGATAGAATTGCATGACACAAAACGGAGGCCATTCAGCCCCATCATGCCTCTGGCAGTTCATTGAAAGACCTGACCCATTAATCCCTCACCCGTTGCTCTCTCCCCCTAGCTCTGAAACCTTTCTCTTTCGCATAATTGTCCAAGTTCCTTTGCAAATCTGCTTCCTCCACCCTGCCAGGGAGTCATCCCACATTAGAACCACTGCCACAGCAAGTAATGGGGCACAACCCCGTTCGGAGGCAGTGGAGAGGCTCCAAACTGTTGACCTTGTGTCTAATGCCTGTGATGGAATCGAACATCATTGCTCAGTTATTCTGTTTTTCTCCTTTTATCTTTGAAATGCTGAGGTTTGAAATTCCTATTGGTATTACTAATTGCTTTAGGTCAAGCATTCAAACAAAACTCCCTTATACGCTCAGTTATTTGAACCTTTTTTTTCTACACGGGATAGCCAAACAAAGCTTCAAGGTCAGTTTGCAATGTTCTCACCAAACAGAGATTGCTGGACAGCGATCAGGAATGGGAACCCCTACTGATTTTCACGACTCTAACCGAGGTCTCCCTAGGTGCACTGTAGCGTCTCTGCCACCATCCAGAGATTAAGTAATTCAGTGCCATCAAACTCGGGGCCGCACTGATCTGTATAAACCAGCTGCTCGCTCCCTAAATCCACTGGACCAAGGGACAATGTGTTTGTACTGAAGCTGCCTAACAGACATGATGGGGGTACAGTCCCTCAACACCCTGCTGGTTTATTAGGAGACTAGGCTGACTGATCTGCTGTCTTCTGTGATGGCTGGATTATTGTTAGCCCGAGGCAAATAAAAGGCTGAGTCCAAAAAAATGCCACTTAACTTAACGTGGAATTATCCCTGTTTTTCCTGCTCTGCTCCTTCTGTGAATGTTGTTGCCAAATAAATCGCTGTATTACAGGAACGACTTATTTAACTGTAGTGCTATCCTCATATCCAGAGAAATGCAGAACTAGTTACACTCTGCCTTAACCCACAGTCGAATCACACAATGGTTACAGCACAGAAAGAAGACACTTGGTTCCTCATGTCTGCGCCGGCCCTCCACAAGGGGCAATTTACCCAGTGCCACTACCCTGCCTTCTCCCCATAGCGCTACATGTTCTTCCTTCTCTTGAATGCCTCAATCGAACCTGCCTCTACCACACTCTCAGGCAGTGCACTCCAGATCACTAACTGTGTGAACATTTATCCTCATTGTCACCACTGACTCCTTTTGCTAACGATCTTAACAAATCTGCGCTGGCTTTCCATAATTAACCCAATTATGTCGACGTGACAATTAATTTTTTTCCCGAATTATCCTTTCTAGAAGCTTCAGCATCACCCAGGGTAAATTCTTTCAGTAACTAAACCAGAGTTTAGTATAACATCAATGTCTCCCATTGACAGATTTTGCCTTCGACTTGTTTAGCAAACGTCAATATGTTTTACAATGTAAATTTGCATGTTTATACGTAAGCTGCAATTTCTTTTGATCGACTGATTAAAGCATACAATAACATCACTTGGCATTGACATCTATTTCTCAACACTGCATTTACCAACACCAATTCTGTGCCCAAAGAATGCCACTGATGATGATCACGGCGGAGTAGTGAGGCTGTTGCCACTTAGAGCACTGGACTCCTGCAATCTAATTTTACAATATTGACTGTAGACCTCTTTAAAAGCAAGAGGTTGTGAAACCAACTCAAAAGGGTATAGCAGAATTACAGACAGCTGCACATTGAAATTTCGGAAGTGTGGGCAGCTTATTGAGCGACATGTAGAACATAGAATTCCTACAGTGCAGAAGATGGCCATTCGGCTCATCGAGTCTGCACCAATCCTCTGAAAGAGCACCCTACCTAGGCCCACTACCCTGCTCTATCCCGTATTCCCACCTAACCTGCACTTATTTGGACTGTGGGGGGAAACTGGCGCAGCCGGGGGAGAAGGTGCAAACACGGGGAGAAGGTGCAAACTCCACACATTCACCCAAGGCCAGATTCAAACCCATGTCCCTGGTACTGTGCCACCGTGCCGCCAACTCCTTCTATCGACTCTCAACAGGAATTAACTAGCCTTTGAAAGTTGACTAGAACTCTACTGTTGAAAAACAAAGTTAAGTTGGCAGGGCAGCTCTCAATCGCACTCCCAAAAATGAAGTTTGCAACATAACTGACCCATCAATCTGGGACTGTGCCAGGATTAGCATTTCTTAAATATTCATTCCGAAGGACACTGATAATAGGAAAAAAGATGGGTCTCCGACCACTCGAACAGTTTTATCTATACCGGGAATGAAGTTACTGTGAAAAGCCCCTAGTCGCCACATTCCGGCGCCTGTTCAGGGAGGCAGGTACGGGAATTGAACCTGCGCTGCTGGCCTTGTTCTGCATTACAAGCCAGCTGTTTAGCCCACTGTGCTAAACCAGCCCCAGAAGTTTCAGCAATATTCAAATTATTTATTATGATATATTATTTCTAATACAAACGATGGGCTGTTGTGTTTTCAAGGCCACTCCTTGTCCCTGACTGCTCACATCACAGGCATTTATTTCCACATGTCATAAGTGAGGTCACTGGGTTTAGGTTTTCCTTAAAAAGCAAACCGAATTGTAGAATATGGGCCGGGATTCTCCCCTACCCGGCGGGGTGGGGGGGTCCCGGCGGGGTGGAGTGGCAGGAACCACTCCGGCGTCGGGCCGCCTCAAAGGTGCGGAGAAATCCGCACCTTTAGTGGCCAAGCCCTCACCTTGAGGGGCTAGGCCCACGCCGAAGTGATTGGCGCACCGCCGGCCGGCGGGAAAGGCCTTTGGCGCCACGCCAGCTGGGGCCAAAGGGACTCCGCCAGCCGGCGGAAGTCCGCGCATGCACGGGTGCGTCAGCGGCGCGAGGGGGGGTCACTTCTGCGTCAGCCATGGCGGAGGCTATGGCCAAGGCGGAGGGAAAGGAGTGCCCTCACGACACAGGCCCGCCCGCGGATCGGTGGGCCCCGCTCGCGGGCCAGGCCACCGTGGGGGCACCCCCCAGGGCCAGATCGCCCCGCGTGCCCGCCTGGACACCGGAGCTCGCCCGCACCGCCAATCCCGCCGGTAAGAGAGGTGGTTTAATTCCCGCTGGCAGGACTGGCATTCCAGCAGCGGAGCTTCGGCCCATCGCGGGCCGGAGAATCGCCAGGGGGGGCCCGCCAACCCGCGCGGCGCGATTCCCGCCTCTGCCAAATCTCTGGCGCCGGAGAATTCGGCAGCCGGCGGGGGCGGGATTCACGCCGCCCCCGGCAATTCTCCGACCCAGATCTCAAAACATGAATAAAACTCCAATGGAACAGGAAGAAATTTGACTTATACAATCGCTTTATGTAGCAGCTACTATTTAAACCTTTATTCAGGGCTGGGGATTTTTCCAGTTGTACACTGGTTTCCAAGCTGTCGGCCTTTTAAGGCCTGTGTCAGTCTTTTTGAATTTCGTGAGCTGGCATGTATGTGGCTCTAGGGAGGCACGAAAGAAAATGCAAAATAACCATCAGCAAAACATATCGCAAGATGTGCCTGGCAGCATGAGAGACTCATCTCAACTGCAGTTAAACTTAACGCTCTTATCAGATGAGATGATAAAGTGCCATTTCTGGTTTACTTCCTATGTTTAATATAGCGAAGGTTGAAATGGAGATTTCTGCAGGGGAGGTCTCAGGGCCTTCTACCTTAGCAGTTATGAGCTGTGCTCAGACAAAGGGTGCATGAGTGTCTTACACAGAGGGAGCTAGTTGAATGGGCTCACAATGGTTGGAGTTCCAATGAATGAGAGGTGATCCCACTGAAACATATAAAATTCTTACGAGTTGGACAGGATAGGTGCTGGGAGGTTGTTTCCCCTGGCTGGAGAGTCTAGAATTAAGGGTTAATAATAATCATCTTTGTTAGTGTCACAAGTAGGCTTACATTAGCACTGCAATGAAGTTACTGTGAAAATCCCCAAGTCGCCACATTCCGGCTCCTGTTTGGGTACACTGAGGGAGAATTCAGAATGTCCAATTCACCTAACAAGCACGTCTTTCGGCACTTGTGGGAGGAAACTGGAGCACCCGGAGGAAACCCACGCAGACACAGGGAGAGTGTGTAGACTCCGCACAGACAGTGACTCAAGCTGGGAATCGAACCCGGGTCACTGGCGCTGTGAAGCAACAATGCTAACCACTGTGCAGGTTATAGTCTAAGGATAAGTGGTCACCATTTTGGATAGGAATGAGGGAGAATTCTTTAATTCAGAGGGTTGTGAAGCTTTAGAATTCTCTGTCAAAGAGAGTTGTCAATGCTCAGCCGTTGAAGAGTTTGAAGACTGAGGATGATAGGTTTTTGGGTTCTCAGGAAGTTGAGGGATATGAGCAGGAGGGTGAGGTTGAAGTTGAGGATAAGACATGGTCTTATTGAATGGTGGAGCAAGCTCGAGGGGCTGAATTGTCTACTCATGCTCCTATTTGTTATAGAGTTATTACTCCATGCTCCCTTTGAGTTCAGTTTAACATTAGGAACGCTGGGGGGGGATAGAGTTTACCTGTAAGTGTTAATGTGAAAAACAGGAAGGCAGCTAGCTGGTACAACGATTCACTTTGATGCAGCAGGTTTAAAGGTCTGAACATATACACAGCCTGGCAGATCAGGTTTAATTTCTGGTCGTGAACAGATAATGCTACTAACATTCAACATTGCTGGAGAAAGTTCAAATGTTAATGCTTCCTCAGGTCTGGAAGATATTCCACAAGAAGAGTTTATAAAATGGAACAGATCGAATGAAGGGGGGGGGGGGCGTAGAAAGACCACAAATAGAAAATAATGAATTATAAAGTGATTAGGGGGAGAATGTGGGGGGGGGGGAAGGTTAAATGACAAAAGTGATATTAATATAATGCATAAGGAAGCAAGGTGAGAGAAATTAGAGAAATAAGCCACATAGACAAGGCCCAGGGGACATGTTAATGGGTAAAGCTACACAGATTAATGCTGAGGGAAATGTGAAAGCAGACTGTAACTGGTTTAGTAGTCATGTGTTAGATGATGGCAGATTGATATGAAGCTGCAGACTACCCCATATTGAGGGAGTCCCCATTCAAGCACCAATCTGCTCCCTGTCCCATTCCCAGAAGGGCTGATACATCCATTTTATATTCCCAAAGCCTACACAAAATGAGCTCTGCTTAAACCCCAAAGCTGCCAAAGTCAATGTTATGGCCAGAGAGCAGCAAAGAGTCTTGTTTGGAAGATGAGGTCAGGTCCTCGAGCTATGGCGTTGAGCTACACTGGAATTGATGTAGGGAGCCAAGGACAGGGATGTCAATTCGTGGTGGGATAAAGAATAAAAGTGGTCAGTGACAGGGAGTTCAGAGGCACACGAACAGACTGAATGGATGTCCAGCAAGGGGTCATCCATTCTGTATTTACTCTCTCCAATGCAGAGATGGCCAGGGGCTGGATGTTGGCTGTGAGCTTATGAACCCCACTGCCAGGGTCAAATAGGAATCAGACGCCCACCCTGTGTGGGAAGCAGTCACTCATTGTGAAGCTGGGGGGTGCAACCAGAGGCCGTCCAGCTTGAAAGCAGCAGTAGGATGGCGTGGCAGGTAAGTTTAGGAGAGGGTGTCCCCAAAATGGAGGCCAACTGTGTTAAAATTTAAGGAGGGCTTTTGCTATTATTGTGGGGTTGGAGAGGTAGGAGGACCCCCTCTGCAGGGTGGGCGGTGGCTACTGCTGACCCCTCAAGCAGGGAGGGTCCCTTGGCCTATCTTGACCACTTGTCTCCAGGAACCCATCACCAGGCTGAGAAGCTGTCCCCTGTTGCCTGCGGGGACCTGTGGGTTGACTGGAAAATTCCAGGTCTTGCTGGGCTGGAATTCCGTACCCACCCATCTCCACTCCTGCCCCCAGCAGGGGCTAAAAATTAAGCCCATATTGTGAACGGCAAATCCAGTACCATAGCATAATAAATCACTGTCTCGCCCACTGCTGGCTCTGACACCTTAACGGCAGTGCCTTTGCATCCTTCCACCTAGGCCGAGATTGTAGATAGCCCCAGCTGCTTCACAAATGGCACAGCCGCCATTTTCCACCAAATAATTACAGCACAAGTATGAACTGCACTCGCATTTCAGATTTTTCAATGTGTTTTGAATGTTCATCACCAAGAAAGTCTCTATTTGTTCCTTGCAATGTAGTGCTTTTGTAACACCATGTACGAGTTTTCACAACATACATCACACAAATTATTGTGGTCTGAAAAGCCACATCAGTGACCCTGTCCCTAATGCTGACTTTCGATTCTTCTTAGTGCTATTATTTGCAGCATGTGTACCATTTAGATTCAATCACTGTTGTGTTGTGGGATCTAGTTGAGTGAAGCACAGTACGGACAAGGTTGACTGAAGGAAGGAATGGAAGCTGAACCACTCAGTCTCTATTGGTTTTGATCCTGTCACCCTTCTGCACGTGTACAACCTATCACGGTGGTGGTTGGGGGGGGGGGGGGGGGTAACTTTAGCTGCATGGGCTGATGTCGAGCAAGGGGTGAGGGCTACCTCCTTGGGGGGGGGGGGCTCCCCATGCCCATCAGAAGCAAGCCTCTCCCCCCCAGGTCATACCACCCTTTAACCCTCCCTTCCCCCACCCAAATCAAAACCAGGCCTCACCGATACCCCCGACGTACCTGAAGAGCAACCTTCATTCACTCCTCCTTTTCGGGGGTGGGCTGCCTGTAATCCCAGCAGTGGCCACTGTGCGAACCTGGCACTGCTGGCACTGCAGGGTTGCCGGCCAACTGATTGGGCGGTAACTCTCCAAGGAGGAGCTTACCCCCCCAGATAGGGGCAGAGGTCTCCCGTTAACCAATGAGCACCCTGCTGATCCTGAAATGGCTGTGGGGTAGCCGGAATCAGCCGGGGTGAGATATCGGCAGGGTGAGAAACCTGCCTTCCAAAACACCCTGCCCAATAGGCCAACAGCATCTTTTGCTTCTTCCAATCCCAATTTGCTTTAAATGCTGCAAGGGGGGGCTTTCACAGGCCGTTAATGAACACTGAGTTGACAGAAAATGTGACGAGCTGTTAATGGGTTGGGGGAGAGGGACAGGGAGGTGGAAAGTCTAAGGTATTGTCTGAATGCAAAACCCTTATCAGGAAAATGAGATTATATTCGCAAGAATGGATTATTCATTTAGGAATGCCATTTGGATAGGAGAGGGAGCAACATCTGGAGCTTTTCCACTGGTGCTACTAAATGAGAACTTTGCTGTGTAAGAAAGGTTAGCGATACCCTTCACACTAACGCAAAATGATCCTGCTGTCATTCTCAAAGGCACACTTCAAAAACTAGAATAGCTTACTGTTCCTGCAAAAGTGGTTCAGTGCCAACAACAACAGAAGTAAATTCCGTCCACTAGACGCTCAAACCAACCCTGAGGTGTCTATCCATAACAATATTTCAGATATTATTAAGTGCTGTGAAACTATATATTAGAATCTGAGCTAGGTGTTAACATGTGGAACGCAGGTCCCAAAGACAAATCCCTTCCAAATGTTCCGGCTTGCTTTGTCCAATTCCGTATCCCAAGGATTGGACCACAAAAAAGATAAGGTTACGCTGCTTGAACGGAGGGCAGGGATTTTTTAAAAATGTTTTCCATACCTGGAGGCTCCGGGGAACGGCACTCCCCGGTCATTGGGTCAAATTCCTGGATATCATCGGGACAGATGCAGAGGAACGATCCTTCCACATTCTCACAGAGAGCTTCACCACAAACTCCGTTGATCATCTCACATTCATTTACATCTGGAAATTATAACAGAGACAACATGATGTGAGTTAAAGGAGCAGCCCACACACAGTGCATTCTCAATACCTCCACAAGGACCGGTGTCTCTGCTATTGTGTAACGCAGAACCGGCATCCAACTGCAGCATCTCACCTTCACACATGGCTACGTTATGGCTATTTCTGCTCTTTAAGGTCATTTTGAGATTATTGTAATTTCTCGCGCTCCAGATCCAGTCCAAAATAAAGAGTAGTGAGGGAGGAATTGGATGGGGCGCTTTCACATTAATCTTGTTCAACACCAAGGGCGGGATTCTCCCATCCCGCGGCAAAGTGTCCACACCCCTCCAGGGGGCCAGCACGATGCTGGAGCGGATTGTGCGCTCCAGCTGCAGATCCCAGCGCAAACTTTGCGCCGCGTGTTCCGCGCATGCGCAGTGGCACCGGCGCCAACGTGCACATGCGTAGTGGCCTCCTTCAACGCGCCGGCCCCGACGCAACGTGGCGACGACTACAGGGGCCGGCGCGTAGGAAAGGAGACCACAGAGGCCGGCCCGCCGATCGGTGGGCCCCGATCGCGGGCCAGACCACATCGGAGGGCCCCCCCCCCCCCCCAGAGGTCGGAACCCCCCTTCCCCTCCCCCAAAGGCCGCCACCCAACCCTTACACGCCGAGGTACCCCCGGCCCACAGCAGGTTAGAACATCACCCGCCTAGACTCGGCTGTTTTCTTATGGCCGCTCGGCCCATTCGGGCCGGAGAATCAGCGGGCCGGCCACGTAGAGGGGCCCACGACCGGCGCCGCGCCAACTACGCCGGCACCAATGACGCCGATTCTCCGCTCAGCGGAGAATCGCATGCCGGCGTTGGGGCGGTGTGGTGCAATTTGTGCGGCCCGCCGGCGATTCTCCGACACGGCGCAGATCGACGGATTCCGCCCCATGTTCTTGGCTCTTTCTGTGAAAGGATAATTCTCAGGATCGAGGGCTGAGCTTTCAGTGGGCGGCATGGTAGCATAGTGGTTAGCACTGTTCCTCCATAGCGGCAGGGTCCCGGGTTCGATTCCCGGTTTGGTCACTGTCTGTGCGGGATCTGCACATTCTCCCCGTGTCTGCGTGGGTTTCCTCCGGGTGCTCCGGTTTCCTCCCACAAGTCACAAAAGACGTGCTGTTAGGTAATTTGGACATTCTGAATTCTCCCTCTGTGTACCCGAACAGGCGCTGGAATGTGGCGACTAGGGGCTTTTCACAGTAACTTCATTGCAGTGTTAATGTAAGCCTACTTGTGACAATAAAGATTATTATAAAAGATTCAAAGATCTGTCACAAAAGATGGTTCCTGAATGGGCAAATCCTCCACTGGAAGTTGTCAGGGTCCTTGGACAAGCTTTCCTTTTCCCAGATCAGCCAATCGCCAGCCCATCATGTCTGTCTGGATTAAGCACAGGCCAGCACCCCTTCCTGCACCAGGATTTGGAGCTAGCCTATCCCCATCAGATGCTTTCCCAACACCCACCGCCAACAAAGGCACAACTCAATAGATCAACCGGACACTCGGATATAACTTCACCACTCAAATGCTCATCAGTGACTACATACCTCAGCCTATGGACCAAACACAAAACTGCATGGTGGGACAGGAATAAAAGTAAAGTCGCCCTAAGACCATAAGCTTCCTTCCCCTTTGAGGGGGAGAGCAGGCTGGTGGTAATTTAATCTGAGGATCACCACAAGGTTGAGAAGGCAGAGCCTTCATGAATAATCTCAGCCGGTACGGGAATTGAACCTACGCTGTTGGCCTCGTCCTGCATCATGAACCAGCTGTCTAGCCAACTGAGCTAAACCGACCCAAGGCAGGAAACAAAAAATAAGTTTAATGTCATAATACTTGGGTTCCACCAGCACATCAGACGCAGATGTAGGGCGCTATTCTACCCCCCCACGCCAGGTGGGGAATCGCCGGGGCGCCGCGCGAATCGCGCCACGCCGCCCCAACCCCCGCACGCGATTCTCCCACCCCCCAGAAACCAGCGGCACGCAATTCGCACCGGGCTGCTCAGAGAACCGGTGAGCGGCGATTCTCCGGCCCGGATGGACGACACGACAGGTTCCCACCGGCACCGTCCACCCCTGGTCGCTGCCGGCGGGAACTCTGCGGGAACGCTGGGGGGACGGCCTGTGGGGGAGGGAGGGGGCTCCTTCACCGGGGTGGCCTCCGATGGGGTATGGCCCGCGATCTGGGCTCACCGATCGGCGTGCCGGCCTCCCCACCCCACCCCCCCCCGGCCTACCTCCTTCCGCACGCGGCCCCAGAACACCGGCACCATGTTGGTGAGGGGCCGGCGTGCATAAGACGTTCCCCGCGCATGTGCAGGATGGCACGGCCCAACTGCGCATGCGCGGGTTGGCGCGGTGGGATGCTGGAGCGGCGTGAACCGCTCCAGCGCCGTGCTGGCCCCCTGTGGGGGCCAGAATAGGTCGTGCCCGGGCCCTGTTCACGCCGTCATGAAACGGGATGGCGTTCACGACGGCGCAAACACTTGGCCTCCATATCGGAGAATCGCCCCCCAAGAAATTGATGCAGGCCCCTTACATAATCACAAAGCTGATTAACTGTTTAGATATAAACCCAACTGGAAGACTGTGGACCCACCATCCTCACCACAACTCCACTAATGATTAAGTGGAGTTTAGAGATGCATCGTTTTCTGTGCTGTTTGCGTCAGCTACAGATGTGATGTAAAATGATGAGCTGGTGGGGCATCATCCTTACACTCAGAAGTGAACATTTTCTATGGAATCAGCTTGAAACAGATCCAGATTCAAAGTGGTTTAAATGAACCCCAAAATGATCTATGTGTTTTTAATTGGATGAATATTTGGCTCAATTTACCCAGAATTTTCACAAAAGCCCTGAAGCTTTTAGCTTTCTGTGTCTTTTGTCTAATGATCCCATGCGTATTTCCGAATAGATCTCACGGAAGGTCTCCCGGAAATACCCGTGGTTCATTCAATCTGGGCTGAAATCTGTGGATCATTCCCCATGAAATAACCATTCAGGTTCGACCTTAACCTTCAATGAAGAAAAGTCTTGGTCCGGCTTTTAGATCCAGAATTACAACTATCCAACTAACTTGGGTTTCTTTAAGACCAACTTATTACTTTATCCGTTATTTACTGAGCAGAATTTTCCTCAGTGAAGAAACTAACCGTTTGAAAGTTAAGTCACATGTCTGGTGCCAAATAGAAACAGAGTCAAAAAATTAAACACACCCATGTCCCTCCATTTATTTCAGAGCAAACGCAGGAATTTATTCAAAACTATATAAGTAACTCGTTCAACGTGGAGAACTGTGAGTTCATCCACTTTGGGTGTGAGGAAGCCGTGACAGAATATTTCCTGAATGGTGAGAGGCTGTGAGCTGTGGGGCTGGTTTAGCTCACTGGGCTAAAACGCTGGCTTTTGAAGCAGACCAAGGCAGGCCAGCAGCACGGTTCAATTCCCGTAACAGCCTCCCCGAACAGGCGCCGGAATGTGGCAACTAGGGGCTTTTCACAGTAACTTCATTGAAGTCTACTCGTGACAATAAGCGATTTTCATTTCATTTCATTTTGTAGAGTTTCACAGTGCGGAAAGAGGCCCCTCGGCCCATCGTGTCAATGCCGGCCATCGAACACCTATCTATTCTAATCCCATTTCCCAGCAGTTGGTCCATAGCCTTGTATGCTATGGGCAGTTCAAAGGCTCATCTAAATGCTTCTTAAATGTTGTGAGGGTTCCCACCTCTACCACCCTTTCAGGCAGCGAGTTCCACATTCCCACCACCCTCTGGGTGAAAAAGCCTTTCTTCAAATCCCCTCTAACTCTCCTGCTCCTTACCTTAAATCTATGCTCCCTGGTTATTGACCCTTCAACTCAGGGGAAAGGTTTCTCCCTATCTATGTGCCTCATAATTTTGTGCACCTCAATCAGGTCCCCCCTCAGCCTCCTCTGCTCCAAGGAGAACCACCCCAGCCTAACCAGCTGAGATGCTCCAGCCAAGGCAAGGTCCTGGTGACTCTCCTCTGCACCCTCTCTAGTGCAATCACAAAGGGAGTGAGGTGCCTTGTACATAAATCACTTCAGAGTTAGTGCAGAGGTGGAAAAACCGGCAAATGCACTGCTGTTGATCTGTCAACAGGATCGCAATTTCAAAGTGAGGAAGTTATGCTTTTTGTTGTGCAGATCCTTCCTCGGTCCCCCAATTTGCAGAACTGTGTCCACATTTTGAGCATGGAACCTCAGGAAAGACATACTGGCCTTGGAAGTGATGAAGCACAGATTCACCAGGTTTTAAGGGTTAAATAATGAGAACAGCGAACATAAACTTAGAAATTTGCTTGGTGACCTAATCAAAATATTTTAAATGATTCTGCGATTCGGAAAGATAGATTAGAGAACTTTTCCCATTGGTGGGGGATTCAAGAAGAGGGTGCAAGTTTCAAATTCAAGCTTGACCATTTAGGAGTGAGCTGAGGATGTACTTTTTCCCAGACAAAAGCCTGGATTTTCATCCTCAAGGTCAGGGAAATTCCCAGAAAACGGTGCCGGCCACGGCAGGATCTTCATTGCTAGGCACCATTTGTGATCTGGGGTCAGGCCAGCCAACCTGGGAAGAAGTACGGTGGCAGAATCAGGGGCCGCTGGGTGCAGAGGCAGGCTGCTTTAAAGGCCCACCTCAGTGCAATGCAACGTCATCCCAGTGAAAAATAAACACAGCCCTCCTCACACTCCTTACACCTTCAGACACTCCCATGTCCCATCCATGCCACCTCATGCCTGCCCCACCCCTCAGCCTCTCAACTGTTATGTCACACTCTGCCCACCCATGTCCCCTCATGCCCCCTATACCAGGTTCTTCCCTCCCACTCACTCCCATGGCGCCTCATGCCCCATATGTCAAGCTCTGACCTTCCAGCCACCCACTATCTCCCTTCGTGCCCCTTTGACAAGCCCTGGCACTTCCATGCCCATTGAGCTACTGTACACTTCCGATAACCAATGAACACCACAGTGTAAAGCGGGATGTCTAAATGGCAAGCTAATACAAGTGTCAATCACCCAGGCCCTTTGAAGTTTCTAAAACCACAAATACTTGAAACCATTTACTTCTGTCAACAGGCATTGTGAAATTGACCGCAGGGATCAGAGAGTGCGAGTTGTCAATAAAACAATGTTTCCACTGGGGAGCAGGTGTCCTGGTATTCTCATTGCTGCCTGGGCTCTCAGTGAAGCCTTATTATGTATGCTTGGCTGAGAGCCCAGACATGTATTACATGAAAATTACAGAGGAGTAAGAGCTACGTATCTCCGCAATGGAGTCAGCCAGATTGGGAGTCCCAGATGTAGGTTTCTGAAAGGAAGCAGCCCGCACCCTTTAAAGGCACTCTCAAAAATCACACAGTCTAGGAATGGGGTCGGGAATCGCGTCCACCATTTTCAATGGTTACCCAAGCCAACCAGATTTGGTAAAAATTCCAGCCAAAGCTTAGTGGAAATAAGGAACTTGCTTCTCTAACATGTTATGGGCGCTGGGCCAATGACAAACTTCCAAAACTGAGATCAACAGTAAAGTTAGTCAGACCATCTGAGGGAGTCTACCAGGGTGGGAGAGGCAACAATTTCACAAGGGAGATGGCAAGACTGCTCCCTTGTTGTTTTAACACACTCCCTGGTGGTGCTGGCCCAGGAAAAGGCTGCCTCCCTGTCCCTACAGTCACATCAAGTGTGCCGACATCATGTGGTTGGAGGGAAAATAAGAGAAAATTAATTGCAGAAATGGGAAGGAAGTCACTGTTGATATAGAAACTGCTGAGCTCAAAAAGACATACTGCTGTTAATTCCACTGAATTCCATTCCAACGCACATGTATTTTCTTTGAAGGATAATATCGTCCAAGGGGCCATATATTTGTAAAACCAGCAACTATCATCAGGAGATCTCGAGGTTTTAAAATTACAGCATGAAGCTCATCTATTCTGGGTTTATTATCCGAGCAATAAACAAACTATTCTGTGCACACCTTTGAAGGTTGAGAAATCCATGGCAGGTTATTTTACATAGCTTCTAATGTTTGCACGCTGCATGCCACACAGTGTCTGCTACCGTTTGGTTCTACTTTTGTTTGTTTGGTATCATAAATCGCACTTTATTTGCAAGGGTGGGGTGGGAGCTTCCAAGAGGTAAATTAACATGGGAGTAGCCAATGAGCTAACGCTATCAATAAAGGAACCACGGGACAATAGTAAAGGGATGGAAGCAGCAACTACAAGATATTAATGTTGAGAGAGCTCTGAATGTAAAATTAATATTAACTTAAGGCAATTAAACAATTACAACACATTTTTGCACAAAACATAAAACTTTGCTGCAGCCAGCTCCATTTTTCATTCGAGTTATAAAATTCCTACAGTGCAGAAGGAGGTCATCCAGCCCATCGAGTCTGCACCGACCCTCTGAAAGAGCACCCTACCTAGGCCCAATTCCCCACCCTATCCTCATAACCCCACCGAAACTGCACATCTTTGGACTGTGGCAGGAAACCAGAGCACCCGGAGGAAACCCAAGCAGACACAGGGAGAACGTGCAGACTCCACACAGACAGTTACCCGAGGCCGGAATTGAATCCGGGTCCCTGGCGCAGTGCTACCCACTGTGCCGCCCTTCTTTGAAAAAACTTCTTTTAAATTATGAGCAACGTTACTGTATTTCTCTTGTTTCTCTGCCTACGTGTTTTCCACCCAGAAAAGGAGATGTTTTGCACAGAGCTTTGCAACAAGTACAGCAGCTGTGAACGATTTCCACCCTCCCTGTGACCCTCTCAGTCGGTTTGCAATCTTCCAGCAGGTGCTTTCTCTTTTTCAAAACATTTCGAGCACTGCCTGGCCTCAAATCATCTAGTTCACCCGCAGACACGTCCTCTCTCAGTGCCTGCTGGGCATGGGCCTATGAGCTTCCAAGGAGGAACCTCCATCCTCTGAAAATTTGCTTGACGACATAAAGGCGTGCCGATCTGTCACCCTGACTAAGGGCACGAAGCATTGCGGTTTGTGCACGGCACACAGTCAAGGGAGTGATGGACAGCCTGTTGTACCATTTTCAGAACGAAATTGGAGCATTGGGATTTCTCGCTTGAGATATACACAGCTTGACACGACGAAGAACACTGAGCCAGTGAAAGCAATCTTTGAGAAAAAAAACTAGTCTGCAAAGCGGGCCAAGTGTCTGCAAAGCGTTTTTGCTTAAGGAGGTATTTTATCAAACTCCAAGCAGAGTGTGCGTATCGAGCGCCAGACAATATTTCCGGCTGCAGGTACTTTGTGGTCAATCAGTTCTCAGTTGAGCCTCATTCCAGACGTGAATTTCGTCCTTACAGATTTACATTTTCACTTCTTTTGTTTTTTTTACAAATAAACTCGGCTTTCACATTTGATTAGTTCAGCTTTATAAATGGCAGGAAATAAATTCCACTTGACGAGCTATGACTGCAGCTGCTGCGAAATACAAATTATCGCCCACTTTATGTTTAATAAGCAGGTTCGTTTTTTCTTTGAGTATTCAATTACTGTGGTTTTGGGATGGCTTATAAGATTGCTGCGCTTCCAACAAGTGTTTCCAATCTCCCTTGCCAAATCCAATATCACTCTTAAAAATCTCCCCCCCCCCCCCACCCCCCCCCCCCCACACTTTCGCATTTTTCCAACAACGAGCCTCCTGAAAAGGATGATTTGATCTCAAGTCTGGATGGTGGAAGGTTGAGTAGGGAGGAATGTTGGGGGGGCTACAAATGATTCCCAATCCCTTGAAGGACTGGAAAGGAAAGATTAGACAGGGTTGCCAGTGGCACCAATCATTAGCCTGAGCTCCCCAAATCCGCACCCCGCTCCCCCCCCGCCCCCCAATCATTGGTCTTGTGTATTTGCGGAGAGGGCAGGATAGGGGTATGCAGTAATAGCCTCACACTCAGGTAATGCCAACCGCCGCAATGGCTCAGGCACAAAGATGGACAGTTGGGCCAGGACCCCGAGAACTAGACCACTGGACAGAGTAAAGAGCTTCAGTGGATGTTGCAGGGGGGATTGCACAAAGCAGGGTTAGGTTTAAAATGTTACATCAGTTCATGGAACTGGGTTTGGGGGTTGTCCACGTCAATCAAATATTACAAACAAAATGAAGATGTTGGGAATCTGACATAAAATGCTGGGAAAACTCAGCAGGACTGCAGCATCTGTGGAGGGAGAAGCGGAGTTAATGTTTTGCATCCGTTTGACTCTTCTTTGGCATTTAATGTGTTTAATTGCATATGAGCGGCGGGCATTAGTCAGGGACTCACTTTTGTTCCTATTACGAGCAACAAACTGAATGTGGGGATTGGGTTGAGATGCACATGTTTGCAATTTGTATTTAAGTAAAAGTCTAGAAGATTGTGTAAAGATTGGCTCCAGTTCTATCCTTCACCACTTCGCAAAAATTAAAGGATAGGTTACCATGTGCCCATAGAACTATATGTGGGCACCTTCTAGTGGGCAGTGTTAACAAGAAGGTAGGACCATATCATGAAGTCACCAACTTGGGTAGAAGTTGAGGGTTTAAGGAAAACGTTTGTGTGTTCTCCCTATGTCTGCGAGGCTTTCCTCCGGGTGCTCCGGGTTTCCTCCCACAGTCCAAGATGTGCACGTTAGGTGGATTAACCATGCTAAATTGCCCCTTAGTGTCCAGGGAGGTGAAGGGTAGGTTATAAGGTTACAGGGATAAGGGGGAGTGGGCAAGGTGATGCACTATCAATTACTACGAGACGAGAGTAGAGAATAATCAAGGCTTTTTTAAGCAGAGATATGTGGCCTCCTGCAACTGCTACCAGAATGGAAGCAACTCGGGTGTCCACACACATTTATACTCTGCCTACTGGGCGGAGCCAGCAGGCAGGGATTTACCCCCGTACCTATAGTACAGGAGCCTTACCGTATTACCTCTAATAATCATCATTACAGCTACTATACAATCAGTAGTGACTACCACATTCACCCCCTGTTAAAAAGGAGTCCAGCGGGGGTGGTGGAAAAATTTACAGTTTGGTTGAAAATGTTACAGTTCAGGCGACATTTACAAGTTCAGCCGGTCGAGTGCCTTGATCCTCAGCTGTGATCGCCTCGGTCCCGGTGGTGATGCGGGCGCCGACTTGGTCGCCTGGGAGCGTGTTGTCCTTGTCTTCATCCCCGGGTGGAACCAGTGGGAGGACGGATCGTCCTGGGGTGGGGACTGTGGTGAGGTGCGCTGGGGGGAGGGGGAGTGGCGCCGGGGCAAGAGGAGGGGGGGGGGGGTCGGGTGGTGGGCCATGGGTGGGGATCCAGCTGGTGCCAGGATCCGCATGTGTTTGCGGAGGGCGGGTCCAGGAGCTGCCAGTCACGTTGGGAGCGAAACCCCAGAGGTAGACTTCCTGGGGAAGGCAAGGAGACGTTCATGGGGGGTTTCATTAGTTGCAGTGTAGAGTAGTGATCGGATGGAGTGGAGCGCGTCGGGGAGGACCTCCTGCCAGCAGGAGACCGGGAGATTTTTAGACCGCAGAGCCAGCAGGACGGTCTTCCAGACCGTGCCATTCTCCCTCTCGGTGGTTTTAGCTGGTCGCCCTGCTTGAGGCAATGCCCCTGCTGAGCAGGAACTGACGCAGTTCATCACTCATAAAGGGGGATCCCCGGTCGCTGTGGACGTAAGCGGGGAAACCGAACAGGGCGAAGATGCTGTTGAGTGCTTTAATGACCGTGGCAGACGTCATATCGGGGCATGGGATGGCGAACGGGAAGCGGGAGTACTCATCGACCACATTCAGAAAGTACATGTTTCGGTCGGTGGAGGGGAGGGGCCCTTTGAAGTCCATGCCGAGGCATTCAAAGGGGCGGGAGGCCTTCACCAGGTGCGCTCGATCTGGCCAGTAGAAGTGCGGCTTGCACTCCGCGCAGACCTGGCAGTCTCTGGTGATAGCCCTGACCTCCAAATGGAGTAGGGCAGGTTGCGGGCCTTTATGAAGTGAAAGAACCGGGTGACCCCCGGGTGACAGAGACCATCTTGTAAGGCCCGGAGTCGGTCCACTTGTGTGCTGGCACATGTATCTCGGGATAGGGCATCGGGGGCTCATTGAGCTTCCCGGGATGATACATGATTTTATCATTTTTGATCTTGCCCCGCTGTGTATTATTGAACATGAAGGCAACCTGACCGTTGGTCAGTAAGGAGAGTGAATCTCCTGCCGGCCAGGTAATGCCTCCAATGCCACGCAATTTCCACGATGGCTTGGGCCTCCTTTTCGACAGAGGAGTGACGAATTTTGGAGGCATGGAGGGTGCCGAAAAAAATTGCCACGGGTCTGCCTGCCTGGTTGAGGGTGGCGGCCAGAGTGACGTCCGATGCATCGCTCTTGACCTGAAAAGGGAGGGACTCGTCGACCGCGTGCATCGTGGCCTTGACGATGTCTACCTTGATGCGGTTGAAGGCCTTGTGGGCCTCAGCCGTCAGGGGGATAATTGTGGACTGAATGAGTGGGCGGGCCTTGTCCGCATAGTTAGGGACCCACTGGGCATAATAGGAAAAAAAGACCAGGCAGCGTTTCAGGGCCTTGGGGCAGTGGGGGAGGGGGAGTTCCATGAGGGGGCGCATGCGGTCGGGGTCGGGCCCTAGAACTCCGTTTTCCACAACATAGCCAAGGATGGCTAAGCGGTTGGTGTGGAACACGCACTTCTCCTTATTGTACGTGGGGTTAAGGAGTTTGGCGATGTGGAGAAATTTGAGAAGGTTAGCGTCGTGGTTCTGCTGGTCGTGGCCGCAGATGATGACGTTATCTAGGTACGGGAAGGTGGCCCGCAGTCCGTACCGGTCAACCATTCGGTCCATCTCACATTGGAAGACTGAGACCCCGTTAGTGACGCCGAAAGGAACCCTAAGGAAATGGTAAAGGCGGCCATCTGCTTCGAACGCAGTGTATTGGCGGTCCTCCGGGCGGATGGGGAGCTGGTGGTAGGCAGCTTTCAGGTCCACTGTAGAAAAGACCCGGTACTGTGCAATCTGACTGACCATATCAGATATGCGTGGGAGGGGGTACGCGTCGAGCTGCGTGTGCCGATTGATGGTCTGACTGTAGTCAATGACCATCCTGTGTTTCTCCCCAGTCTTAACTCCTACCACTTGGGCTCTCCAGGGGCTGTTGCTGGCCTCAATGATGCCTTCCCGCAGTAGCCGCTGGACCTCCGACCCGATGAAAGTCCTGTCCTGGTCACTGTACCATCTGCTCCTGGTGGCGACGGGTTTGCAATCCGGGGTGAGGTTTGCAAACAGGGAAGGTGGGTCGACCTTAAGGGTCCTGAGGCCGCATACGGTGAGGGGTGGTTGGGGTCTGCCGCACTTTAGAGTTAGGCTTTGGAGGTTGCACTGGAAGTCCAGGCCAAGTAACAGGGCAGCGCAGAGGTTGGGGAGGACGTAGAGTTGCTGAACTCTACGCCCTGGACGGTGAGGGTGGCGGCGCAGTACCCCCGGATTTCCACGGAATGATATCTGGAGGCCAGGGAGATTCTATAGGTAACGGGGTGTACTGCGAGGGAGCAGCGCCTTACCGTAGAGGGGTGGATGAAGCTTTCCGTGCTCCCGAAGTCAAGCAGGCAGGAAGTCTTGTGCCCATCGACTTTCACCGTCGTCGTCGCGGTTGCGAGGTTGTGAGGCCGGGACTGGTCGAGCGTGATGGAGGCGAGCTCCGGCTGGTGCTGGTAGGCCCCGGGCTAGTCGCCGTTGCTGGCAGGCGATGAAAGGCCAAACGAAGTTCCCGACGAGCAGGGATCCTGGGGTGCCATCCAAAATGACGCCGAAGATGGCGGCGCCCACTGGGCGCACATGGCGGGCGGCGTTAAGGATGGCGGCACCCAAGGGCCGGTGTGGTCTGCGGGGACAAAAATGGTGGCGCCCATGGGTTGCACATGGGGGGTGTAGGAACGCTGGGGCTAGAAACTGCAGCGATCAATCGGGCCTGGACGCCGCAGCCAAATGTCCCTTCTTTCCGCAGGCCTTACAGGTTGCACTCCGCGCCGGGCAGCGCTGCCGGGGTGTTTGGTCTGCCCGCAGAAGTAGCATTTGGGCTCCCCGGGGTTGGCTGGCTGCCGCACGGCGCAGGCTTGTGGTGGGTTGGGGGCGGTAGCTGTAGCTGGTGGGGCCCACGATGTCCATGAGGGTGCCATGCGGTCAGGGGGCGTACGACTGTACGTTACGGGAGGCGACTGTTAGTGAGTTCGCGAGCTGTCTGGTCGCCGCGAGGTCGAGCGTACCCCCTTCTAATAGACGCTGGCGGATGAACGCCGACCCCATGCCCGTAACAAAAGCGTCCCTGATTAAAAGTTCCATATGTTCGACAGCCGAAACTGCCTGGCAATCACAGTTCCTCGCCAGGATGTGCAGGGCACGCCAGAAATCGTCTAATGACTCACCGGGGAGTTGCTGTTTCATGGAAAGGAGGTGCCTGGCGTAGAATTTGTTGATCGGCCGAATATAATGTCCTTTCAGAAGCTCCATTGCTTCAGTGTAAGTGGGCGCATCCCGGATAAGGGGAAAAATATCGGAGCTCACCCGTGAGTATAGGACCTGGAGATTCTGTGCGTCCGAGGGTTGTTCAGTCGATGATCTGAGGTAGCTTTCGAAGCAAGCTAGCCAGTGGTCGAAGGCCAATGTGGCGGTGGCTGCTTGAGGGTGCAGCTGTATGTGATCAGGCTTGATACGAAGTTCCATCGCTGTAATATCTCTGCTTAATAAATTGATGCACTATCAATTACTACGAGACGAGAGTAGAGAATAATCAAGGCTTTATTAAGCAGAGATGTGTGGCCTCCTGCAACTGCTACCAGAATGGAAGCAGCTCGGGTGTGCACACACATTTATACTCCACCTACTGGGCGGAGCCAGCGGGCAGGGATTTACCCCCGTACCTATAGTACAGGAGCCTTACCGTATTATCTCTAATAATCATCATTACAACTACTATACAATCAGTGGTGACTACCACACATGGGTAGAGTGCTCATTTGAAGGGTCGGTGCAGACTCAATGGGCCTGCACTGTAGGGATTCTAAGTGGGTCATTCTATTCTTCTAAGTGGTGTTTCCTTCTGTTCCTTTCTCCCCTGTATATTTATTTTGCTTACCCTTAAATATATCAATGCTATTCACTTCAACTATTCCATCTGGTAACACGTTCCATTTTCTAATCTGGGTAATGAAGTTCCTTCTGAATTCCTTATTGGATTTATTAATCACTGTCATGAATCATGATCTTGTTATTTTGGTTATAAGTACAGGAATGTAGTGCTGGCAGTAACTGCATGGCAGCAGTTACTGCCAGAGTCCCTTTACAAGACCAATGTCTCAATAAGCCTATGCAGTAAATGTGAACCCAACAGCTGTGTATTGCAGTAAGCATTCAAGGGTTCCACGTGATCAGAAAAATGTGTCAGATTGTACCATATACTGAGAGGAGCTAAGTTGTATTTGATATTTCATCAACAAGAGTGCTCAAACTGAGAACTATACGACTGAAAAGCTATTCTGCTGACAAAGGTTCCTGCCAAGGGTGAAGATACACTATTTAGGGTCAACGTTTTTCTGTTGTAAGTTCACAGCCAGCGTTGAATGGAGCTGCCTAAAGAAGAACAAGTAAAGTCAAGTGAGGAAAATGTCAAATTTCCCTTTCAAGTGCCATCGTAATTCGTGACTGGAGGAACACTGGCCGGCATGGTGTTGGAACCTGGCAGCTGCTGTGGCAGGTGGAGGGGAGGCGACGGTACCCGTACTTCCTCTGCCCAGGAAGAGAGGATTCTATAAAGTACCCGTCTCTTCAGCTGCCCTGGCAGAGGCCAGCCATGCCCCGCTGCTGCGGATAAACAAGGACAGTAGAAAACAACGCACCCCGCCCCCCCATGACAGGAGTTCATCTGAGAGGATTATCCCACCCGTGTGGTGCAAATACGTTGGAGGTGAAGCTAGATAAACACAAGGGGGGAAGGAATAGAAGGATATACTATTGTATTGGAGGAATTACATAGAACATAGAACAGTACAGCACAGAACAGGCCCTTCGGCCCTCGATGTTGTGCCGAGCATTGTCCGAAGCCAAGATCAAGCTATCCCACTCCCTATCATTCTCGTGTGCTCCATGTGCCTATCCAATAACCGCTCGAAAGTTCCTAAAGTGTCGACTCCACTATCACAGCAGGCAGTCCATTCCACACCCTAACCACTCTCTGAGTAAAGAACCTACCTCGGACATCCCTCCTATATCTCCCACCCTGAATCTTATAGTTTAGCCCCATTGTAACAGCTACATCCACCCGACGAAACGTCCACTGAACGTCTCTGAACGTCCACTCTATCTATCCCCCTCATTATCTTATAAACCTCTATTAAGTCGCCTCTCATCCTCCTCCGCTCCAAAGAGAAAAGCCCTAGCTCCCTCAACCTTTCCTCATAAGACCTATCCTGCAAACCAGGCAGCATCCTGGTAAATCTCCTTTGCACCCTTTCCAATGCTTCCACATCCTTCCTATTATGAGGTGACCAGAACTGCACACAATACTCCAGATGTGGTCTCACCAGGGGCATGTATAGTTGCAGCATAACCCCGCGGTTCTTAAACTCAAGCTCCCTGTTAATAAACGCTAACACACTATAAGCCTTCTTCACGGCTCTATCCACTTGAGTGGCAACCTTCAGAGATCTGTGGACATATACCCCAAGATCTCTCTGTTCCTCCACATTCCTCAGAACCCTGCCGTTGACCCTGTAATCCGCATTCAAATTTTTTCTACCAAAATGAATCACCTCGCACTTATCAGGGTTAAACGCCATCTGCCATTTTTCAGCCCAGCTCTGCATCCTATCAATGTCTCTTTGCAGCCTACAACAGCCCTCCACCTCATCCGCGACTCCACCAATCTTGGTGTCATCAGCAGATTTACTGACCCACCCTTCAGCCCCTCCTCCAATTGGGTTGGGAAAAGGCTTGGGTCACTGGCATGAACCTGCTGGGCCACGTGGCCAGTTCCTGGGCTATAAATTGTATGTGAAAGCAGAGTACTATGGATTGCCAATGTATTTATTTACCAGTAGCAAGTTTATCATACAACTCATGAAAGTGGGGGTGAATATTACGAGGGCGAGCGTATTGCTCGCCTCCACCCACTTGGGAGGAAGTCCCGCCCAGCAGAGCTACCGGTTAATCTGATTGGCCAGCAGCTCTCCAGTCCCTGTGGCGAGAACGCTGCAGTGGACAGAAGAGGAACTACTTCAATCTGCTTGAGCCAAGGTGCCGGAACTGGAGGACAAGGTAAGTGTAAAGGGTCTCAGGGCGAGGAGGGCATCGAAAGGTGACATACGAAGTCTTGGGGGAGAGGTTGGGTGGGGGGGGCTAAGGGTGGTCTGAAGGTTTCTGGGCCTTAAGGGGAGGACACCTCCCTCCCTCCCTCCCCCACCCCCAGTCAGAAGAGGGCTTCTGATGGAGGTGACAAGCCCCTCCTTGCCCGAGATCTAACTTTGATGCTTTGCGGCCTTCTCCCACAGAGGTTCAATCCTCCTATCAGCCTAAAAAGTAAGGCTGGGTGGGGAATAGCCTTTAAGTGACCATAAATTGGTCACTTAGTGCCCTCAATTGGGTGGGCATAAAATCGCTGTGTGGTCGGGACTGGCACGAATCAAACCAGCTGGTGGGGGAGTGTAAACTTCAGGACCACATTTCACTAACTGTGCGATCCTATTGGCAGCGACTGATGGCTTGTGTACCTCATGGTTTTTTCACAAAGTGGTTTAATCTCCTTAAATATTTGGAGATATTTCGCATTTGCATTGGTGAGAGTTAACATCAGTTTCTAGAATTTGCAGTGTTAGCTGCAACAATGAATGAAAAGAGCAGAGCATTACATGGACGAGCTCTCTCATCATCTCACGGGAGCGCCATGGGTTAAAATGCCTGCGAGCGAAGTACAATCCGGCGCCTTCTACCAGACTGCAACACTGCACTCTGTGCTCCAGTCTTGTGACCACACTTAACCACTACATCCATCCGTCAGTTGTTAAGGCCTCACTGTTATTCCTGGAATGTGTTTCGTTCCTGCTGCAGGTTGTTTGAACGGTGGTTCAGCCTTTGAGGAGGGACTTGGAAAAGAACAGGCACTCACCCTCACACCCTTTCCCCTCCAGTAGATCCTGAAAGCCCTGGTCGCAGAGACACTGGAAGGCCCCAGCTGTGTTTTCACAGAAACCGTGGCTGCCGCACACTGTGTCGTTTGTGCATTCATCGACATCTGCAAATAAGATGTTACAATGGTCAGACTGGTCCCCGTGAAGTTAAAACATGGTCATAAATCTTACAGTGAGAGACAGGATCCACTCAGGGTAAACTCAGGCGGAGCCAAAATTCTGCAATCAGTTGGTAGGATTTGACTGTCACACGTAGAGTTCAAAATACAAACCTGGGACTGGAATTAAATTCATACATATAAAATAACGAGATATTCCCAGAGAAGCTCGATAATCACAATGAATGCGGAGGACTGAGGTTGCTGTAAGTATTCCTATATGGTGGAATAGTGCATTTGATAACCACCAAGTCTGCTTTGTTCACATATGGTAGCTGAGGGGAGCTCGGAGTCTACAAACAGGGGCCATTGAACTGGCACAGCGACTGGCTGATATTTAATGAATAATTTAACTCATTTCATAAACGTAATTTTAGCCGTTTCCTTTTAATGAGAAGTGCCTGTGGGTTTCCCTTTCTGAGGTACAGCATTGCAGCAAAGCAACAGGCCACGCAAAGTGAATCCATGTGTTCTACAGTGACCTGGTACTCTGCTACGGCACACCTATCAATAATACACTGAAATGTTCATGCGAAAGGCTATCATTCCCACAGCAATGATTGTCCTCGCCACAGTGTCTGTCAACATCTTTACTGTAACCACTTGCACCCATGGTTAATAAACAAACAAAGGCATGGAGAAAACATAACGTGGTTCGTCGACTGGGAGCTCCGTCGGCCCAAACTTGGAAAAATTGGCTGGGTCTTTGGAAAGTTTTGCTCTTCTGTCACTAGCGGTGATGGGCAACTGAGGCTAGTGAGTGGGCCGCGAGAGAGGCCCTCCTTCATCGCAGTGGCCTCAAGATTAAAAATCAGGCTTGTTCACAACCCATGACCCCATGAATATGATTAAATATATTTATTACACATTAAATGTTTCACAATGAGTTACAGAAAACACTTAATCATTTACATATTAATAGAACTGCGATCGACTTTGCACGGTGAAAACAAAAGAAATATTTACACTTTGGAATTGAGAACAGAGAATCCCAACGGCCGGAGAATTCCAGCCATTCCCAATATTTCTGAGAAGAGACTAATTGTGGGAAGAACAAGGTCACACATCACATCGTGTTCCAGACCACTGGCCCACAGTCGTGCTTTCCCACATGTTGAGACACTGGTCACGGTTTTGCAACCACAGGGAGGTACAAGGGCCAGGGCCTCGGTGAAAGGAGGGAGACCGGGGAAAATCAGAGTCATTTCATTGTAGAGAACCCATTCTCACTCACTCGCATTTCGTAACAAAGCAGTATGATATAGCCTGTGAGCCCTCTCACCCACAGAATGGTGTGGCATCGGGACCCCGAATAATGGGGGCAAAGGAACCCATACAAATTACTGGCGAGCAGGATTGTTTTGAAAATATAATGGGAGGAGGATGCACGATCTTAAACATCAAACCCAGAGACAGTGCAGGAAGATCTGTGCATTTCAGATGTGAGACGGCGTCATATTGCAATGGCACATTAACTGATGTGAATTATCGCTCTCAGTGAAGCATTCACACATTATCTTTTTTGTTTGCTGTGAAGTGGCTCCAGTCTCTCAGCGAGACTGAAAGTGGAGACGCAAACAGGGTCAAAGATGGATCAAATTGATTTCCAGATGCAAGCCAAAAACATCTGCTAAGCTTCTGATCCGAAGCTGCAGGTTGCAAGGCAGCAGAGATTGCTCGGGCACACTGTGGGAAATCACAAGTGTGAACTGCACAGAGCAGCGGGAGTGAAGCCCAGGGCTGTGGAACCATGCTGTGTAAACACTTTATCCTGCAGCCTGCCCCCCACCCCAGAGCATGCCGTTGAACAAGGGCAAGCGGGGAGAGGACACGACACACAAATTATCTTTTAGGTGTCGCCCGGGGGACATATATTGGCCAGGACACTGGAAAAAAACCCTGTTCCTGCGCTCTCGCCGCAACCTTGAGAACAAAATCGAGGCTGTGTTTCTGTGCAGTTCTGAGGGGATTCCCACAGACCCCATTTAGGTGCTGGAACTCAGGAGAGGTGTTTAAACTGAACCTCCGTCTGCCCCATCAGGGGATGTTAAAGATCCCACCACCACTATTCAAAGAAGAGTAAGGGTGTTTCTCTCATGTCCTGGTTAACATTCATCCCTCAATCCACACCTCAAGCAGATTAAGTGCTCATTTGTTTTAATACTGCTGGTCAGAGCTTCTTGTGCCATAGCTTGGATTTTGGATTTGATTTATTGTCACGTGTACCAAGGTACAGTGAAAGGTATTGTTCTGCGTACAGTCCAGGCAGATTGTTCCATACATGAAAAACATAGGACATACAATAGATACACAATGTAAATACATAGACACAGGCATCGGGTGAAGCACACGGAGCGCAGTATTACTCAGTAGAGAAGATGTGTGAAGCGATCAGTTCAGTCCATAAGAGGGTCGTTCAGGAGTCTGGTAACAGCGGGGAAGAAGCTGTTTTTGAATCTGTTAGTGCGTGTTCTCAGACTTTTCTATCTCCTGCCCGATAGAAGAGGTTGGAAGAGAGAATATCCCCAGTGGGAGGGGTCTTTGATTATGCTGCCCGCTTTCCTAAGGCAGTGGGAGGTGTAGATAGAGTCAGTGGATGGGAGGTGGGTTCTCGTGATGGACTGGGCTGTGTTCACGCCTCTCTGTAGTTTCTTATAGTCCTGGACCGAGCAGTTGCCATACCAGGCTGTGATGCAACCAGATAGGATGCTTTCTATGTTGCATCTGTAAAAATTGGTAAGAGTCAATGTGGACATGCTGAATTTCCTTAGTTTCCTGAGGAAGTATAGACGGTGTTGTGCTTTCTTGGTGGTAGCGTCGACGTGGGTGGATCAGGACAGATTGTTGTGATAGGCACACCTCGGAATATGAAGCTGTCTACCATCTCCACCTCGACCCCGTTGATGCTGACAGGGGTGTGTACGATACTTTGCTTCCTGAAGTCAATGACCAGCTCGTTAGTTTTGCTGACGTTGAGGAAAAGGTTGTTTTCATTACACCACGCCACTAGGTTCTCTATCTCCCTCCTGTATTCTGACTCATCGTTGTTCGAGATCCGACCCACTAGGGCCATGTCTTCAGCAAACTTGTAGATGGAGTCGGAGCCAAATGTTTGCCACACGGTCATGCATGTATAGGGTGTATAGTGGGGCTCCGGTATTGAGGACTATCGTGGAGGAGGTGTTGTTGTTTATCTTTACTGATTGTGGTCTATGGGTCAGGAAGTCGAGGATACAGTGGCAGACGGAGATGCCAAGATGGAGTTTTGGTATGAGGTTGGCTGGGATTCTGGTGTTGAAGGTAGAGCTGTAGTCAATAAATAGGAGTCTGACGTAGGAGTCCTTCTGGCAAGATGCCCCATCGATGAGTGTAGGGCCAGGGAGATGGTGCCTGCTGTGGACCGGTTGCGGCGGTATGCGAATTGCAGTGGATCAAGGCATTCTGGGAGAATGGAGTTGATGTGTCTCATAATCAGCCTCTCGAAATACTTCAAGCACTTGAAGTACTGTGGGCGGCATGGTAGCACAGTGGTTATCACTTTGCTTCACAGCACCAGGGTGCATGTTCTCCCCGTGTCTGCGTGGGTTTCCACCGGGTGCTCCGGTTTCCTCCCACAAGACCCGAAAGACATGCTTGTTAGGTGAATAGAACATTCTAAATTCTCCCTCTGTGTACCCGAACAGGCGCCGGATTGTGGTGACTAGGGGATTTTCACAGTAACTTCATTGCAGTGTTAATGTGAGCCTTCTTGTGACAATAATAAAGATTACTATAATGATAGATGTCAAGGCCACCGGACAGTAGTCATTGAGGCACATTGCCTGGTTCTTCTTTGAAATCTGTAGTATGGTGGTCTTCTTGAAGCAGATGGGAACCTCGGAACGGAGTAGGGACAGGTTGCAGATGTCAGCGAACACACCCACCAGTTGGTCCATGTAGGATCTGAATGCACGACCAGGGACTCCGTCAGGACACGTTGCTTTCCAAGGGTTCATTTTCAAGAAGGCCGATCTGACTTCGGAAGCTGGCTCGGTAGGTATGGGTGTGTCCGAGGCTGCCAGGGCAGTTGACAGCGGTTTGTTGGTTTCCTGCTCGAAATGAGCATAGAACAGATTGAGTTCATCAGGGAGGGGTGCGCTGCTGCTGGAGATTCTACTCGGCTTTGCTTTGTAGCGTTTATGTTGTTTAAGCCTTGCCACAACCGACAAGAGTCCGTGTCAATAGTCTGTGATCAAGCTTAGTCTGGGTATTGTCTCTTGCAACCTTGATGACTTTGCGGAGGTCGTACCTAGATTCCTTGTATAGGTCAGGATCGCCTGTCTTGAACGCCTCAGTATGGAGTGCATCTCCCGATTAAACCATGGTTTCCAGTTGGGGAATGTACGTACTACCTTCTTTGGCACGCAATCTTCTACACACTTGCTGATGAAGTCTGTGACGGTGGCAACATACTCGTTTAGGTTGGCCGCTGAGTTCTTGAATAGGGACCAGTTCACTGACTCCAAGAAGTTGCATAGGAGCTCTTCCGATGCCGCGGACCAGCACTGCACGGCTTCTTTAACCGGATTCTCCCGCTTAAGTTTCTGCTTGTATGCCGGGAGAAGGAGCACTGCCTTATAGTCCAATTTTCCAAAGTGCGGTCGGGAGGTGGATTGTTAAGTGCCCTTGATGTTTGTGTAGCAGTGGTCAAGGATGTTGATGCCCCCGATGGGAGAGGAGATATGTTTGTGGAATTTGGGCAGTATACTCTTGAGATTGGCCTGATTGAATACCACAGCCCTGATCAACAAGGCCTTCGGGTTTCTGTTTCATTGTCATGTATAGCGGTGTACAATTCATCAAGCGCCTTCTTCACTTCTGCCTGGGGTGGGATGTAGACCGCCGTGATAATGGCAGAAGTGAACTCCCGCCGTGGAAAGTAGTACGGGCAGCACTTCACAGTCAGGTATTCCAGGTCCGGGGAGCAGTAGTTCTCCAGGTTTGCCATGTCCAAGCATCAGGAGGAGTTGATGAGAAGGCAACCCCTCCACCGTTTGCTTTGCCAAATGATGGCATGCAGTCCATCCGGTGGATTGAGAAGCTGTCAGGTTGTATGGTTAGAGGGCTTGACTGCCATGTTCCGCCATTACAACAGTGACTAAACTTTAAAAGTGCTACATTATTGGCTGAGAAGACCTGAAGTTGTGACAGGCGGCATATAAATGCATGTCTTTCTTTTTGTTCCCCTCACGAGATGGCTGAAGTCAGGAGATGACGAGAATGAGGGTTCAGTCATTGCACTCATATGGGGCGGGATTCTCCGACCCCCCCCGCCGGGTCGGAGAATCCCCGGGGGGGCGACGCGAATCCTGCCGCGCCACTCCGACGCCGGCTGCCATATTCTCCGCAGCCGGTTTTCGGGTGGGGGCAGGGTTCACGCCACGCCGGCCATTGGCAGCGGCCCCCCCCCCGGCAATTCTTTGGGCCCCGGTGGGCCGAGTGGCCGTCGGTTTCTGACCAGTCCCGCCGGCGTGGATTGGACATGGTCCCATACGGTGGGACCTGGCTGGTAGGCTGGCTGGTGCGGTCCTCGGGGGGGGGGGGGGGGCGTGGGGGGATCCGGCCCCGGGGGAGGGTCCCTCACGGTGGCCTGGCCCACGATCGGGGCCCACCGATCTGCGGGCGGGCCTGTGCCGTGGGGGCACTCCTTCCTGTAGGGCTCCCCCATGGCCGGCGCGGAGAAGACACACCCCTGCGCATGCGCCAGAATACGCCGGCAGGTCTGCGCATGCGCTAAACTACGCCGGCAGTTCTGCGCATGCACTAGCTCGCGCAGTCCCTTCGCTGCCGGCTGGCGCGGCGCCAACCCCTCCGGCGCCAGCGTTCCGCACCCTCCAGTTGGCCCGACGCCGGAGTGGTTCGTGCCGTTCTTGGAGCCGGCCTCGTGCCAATTCACCGATTGTGGTGAATCCCACCCATGGTTCAGTATTGATGCTACAATGTCGAAAGGGCGGCATGGTGCCACAATGGTAAGCACTGCTGGTCCACAGCGCCAGGCACCTGGGTTAAATTCCGACCTCGGGTGACTGTGTGGAGTTTGCACGTTCTCCCCGTGTCTGCGTGGGTTTCCACCGGGTGCTCCGGTTTCCTCCCACAGTCCAAAGATGTGCAGGCTAGGTGGATTGGCCATGCTAAATTGCCCCTTTGTGTCCAAAGATGTGCAGGTTAATTGGCGTTCTGGATATAGGGTGAGGAGTGGGGCTAGGTAGGGTGTTCTCTCAGAGAGTAGGTGCAGACTCAATGGGCCAAATGGCCTCCTTCTGCACTGTAGGAATTCTATACCAGTGATGAGGCCCTTCAGTGAACGAGGAGGGAATTGCTTACTTGCGGAATGCGGGGGGGGGGCATATGGCGGGGGAGCCCTTTAACAACATTTAAATGTATTTAACTGCATTTAAATGAGGCTTCCACCCAGTTACGTCACCTGTGAGTTGTGGCAAAATATCAGAAAACAAGGTCTTGCGGGATTTTGGGCCCACGTCATCATTTTCACCCACTGCGAACGCAGGCGCTAAATCGCCCCCTATATACAAACATCATGGGGGGAAATTTTCGCAAAAAAATGGTCAGCGTGACTGTACTCCAGCCAACTAAAAATGGCGAAAAGGAGATGTTTCACCACTTTGTTTTATTGTTCGAATAGAACCTTTGCTCTGGTTTCATCCAATGAGCCCAGCTCCCGAGATAGAGGGAATGAGCTCATTGAGATGCTCAAAAAACTGAGAGACATCATGTGGACGCGGAGGTCACCACAGACTTACAGAAGTACAAGCAAATTTGATCCCAGCCCAATTCCACATCTTTTCTCCATTAACCTAAATTGGCCCAACTTTGACCGCTTCGTGAGGAATTATTAATAACTTTCAGATGCGGCCGGGACAAGTCTGCAGTCCTGACCAAGACCCACTGAAGAGGTAATTAAAATGGAGCCCATCTCAGGAAATTGCGTGTGGGCAGAATTTCTATCTTCCAAACTGCTTCTGTGATCTCCATCCGCGTGCTGGACGGTGACGTGTTGCCATTGGGCCCTTTATCATCGTGTTGGTCTGGGATTGGAGGCTTCCCATAGGACTCCTCCTTGTGTGATGTCGTGACATCCTGCCGGCAGCCAATGGCGAGCCGCCTCCGCCACTAGAAAACACTTTGCCGGGGTGGGGGTCGAGTCCTGGCCTGTGAATGGAGAGTTCTCCACTCACTAACGATCTCACATCAGCATACAGTGGGGGGAAAAGTTAAATTAGGCACCAGGGCAAAAAGGGGAAACAGTGAATCAGCAGCTCGCTTTGTACCCTGACAAGGATTGCCATTGATCAGAATCTGAACTGGGCCAGCCACGTCGCAACTGAGGCTACCAGAGCAGGTCAAAGGCTCGGAATCCTACGGCGAGTAACTCACCTCCTGACCCCCCCCAAAGCTTGTCCACCATCTACAAGGCACAAGTCGGGAGTGTAATGGAATACTCTCCACTTGCCTGGACGAGTGCAGCTCCAGCAACACCCCAGAAACTCGACACCATCCAAGACAAAGCAGCGGCTTGAGTGCTCCTCCTCCCACAAACATTCAATCCCTCCACCACCGACGAACCGTGGCAGCCGTGTGTACGAACTATAAGGTGCACTGCAGTAACTCACCAAGATTCCTTCGACAACACCTTCCAAACCCACAACCACTACCATCTAGATGGACAAGAGCAGCAGATACCTGGGAACCCCACCACCTGGAGGTTTCCCTCCAAATCACTCACCACCCTGACTTGGAAATATATCGCCGTTCCTTCACTGTCGCTGGGGCAAAATCCTGGAATTCCCTCCCTAACAGCACAGTGGGTGTACCCACACTTGAAGGACTGCAGTGGTTCAAGAAGGCAACTCACCACCACCTTCTAAAGGGCAACTGGGGATGGGCAACAAATGCTGGCCTAACCAGTGATGCCCACATACCATAAATAAATTAAAAAAGACTGGACTTCCGTTTGTGACCATGGGTGATTGGTCACATAAAGGGCTGTTCCTGTTCAAAGTCACAGAAAAGGGCTCTTTTTACGCAGATCCAGGTGGAATTTTGATGAAAAGGCGTAGGTGAATGTTAGAGGAGTAGTTTACCCCTGGAATGGTATGTCTCCTGATCGCTGGACCCGGCAGAAAACAGTGAGAGGTTTGGCTGGAACGTTGAAACAGTCTTGTGCTTCACAGACAGTCTCTTCCAGCATGCAGGCAGGAGAGGGGCAAGCTGGAAGGCCCCAGATACAGGAACTGATGACTTTTATCAAGGAGGAATTCCATAAACAGAGGAAAGAAATGCATGAGGATCATGCAAAGGGCATTGCAGAAGCTGTGGCACCCCTGAAGAGTACTTTGGAGCGGATGGAGAGGTGTTTGGAGGTGCAGGGGTCATAGATTCGGGAGATTGAAGGAGTGATCTCGGACCACAGCGATCGTGTGGTGGCTCTTGAGGCGGAGATGGGGCTCCTAGGAGACCTTTGTAAAACGCTGAGGGCAAAGATGGAGGAGCAGGAGAATGCCTCGAGAAGGCAGAACCTGCAAATAGTGGGCCAGCCTGAAGGAGTGGAAGGTGTGGCATAGGTGTGGTTGCTGTATGTGGCGGCAAAAGCGACGGTGAGGACTAATGATATGAGCTCACAAAGCTTTGACTCACACAGGAGTACGAGGCAGGGGTGCCCGCTGTCGCCGCTGCTGTTTCCGCTGGTCATAGAGCTATTGGCGATAACTCTCAGGGGGTCGGCAGAGTGGCAGGGGATAATGAGGGGACAGAGGGAGCATCGGGTGTCGCTCTATGCCGATGACCTCTTGCTGTATGTTTCGGATCCATTGGAGAGTATGGGGAGGATTATGGGCCTGTTGGGGAGGTTTGGAGGGTTTTCGGGATACAAGCTGAATGTAGGGAAAAGCGGGGTATTCACGGTGAATGAGCTGACACAGCGGACTAATTTAGGGGGGATGCCATTTACGGTAGCGAGGGATAGGTTTAGGTGCTCGGGGATTCAGGTAGCGAGGGAATGGACGGGGCTCCATAAGTGGAACTTAACGAAGCTGGTGGAGGAGGCCAGGGAGGATCTTAAGAGGTGGGATACACTGCACTTAACGTTGGCGGGGAGGGTATAAGTGGGGAAAATGAAAATTCTGCCGAGGTTCTTGTTTATCTTTCAGGCTCTCCCGATCTTTATACCAAAGGCTTTTTTTCGGAAAGTGGACACAATCATCTCTGACTTTGTATGGGCGTGGAAGGTGCCGAGGGTGGGGAGGACCTTGCTACAGAGGCAGAGGCAGTACTTGCTTCAGAGGCCAAACTTGCTTCATTATTATTGGGCGGCGAATGTGGACAAGGTGCGGCGATGGTGGGAAGGAGAAGGGGTAGAGTGGGTTAGGATGGAGGAGGAATCTTGTAAGGGGTCTAGTTTGAGGGCTATGGTGACGGCAGCATTGCCAATGGCTCCGAGTAGGTATTCAGGGAGCCCAGTGGTGCAGTCCACGGTGAAGATATGGAATCAGCTGAGGAGGCATTTTAGGGTGGAAGGGATGTCGGTGCTAACGCCACTGTGCGAGAATCATGAGTTTGAGCCAGGGGGTGGATAGTGTATACAGGAGGTGGAGGGAAGTGGGGCTGGTCAAGGCGGGGGATTTGTATTTGGAGGAAGGGTTCGCCAGTCTGGAAGAGCTAAGGGAGAGGGTAGAGCTGCCGAGGGGGAGTGAGTTCAGGTATCTACAGGTTCGGGACTTTGCAAAAAATGTGTGGAAGGGGTTCCCTAGATTGCCGAGATATAACCTGTTGGAGCGACTGCTGCTTCCGGATGTGGAAGGGGTGGGAAGAATTGGGGATATATATAAGTGGCTGGGGGGAGGGGCATGGAGGCGAGCGGGTGGTGACGACTAAGGAGAAATGGAAAGTGGAGTTGGGAATGGAGATCAATTGGGAGTATGGAGTGAGGCACTGCAAAGGAAAAATGGGACCTCCTCTTGTGCAAGGATGAGCCTGATACAGTTTAAGGTGGTGCACAGGGTGCATATGACTCGGGCGAGAATGAGTGGGTTCTTTCAGAGGGTAGCAGATGAGTGTGAGAGGTGTGGGCAGGGGCCAGCGAATCATGTGTATGGAGTTTTGGAGTTGTGAAAAATTGGGAAGATTCTGGGCGGGAGTGTTCGCGGTCTTAGGCAGGATAGTGGAGGAGGGAGTGGACCCGGACCCTTTGGTGGCGGTATTTGGGGTTTCAGAGAAGCCGGAGCTCATGGAGAGGAGGAAGGCCGATGTCTTGGCCTTCGCCTCTCTGATTGCATGGCGACGAATTTTGCTGGAGTGGCGGTTGGCATCGCCACCGGGGGTAGCAGCCTGGTTGGGTGACCTGTATGACTTCCTGCAGTTAGAGAAGATAAAGATATGAGTTAAGGGGCTCAGCGGGGGAGTTTGAGAAAAGGTGGGGATGTTTGTGACCGTGTTTGAGGAGCTGTTCGTCGCAGGGGGGTGGGTGATGGGGAGGGGGGGGGGGGGTGAAAAAGGAGAAAAATCTGTACAAACTGCGTTGATTGTTGGGAAGAATGTTTCCCGGGCTGTTCATTTGCTGTAACCTACTTTGATACAAGTTTGAATAAAATGCGTTTAAAATAAATAAATAAATAAAAAGAAGACTGATTTTCTATTCCATTGACTAAAAATTCAAATTATGGATCTGTGGTAATACCAGGTATTGCAGTACCTGAGAGGTGAATGACCATTGGCTAGACCGCGGGGTCTACCATTGGGTAATGTACATAGCCCCGCCCTGAGAGGCGGGGTATAAGAACCAATGCCGTCCCACAGCCTTCACTTTCTGTATCGAAGCTGCTGGGTACAGTTCTATCTGATTAAAGCTGAATCGATATGACTCCTCGTGGTCTCAAGAGTATTGATTGTGCATCAGGATCTTTAATGCAGGCTAGATTAGGCCACAGAGTAGATGGGGAAAAAACGGTTCCTTCTTGTGGAAAGATTGAGAACAAGAGGGCACAGGTTTAAGGTAATTGGCAACACGTGGAAACCTTTTCCATGCAGCTCATGGTTAGGGTCTGGAATGGAATGCCTGAGGGCGTTCCGGGGGGCAGGATTAATCGAGGCATTCAAAAGTGAATTGGACTGATAGCTGAAAAGGAAAAATGTGCAGGGTTACGGGGAGAAGGTGGGTGAGTGATACAAGGCGAATTGGTCACCCATAGCCAGTGTGGACTTGACAGGCTGAATGGCCTCCTTCTGCGCCACAACAATCCTGTGACACCCAGACTCACTCCAATGTGAACTGTGTGCTACATAAAAGCAAAACACTACGGGTGCTGGAAATGGGAAGTGATAACAAAATGCTGGACAAACTCAGCAGGTTTGGCAGCGTCGGTGGAGAGCGAAACTGAGTTAACTCTCCAGGTCCAATGTCTCAAAAAATGTTAACACTCTCCACAAATACTGCCAGACCCGCTGAGTTCATCCAGCATTTCCTGATCTCGTGCCTAATCTTGTGTAGTGAGAAAGGAATGAAGTCTTTCTTCGCAGGGTTCAAGGACAACAAATCTGTTTTTATACCCCAACAGATTATCGAAACTAGGCTTGCATTCTCTGGAATACCGAAGGTTGAGGGGGCGGTTTGATTGACCTATTTTGGATTTTGATCAGGTTGCCAGGGGGAAACTCTATCCATTGGTGGGGGCGTCGAGGACAAGGGGATCGTAACCCTAAAGTCAGAACCAGAGAAGCTCGGAAATATATATTTACGTAAAAGGTGGTAAAAGCGTGGACCTGTTGGCCATAAAATGGGGTAGAAGTTCACCCAATCAATAATTTCACATCTGTAATAGATTTATGTTCGCCAAAAATATGAAAAGATATGGAGCCAGGTAGTTGGAAGGAGTCACGATGCAGTTACGATAAAGTTACGATCTAATTGGCTGGTGGAACAGGCTCAATGGCCTGAATGGTCTCCCGCTGTTCCCACCTTAGTGTGGATGAGCTCAGAGTCACCTGATGTTAATAACAGATGGATAAAGCGGACCGATTCTAGAAAAGTGGAACCTCACTGTACAGCTGGCTAAGTCCACTGCCATATATCTGCGATCCCAGTGGAATAGCATTTGAAAGATGTGCCGTATGCATAGGATGGAACCGTCGGCCAGTTGCCGTGGAGAGAGGTGGTGAGGCTCGAGGAAGCAGAGGGAGGATTGACGTTGACAGGGTGGTGAGCATTGCCTGCTGAACTGCCGCCAATTTACACTGACGAGCACCTGGATTGGCATGGCCACAAAAACCACACCTGAGGTTTAAGCCAGGACAAATTTTGAACTCTTAATTAAGCCACATTTAGGCTGCTTTCATGCTGGTGTTTGTTTAGGTCTGGTGCCAGGAGACCCTTGTCTGTGAGCCAGCTCCCAATATTTTACATTGCTGAATGTTGTTCCTTCAGCTCTGTGATTCTGCTGAGGGGATAAGGCAGCCAGGTTTCGGAGCACAAGTGCCAGCAACCGGCCCATGGATTGCAGACTCCCGTAATCACCCGTAAAAAAGCAAACACTTGGCAACCAAGTTAAAGTTCTGGTGTTCTGCCAGTCTTGGGATCGCTCATTTCCTTGGTTTTGCTCTTGTCGTCAAGGTAACCCAGCAGACCTGTCCGGGCGCGATCTGACAGAATAGTTCATGTCATTCGTGGTGGGCTTTGCTGGGAGTTTCCCGCCGTCTCTGCCGACGAGTTCCCCACCGCTATCTAACCACACTTGGTCACCTTTTTTAGGGGCCCAAGGGAGTTTCTCACCGATTTAGCCCAAACGTAGGACGCAATTTAATGGAAACGTTTCTACGTATGGTAGCGAGCGGAACTGCCGCGAGCTTCCCGGCACCCAGTCCGGTGAGGCCGTCCCCGCTATGAATGTTAATGGGCCCATTTAACGAGGCCCCACGGGCTTCATGCCGCAAATAACTATTCCGCTGGCTAATTCACCGAAATCATGCTCGCCAGCCTCCCGCTAACAAGGGAGAACAGCACTTAAACCGCTCCTGCATCAACCCCACACAGCTTGAAACCATGTCACCAAAGAGGCCAGCCCCACAATTCGGGGATGCCAACCTGGTCAGATTACTGGACACAGACGAGGCCAGACGGGATGCCCTGTTCCCCAAGGGTCTCGGAGAGTCAGCCACACGGCAGCCATTGACGACTGGGAGGAAATGGCAGTGGCAGTCAACTCAGGGAGTGTCATCAGGAGGACTGGCACCCAGTGCCATAAGAAGATCAACGACCTACACTGGGCTGCATGGGTGGGTTGGCACCAGCCCCCTGGCACCGGCCGCACCCACCACACTCGACCCCCACCAGTGAGCATGCACCTGGCACTGTCCCCGCCCAGAACCGTTCCATTCCCCAGCCTACCCATGTTCGGCAGTGCCGCCCATGTCGTCCCCCGCCATCTCCCAATCTCCCAAAGGACATGCACCCCTCCACCGTTTATTCACCCCTCCACCCTCCTTTCACGGGCATGGCCTTCCTCAGGCCCTGGACCGTGGCAGTGGCACCTGGGCACCCTTGCACTGCCACCGTGGCAGTGCTCCTGCCAGCTTCACAGTGCCACCGTGGCACCTTGGCAATGCCAGAGTGGCAGCACCAAGGTGCCAGTCAGACAGTGCTATGGTGTCTGTGTTCCAGGCGGAGGACCAGGGGCCATCCTGCATTATTCCTGGACACCTAGCGGTCTGCAAACCCAATCTCCCAAAGGCGCCCCCCCCCCCCCCCCCCCCCCCGTCCAGCACGGGTGCCGCTCCGCCTGGTCCACGTTCGTGTGGACCTGTACTGAACGGCGCTCGGTTAACACCTCCCTGGGGAGTCCGGTAGATCCCGGGAGGCCGATGGATACCGGGTAATCTCGCCTAAGTAGGCTTAAATCGTACTTAAGGGCACGCTATTTGGTCATGCCCATTTTAGGCAGGGTTCTGATTGTGGCACCTCGCAAGATCTGAGTATATTTCACAAGGCATAAAAGCTGCTGGGAAGCCCACGGGAGAACTCTTCTGGGATCTACCAGCTTTTCCGTGCTCTCACTCGAGCGTAACGTTTCCAGTAGATTGCGCCCTTCGGGTGAAGCAATTCTTATTGCTGATTTTGCATTCTCACGTTGTAGTAACAGAGGGAGAAGCCCAAAGTTAGACTGCTGATCTCTACAATGATGTTCCCGGACGCAAAATGGCCTCTGTTCCATCGAGCAGTAACTGGCTCCTTCCATTGGATGAGCATCAAAGGACAAGACAACAAGCTTCCCAGCTTTGGCCAGTAAAATCCAATAGCTTTGAGACTTTACTTTCATGTGAATTATGTGCTCATATCGGTGAAGAATGTTTGTGCCTGGAAAAGGAGCATTTAGTGCTTGAGGCACTAGGTGTCATGTGCTCTGGTATCATTAAAGGATAAGAAGGTAATTTAAAGCTTCTTTGACCCCAAGACAAAATATGTGCCTCAATCACAACCTCAAAATCACAATTACTGCACCCCTAACCCTGTGATATTTTTATTTCCACCCTATACCCTTTCTTCTATTTGTTCATGGGATGCCAGCATCGCTGGCTAGGCCAGCATTTATTGCCCATCCCTAACTGCCCTTGCGAGGGTGGTGGCGAGTCGCTTCAGTCCATGTGGTGTAGACAGGCCCACTGCGCTGGGAGTTCCAGGATTCTGACCCAGTGCCGGTGAGCGAGCAGCGATAGACTTCAACTCAGGAAGGTGTGTGACTTGGAGGGGAACTTGACGATGGTGATGTACCCATGAATCTGCTGACTTTGTTTTTCCAGGTGATAAAGCTTGTGGGTTTGCAGGTGCTGCCAAAGTAGGTGAGTTATTGTAGTGCATCTTGTAGACAGCACACATTGCTGCCAATGCATTGGGGGTGGAGGGAGTGAACGTTTAAGGTGGTGGAAGGGGTGCAAATCAAGCGGGCTGCTTTGTCCTGGATGGTGTCGAGCCTCTTGAGCGTTGTTGGAACTTCACTCACCCAGGCAAGTGAAAAGTATTCCATCACACTCCTGACTTGTGTCTCAAATAGTGGATAGGCTTTGGGGAGTCCAGAGGTGAATTACTCGCCGCAGATTTTTAAGAGTAAGAGTGCCAATTTAACGTGAACTAATTCTTGGACAATTTTAGTCTGCAGTGAGATTCAGGATGGGAGGTAGGGCGGCAGAGTAAAACACACTTTGTGTGTTAAATGGAGGCCCAGTGTAAAGGGACAGTACCTTCATGGAGTTTTGGCAAATGTTTCTTCTACTAGAAGAGGAAAAGAGCAAAGAGACATTTTTGCAACAATTAAACCATGTAGAACTGATAAGACTGTGCATTCCAACTTGTCCAAATTCATGATTTGCAAGACAGCTAGACTTTCCGAGAGCCAGAGGTACATTTAAAGCTTGGTAAAAGTTTGGGCTAATGAATTTTTGTTTATATGAGGAGGGTTCCCTGCAGAGTAGTTAACTGGAGACATTGGGCTGGATTCTCAAGTTGCCCAGCTGCATGTTTCTCGGCAGCGTAACATTCACTGGTGGCAGGATTCTATCTCACCGCCACTTGTCAATGGGATTTCCCATTGAAACCACCCTCCGGCGCTGCTAAACCCGTGGGCGGGGGTGCGCTGCCAGCGGGAAAAGTGAATCGCAACGACCAGAGAATTCCGGCATTGTGTTCAGTTTAGTGAGATCGTGAGTTAATGGAAGAAGCCAGGGGTTGAAACACTCAGGTGGTGAGGTTCAGTTTTCCTCTGTGGGTAGAAGGCAAGCTGAGAGCAGTTTCTGAAGAAATTGAGCCAGAGACTCTACATTGTTCTGACAGGGTTCAGTTTTATCTTTTCAAACGGTATCAAAAGACATCTCTTTACGGTTGTTATTCCTGAGTCTGCTAACTGTATTCAAAAGTGGATTGGGATCTGCTGTTTGAATTGTTTGAGTGGAAGTAAAGATAGCAGTTAAGAGTTAATCTTTCACTGTATTGATTAGCATTGTTTAAGGGACAATTGTAAGATTTTTTTGTGTGTGGTGTTCAAGATATTTTAATACTGTGTCGGTAATAAAGTTTGTTTGAATATACCATATCCCTATTTTGTGTAAGAATCACGCCTGGAGCGAGGTATCCTTTCCGCAGTCTGACTAAATTAAAATAAAATATTGGGGTTTCTGTCCGGTATCCTGGCCACTGTTGGGGTCTGGTCCGGGATCGTAACAAAGGACAAAGTTCTGTCACATCAAGAAAAAAAAGACAGAAATAAGAATGGAAGATGTGAATCCGACACTGAAGTGAAAAGAACTAGAAGAAGGAAAAACACTGGGTGTCTCAGATGTACTGAAAACCATTGCGCTGAATAAAAAGATTTGTCAGCTTGGGGCAGCACGGTGGCGCAGCACGGTGGTGCAGTGGTTAGCTGTGCTGCCTTCACGGCGCCAAGGTCCCAGGTTTGATCCCGGCTCTGGGTCACTGTCCGCGTGTGTAGCTTGCACATTCTCCCCGTGTTTGCATGGGTTTCGACCCCACAACCCAAAGATGTGCAGGGTACGTGGATTGGCCACGCTAAATTACCCCTTAATTGGAAAAAATTAATTGAGTACTCTAAATTATATATTTAAAAAAAGATTCATCAGCTTGCAACACAATTTGAGAGTAAAACAGCAAACAAAATGTTTGGCTAAAATTGTGACACAATTGTAAATGAAGAAGAAAAAAAAGTATTTCCCTAATATAGCGTCTTTCATGGCCACTAGCTCGCCCAAAATGTTTTCCAGCCAAAATGGACTTCACAAATGCAATCACTATTGTAATGTTCAAAGCACGGGACAATTTGTACACTGAAAATTCTCACAAACAGAAATGTGAAGGGTGGCACAGTGGTTAGCACTACTGCCTCAAAGCTCCAGGGACCGGGGTCCAATTCCAGCCTTGGGTGACTGTCTGTGCGGAGTCTGCACTTTCTCCCAGTGGCTGCGTGGGTTTTCCTCCGGGTGCTCCGGTGTTCCTCCCACAGCCCAAAGATGTGCAGGTTAGGTGATTGGCCATGGTAAATTGCCAAGATATGTGCAGGATAGGTAGGGTTGTGGGGATGAGGCGAGAGAACTGGGCCAAGGTATAGGGTCGATGCAGACTTGATGGGCCAAATGGCGTCCTTCTGTACAGTGGGGATTCTATGGATCTAATTTGCTTTCAGTGCTGGTGGTCGCAGAATAACTGTTGCCCATGACACCGACGATAACAGTCCTTCTTCAAAATAGTGCTCATGGGATCTTTTACATCTACATGAGGGTAGACTAGGCCCATCTTATCCAAAAGGTTAGTCTAAGAAGAAACAGTGCCTTTATCCCAATACATCTGTAACCTTCCAGGAACAAAGAGATGAGTGTTTACTTCAATCACTGTACAATGCAAAAGCTCTTACAATGCTTTGAAGGCCTCCGTGTTGAACACAAACTGCACCAAATGCAAACACACTGTGCCGAGTCAGTTCCAGATCTCAAGCAAAACAGAGATGGTTCCAAACAGGAGCCAGATGTTCTCCGATAAGCAAAGGTGGAGTGTCCATCCAATAGTAATATTCCAGCCCAACTCCCAGCATCTTGTTCCGCCTCTCTACGATCTCAGCCTGTGGCATCAGTAGAGACCCGGGGCTGGATTTAATGGCAAGGGGATTTAAAGTGCCATCCCCCACCCCCCATCAAACCCACCGACACAGGAGCATTAAACCCATGTCCTGGGAACAGACTGCCTGACAGCCCTTGTGTTAGACCTATGGAGTAGAGCACTGTAAATTCTATGATTCTATGATCAAGAAGGTGGCAGATAGGGTAGGGATGTAAAACTGCAACGTCAAAGAAAATTCTGCCCCTTAGCCGAATTAGCTGCCAGTATTCACCTGCCAAGGCCCACACATGACTAACGATCACCTGCAGGCAGATATTGGAGGAAAATTAAGGGCCGTGAAATGGTTCCACCGCAAAGATGTCAATGTCCTCGGGAGAAATGAGAAGGAGTTTGCAATTAAAATGGCAACCCGTGGACAGCAAAAGCGAAACGTGTCACAGTTTCTCGTCACATGGGCACAAAACGAAAGCTACAATTCTGCTTTTAAACTAATCTGCCTGGTGAGTGTGGAAGAATCCCAGCTGTGTTGCAAGAGTTACTGGATAGTGATCAGGAGAGAGACATGCATCTTCATAACTCAGCAATCCTCCACCCCCCCCCCCCACCCAAATTCAAGTTAATTACAGACTTTTCAATTTTTTATTTTTTAAATCCAGGAGATTATCAGAGTTTAATGATTAATTAATTAAAATCCTTCGCCAAAGAGTCAGCCAGACTTCTCTCTCCACAGATGCTGTCAGACCTGCTGAGATTGTCCAGTGTTTTTTGTTTTGGTTTCAGATTCCAGCATCCGCGGTAATTTGCTTTTATAATTAAAATCCTGCTCTGTCCCGCATGCAATGTTGCTTTACCACCCGCCCCCCCCCCCCCCGAAATCAGAGCCGCTCAAATTACTGTCTCAAAGAGAACAACTTAAATTCTTAGAAGTACCTGCTTTAATATGCGGGCATTCTCAAATAACATCCTCAAAATCATTTTTGAAAATCCACCACTTTAATCGAACATTGTTCAAGCTGATTCTAATTTATGGACAATAATGCGGCAGGTTGGAAATGGAAGTGCAGACGCTGAGTCTCCGTGCAGAGATGCTGCAACTCCTGAGCGTGTACAAAAGCCCTCCTACAGAGTGGCTAAACATAGCATGGAGCTGAGAACGGCCAGCCGAGAGAATATGCTCTCCTGCATGTCAGAATTATAGACCGCACATGAAACAGTGCTGCTCGTTAGGACATTAGCCCCACTACACACAGCGACTCTGTTCTGCGTTCCTGTGTCTTGAACCAACTGCAACGTAACGGGGATCTGCTTTGTGGTATTATCATAACTATCAGCATTGCAAGGGTTAACGTGTTACCATGAATAGCCACTAGAGGGAGCTGCAGATACTACTATATAAGGCAGTGATGCTGGACCTTAGGGGAGGAGTGTTAGCAGGAGATAGCTAGTGAAGGTCACAAGAGCAGATAGTGTGAGAAGGTTCGACTATAGTTTATACCAGTGAGTGAGATTAACAGTAGGTGAGTGTAGTTAGATGTTATTGATCAATTCTTTATTCTAAAAGGACTGTGTCGAAATTCAGTTTAGTAGTGTAACTAAAATCAGGGGGGCGACCGGAGGTCAATGGATTTATCCATTCTACGCGGCTCGCCCGTGGTGTTCTTGTGACAGGTGGGCCGGGAGAATCCAGCCCCAGGGCTTTGTTTAAGTAAAAGCTGCACTGCGGTCTTTGTGGAACACTGCACCAACTGTGGTGATATGCATCACTATAAATACACAAGGGGTTAATGTAGGTACACTGCAACTAGGTAAACACTAGAGGGAGCACCAGTGACATCATGACACACAGAAATTCAACCAATAGGTCAGTAAGATAGGACACGACCAATGGGCAGTCAAGACACCCAGAGGAGACACTACCACAAGGGGCCAACCCATATAAAAGGACAGGGCACACATGCTCTTTCTCTTTTCCACAGGCGACATTCAGAGAGACAGGGGCAGATCAGAGCATCACACCCACCGCATGGATTAGAGCAGACTGGTTAGTTAGATTGAGTTACTATAGTAAGATCAGCAGGAAAGTCAAACTCAAGGAGGAGAATTGCGAACTGTTCAATAAATGTGTTAAACCTATTTCCAAGCCTGAACCTTCCTTTGTCAGAGCATACATCAAGGAAGCAGCTTATGCTACATGAAGAAGCAGAACACAACACCAACCATCCTAAATAAGCAACACAAAGAACACCACATGCTTATTAACTACCATCAACGAATTGTGAGAACTTTGAAAACCTTCACTTCTCCCTTCCGCTCTCTGAATGAAGCATCGGTGGATTAGGCACAGATTCACACTTTGTGCAACATTCGTGCATTTTTATGATCACACGCCTCTTAAAAGATTTAAATTCTTAACAACCTGCAAAATTAGAAAAGCTGTACCTGAAAAGTAATCTCATAGCAGAAAATTTGAGAAAGGAGCTTAGACGCAGGGTGTATTCCTTTGACAAATATTTCCTCAGAATGATGTCTAGATAGTTATTTGGATTCATGGCAGCAATAAAACATTAAAGGGCCCAGGGAGAAAGATCAAACAAGACTGTGCTCAATAGCAGCGATCATAAGGCATGTTCACCAATTTTTTTGCATTGTAGCAATGGGGATATAAATGACTGTTTTACAGATTGATTTGACACCGGAAGCAGAGAGGTCAGACAGAGGGCAAGAGAAGCTTGTTGCACTGGTAGCATAATATCGAAGCAACATCCCCTTTACTGCATAACATTAAAACAAGGATTATGCCACACAAATGTACCTGGCGTGTTCATAGAATCCTTAGAATCATAGAATCCCTACTGTGCAGGAGGAGGTCATTCAGCCCATCGAGTCTGCACCAACCCGCTGAAAGATCACCATACCTTGGCCCAATCCCCCACCCTATCCCTGTAACCCTACCTAGGGGTAATTTAGCATGGCCAATCCACCGAATCTGCACATCTTTGGACTGAGGGAGGAAACCGGAGCACCCGGAGGAAACCCACGTACACACGGGGAAAACGTGCAGACACCATTCAGACAGTGACCCAAGCCGGGAATCGAACCTGGGACCCTGGAGCTGTGAAGCAACTGTGCTAACCATTGTGCTGCCGTGCTGCCCTTAAAGGACATTAGTTAACCAGATGGGTTTTTTTTTAACAACAATCGACAATGGTTTCATGGTCATTACTAGACTTTTAATTCCAGATTTTCATTGAATTCAAATTTCATCACCTGCAATGGCGGGGATTTGAACCTGGATCGCAGAGCATTAATTTGGGACTCTGATTTACTAGTCCAGTGACAATACCACTATGCCACCGCCTCCCATTTTGAAGGGACGGAATATTCAATGCCCTGGACAGAAAGGATCGGTAGCACTGTGGTTAGCACAGTTGCTTAACAGCTCCTGGGTCCCAGGTTCGATTCCCGGCTTGAGTCACTGTCTGAGCAGTGTCTGCACGTTCTCCCCGTGTCTGCGTGGGTTTCCTCCGGGTGCTCCGGTTTCCTCCCACAGTCCAAAGATGTGCAGGTTAGGTGGATTGGCCATGCTGAATTGGCCTTAGTATTCAAAAAAGGTTAGGTGGGGTTATGGGGATAGGGTGGAGGTGTGGGCTTAGTGCTCTTTCCAAGGGCCAGTGCAGACTTGACGGGCCGAATGGCCTCCGTCTGCACTGTAAATTCTATGATTCTATGATCAGGTTTATCCAGTAGGCGAGCCAGAAGGGAAATGGTCTTTTTCATTTAAAACCAATCAATCAAAAATGTATTTTTTTTAAGAAATTATTTTATTGAAGCATTTGTAATTTTCACAGTTTAATAAATTTAACAAATTAACATTCTAAACAACCTAGCGGCCCGACGCACGCAACCACATCACAATAACATACCCAACTACCCTCCCGCCCAAGCTCCTAACTACCCATATATTAGATTCCCTGTCCTTATTTTACACTGCCATGCCTCCCATTTTCTCCCCCCTTCCCCCCCCCCCCTCTTTTCTGCTGACGTTCAGTTTTCCTGAAAGAAGTCGATGAGCGGCTGCCACCTCCGGGCGAACCCGAGTTGAACCTCTCAAGGCGAACTTAATCTTTGCCAGTCTGAGAAACCCTGCTATGTCGCTAACTAACCCACACTCCTGACTTTGGAGGCTCCGAGTCCCTCCATCCCAGCAAAATCCGTCTCCGAGCCACCAGGGAGGAGAAGGCCAGAACATCGGCCTCCCTTCCCCCCTGGGCCCCCGGATCTTCTGATACCCCAAATATTGCCAATTCTGGACTCGGAGTCACCCTCCCTTCCAGGACCTCTGACATGACGTCCGCAAATCCCTGCCAGAATCCCTTCAGCTTCGGACATGCCCAGAACATATGCTCTTGATTCGCCTGGCTGCCCCCACAGCGTCCACACCTATCCTCCACTTCCTCAAAAAAACCTACTCATCCGGGCTACTGTAATGTGGGCCCTATGAACCACCTTGAACTGGATCAGGCTAAGCCTGGCACATGATGAGGATGAATTGACTCTCTTCAATATAGTTGAACTCTCTCCTATAGTCCGACTTCCAACTCCCCTCCCACTTCCTCTTTACCTCCCTGATTGGGATCCCTTCCCACTCCATCAATTCCTTGTGTATCTCCGAGACCCTCCCCTCCCCAACCCCTATTTTAGACATCACCTTATCCTGCAGTCCCCTCAGGGGGAGGCGAGGAAAGCTTGGAACCTGCCTCCGGACAAAGTCCCGTACCTGCAGGTACCGAAACTGTTCCCACCCGGCAACTCAAACTCCTCCTCTGATGCCTCCAGGCTCGGGAGTCCTCCTCAGTGAAGAGATCCCAAATTTCTCAATCCCTGCCACTGCCACCTACTAAAGCACCCCCCGCGCCCCCCCCCCCCCCCCCCCCGCACCGGAACAAACCGGTGATCATCACAGATCAGTGACCACACTGACGCCCCCTCCAATCTCACGTGTTGTCTCCATTGTCTCCACACCCTCAAGGCTGCCACTACCGCTGGGCTGGTGGAGAACGGCAGGGGCGCCGTTAGCAAAGCCCTCCAAACCCGTACCCTTACAGGATGCCGCCTCCGCTCGCTCCCAAACCGACCCATCCCCCAGTACCCACTTCCTAACCATCCATATCTCGGCCGCCCAGTATTAGTTCATACAATTCGGAAGGGCTAAGCCCTCCTCCCCACGCCCCCATTCCAAAAGTACCTTCCTCACCCTCGGGGTCTTACCAGCCCATACAAAACCCGAGATCGCCGCGTTCATCTTCCTGAAAAAAGCCTTAGGGATAAAAATTGGAAGACACTGAAAAACGAGCAGCAACCTCGGGAGGACTGTCATCGTCACAGTTTTCACCCTTCCGCCAATGACAGCGGGAGCATGTCCCACCTGCGGAAGTCTCTTTTCATATGCTCGACCGCCCTGCCCAGATTTAACTTATGGAGCTGACCCCAGTCCCTTGTCACCTGAATCCCCAGGTACCTAAAACTCCTACCCACCACTTTGAACGGTAACTCCCTCAGTCTCCTCTCCTGCCCCCGTGCCTGGGTCACGAACACCTCGCTCTTACCCATACTTAATTTGTAGCCTGAGAACCAACCAAATTCTTCCAGTACCTCCATAATCCAATCAAAAATTTAAAAGGCCCCATTGACCTATAAACGAGTGAAATATTGGGAGCAGATAGAGTAAAAACATATTTGAAATCTGGATGCAATGGCTGGCACAGAAATGTTAAAACTAATGATCCAATGATTGATATCTGGCTGCTCCCTCACACACTGCAGAGACTGCATATTCCAGGTTGTAAATTAGCAAAAGATTAACGACACTGGGATGCTCTGGAAGGCTTTATATAATAGATTGTTTTTTAAATAGAAATCTTCAATTGCTGTCATTTTAGTATTAGTATTTTGATGGAATCCACTTTCCTTTAAAACATCATAATTTACCAATGCATATTCCATTCGCAGAGTTGAGGGAGTAGCCTCTGGAACATTGACATCTATACGAGCCATCAGTGTTCGCTCAAGCTGCCGCCGCTTTCGATACCATCCGTGCATTGATAAAAATCTGCACACTTCGCATATTCAATATAATAAAATGCCTCACAGCACGCAGCTGCGAAAACTCAAGCTGCAAGTGAAAAAGCACATTTACCTAAAGTGCTGTTCGTGTGTGGAGAGACAGACAGGAAGGAGGGAGAAAGAGGGACTGAGGAGGAAGAAGGAGACCGAGATGGGGAAAGGTGGAACGACGGTCTAAGAAAGTGGCAAGGAGGGTAAGGAGAGAAGGAAACTGGAGGGGAAAACAGATGAGTGAAGGGCAAGGACAGAGTGAACTCACTTATAAACAGCACTTAATGACAGTTCGAGAAAATGAATGATTCAAAACTTGGCTTCACCTGAGCAGAATGCTTCCAATATTATTTCAACAACTAATCAATCTCTTTGTTTTCATCTCCTTCCCACCCCCACAAAGCAGTACACAGAGGTAAAGATCATTCTTAATACTTTTACATTAGAGGCAGTTCCGAGAAGGTTCCCTTGGATGATTCCTCGTCTCATCAGTTCAACAGGTTGGGCCTACACAAATTGGAGTTCAGAAGAATGAATGGTGATCTTATTGAAATAGAACATAGAACAATGCAGCGCAGTACAGGCCCTTCGGCCCACGATGTTGCACCAAAATGTCAAAGGTTCTGAGGGGCTTGACACTGCGAGGATTTTCCTCTCGTGGGGGAGTCAAGAACTAGGTGGGAGGCCAGTTTCAAGTTAAGGGTTCGCCCATTTAAGACGGAGATGATGAGGAATTGTCTCAGAGGGTCATGAATCTTAGAAATTCTCTGTTCCAGGGAGCTCTGGATGGGAAGCCATTGAAGTTAAATTAAGGCTGAGATAAGATAGGTTCTTGAACTCCGCGTGAGTCAAGGGCCTTGGTGAAATGGCAGAAAAGTGGGGCTGAGGTCAAGACCATGCAAGACCTTATTGAATAGCAGAGCTGGCTCCAGGGACCATATAACCCATCCCTGTTTCTACTTCTTGAGTTCTTATGTACGTTAAAATAGTCTGCAGCAAGCCTGATCCAGCTTAAGGTGCTAAACAGGGTTCACCTCACTAAAGCTAGGTGGGTGGTTTCTTTCCAGGGGCAGACGATAAGTGCGAATGGTATTCTAAGGGGCCGACTAATCACACCCATATATCCTGGTTGTGTCCCAAGCTGGTAAGCTTCCGGGTATCCTTCTTTAGCACCGTGTCAGCCATTCTTAATGTCGATCTGGAGTCTTCTCTAGTGGCCATTTTTGGGGTGTCGGACTCACTGGGGCTGCAGACGGGGGTGAAGGCAGATGTCCTCGCCTTTGCCTCGTTAATAGCCGAGAGGCGAGTTCTGCTGAGGTGGAGGTCCTCTGATTGGGTGACCTTATGGACTTTCTATATCTGGAGAAGGTCAAGTACACTATCAGGGGGTCGGTCGAGGGGTTGTATCTGAGATGGCAGCCATTCATCGCCTTCTTTAAGGAGTTAGTCACTGTCGGTTGTTGGGGAGGAGGGCGGCGTTTAGTTTCGTATTTTTATAGCGGGGGAAGGGTTTTTTTCTTTCTTCTTTTATCGTTTGGATGGGATTTGTATGGTTGGTCAGTTTGTGGCTATATTGTATTGTGTAACATCCACCTTTTGGGTATCACTTTGCCCATAAAACATCCAAAGCAAATGTTGCTATCCCTGCTCGCAAAGGTCAGGCACCTCTAAGTAACACCTTAGCCTCCCTCGCACGCCCTGTACAAAGAGCTGGTAACATTAGGATTAAAGGTTTAAAATTGCTGCGCATGGATTATGCTTAATAACTCCATTCACTGTCGGATTTAACAGGTTTTGATCTTCAGATAAAGATCACGAGACTGATTTAATGTCAAACACTCTTACAATGGTGTTATTACTGTGCCATGCCTCAGTGAGATCGCACACCAATTCTTTCACAAGGATCTCAAAGAACCAGGTACAAAAGCCTTTAAATCTTAGTACCAGGGCTAATTAAAAGCTTTGTTTTCTTGCTGAAGCAAGAAAACACAATTAGCTCTGGTTCGTTCTTTTCCACTCAAGGCAGTTTTCAGTCAGATGAACACACATGTGGAAAATAAGGAAGAACCTGTCTAACATAAGTGTAATAACCCCTGGTACCAGATGTGTCAGGCAAGTATTCGCTGGAAGGCTACAGAAATTGTAACAGGCCCTGCCGGGGCCCTTTAATTCACCAGACTGGAAAATTTCATCTGCTATGTCGAATTAGCGTTTGAAGAGAAAAAGAAGCCAGGAATGCTCGCAAAAGAGAAATATAATTGGAATTAAAACGTATTTGAGTCTCTGGTGTACAATGAGAATGTCAATGTTTGCAAAGTGTTAGGCTGAAGACTCTTGTTGGGTCAAATGATGTTCACAGGAATCTGTGGGGGACTGCTTTACACCAAATATTTCCTCTCGTCTAGAAAAGGCAACTCTCAGACTGCTGAATAGTTTCTGTTAAAGGGTGTTAGTCGCAATAATTTTTGTAAAAAGCTGGGGCTGATGGGTTGACGTTCTGGCAACCTGCACTGCCATTTCAGGTCATTAAAGGGCACTTGTGTAAATTGGAAAGCATGCCAATAAAAAAAAACACTCCAAGTTTACAGGTCGCCAGATTGGAGCAGAATTCTATGAGAGGCTCGTGTTCGGTTACATTGTGAAATATCAGTCAACGGAGTAAAACGTGGCACAATCCATAGAATCATAGAATCCTTACAGTGCAGAAGGAGGCCATTCAGCCCAACGAGTCTGCACCAATCCTCTGAAAGAGCACCCTACCTAGGCCCACTCCCTCCCCCTTTCCCCTTAACCCATAACCCCACCTCAAGGACAATTCAGCAAGGCCAAACCACCTAACCTGGCTCTGTGAGGCAGCAGTGCTAACCACTGTGTCACCCCTAACCAACTCAATCAAGGAGATTTAATTTTATTTCTAAAACAGCCAATTCAAGAATTTGAATATGGGCTTGATGAATCAGATTGAGCACCGTCGAATCCTTTTGTTTCCTCAGGGAACATTGCCCTCTAATTTTGCATTAGATTTTCTAAACTTCCTAGCTCTACTGCAACTTCATTGCTATACAAGCATCTAACTATGTTACTTAAGGCAGTTTTTAAGAGGTACAGAATAAGACCAGCACAGCGAGGACTCGTGCGCAGTACTTGTGGTGATGAATTTAGGTCATGGCTTCTCCCTGGCAATGCTGTTGAGTACGGGAATTCAAGAGTGTGGAGAATGCACCCTGCAACATCCGGCAGGTTATACTCCTCCACCACCCCACACTGATTTCCTATGGTTCCCTCCTTTGGAGGCAATGCTGTCTCCCGCTGAGGTGTGGTTCCCCAAGCCTCTTGATATAGTCAGTCACTCTTAATAGCCTAAGCTTGATCAGTGAATACAGGTTAGTCAGCAGCGAAGTAACAAGGGAAGACCAAATGATATCCGCATGTTAACATCAGTTGTCCCTTCCCATAAACCCAGGGGGAGTGACACCAATAGCGTGAAAACATCCGCGGTGCTAAGATTTTCCATTTTCATCAACTTAATGAAAGCAAAATTGATCAACTGCAGTCCAACACCCCAAACACTGGGCAATCAGTGCAGATCTTGAGAGCACGGGCTGTAACTTTAGCCCTAATGGAATGAAAATGGGGGTGGGTGGGGAATTTCACACCATCATCCATTATACCACCGCCTCCCCCCAGCGCTCCCGGACCACTTTCCTGGAGGCTTTAGGCCCATTATCTGAGGCCAACTGGGATTTTCCCGCTGACCGCCAAGTCTCTGCAGGCTATGGGGAGGTGGGCAGCTGGGAGGCTGTCAGGAGGTTGCCTCCAGGCAGGTTTAGAGGCTCTCTCAGCCTGCCTGCCTTCAGCTGCAGCCTCAGCTGCAGGCCGCCCTGTTTGCCTCCCCTCTCCAGAGCGGTAGGCTGCCTGCTGGGGCCTTTTTTTGTAAAGATTTCAAGGAGTTGGAGAGAGGGTGCCTCCATCTTGTGGGCAACCTCTCCCTCATCACTTACTGCCATGGAATTCACCTGCTGCTGCATCCATACTGGAGGGGCTCCTATTGGTCTTCCAGCTTTGAGAACCCACCAAATGCCCTTGATTGGACAGCTAGTTTGCCCATTTGGCCACTAATTGGCCGATTCAGTAAAAATCGGAGTTGAGTGGCTATTCCCCTTACAATGTGGCCTTTGACCTCCTACTTGAGCCTGGCAGCACGACCCTGAAGCAGGACCACAGAGAAAATCCTGCCCCTTCACTCCGAATCCCACAATGGTACATAAATTAAATTAAATTTAATAGATCTGGTAATTATGCACTGGTACTAAATAAAAACAACCACCAAGACTGCTGGAGTGTTGTAAAGATCTAACGATTTCACTAATGTCCTGCCACACCACTACATGGTCAGGGCTACATGCGACCCCAGTGCCACTAAACATGGTTGAATCTGAAGGCCCCAAAGCAATAAATGCAACCGCTTACACTCCAATAATTCTATTTATAAAAGTCCTTTTGTCTTTTTTAGAATGCTTCCAGGGATGAGAAACTTCAGTTTTGAGGATAGACTGGAGAGGTTGGCACTGTTATCCTTGGAGAGAAGAAGGCCGATTGGAGATTTGTTAGAGGTGTTTAAAATCAGGAGGGGGCTGGACAGAGTAGATATGTGGAAACTGCTCCCGCTCGCAAATGGATTGAGAAGGAGAGGGCACAGATTTAAAGTGATTTACAAAAGAAGCAAATGTGATGTGAGAAAAAACGTTTTCACCCAGCAAGTGGCTGGGGTCTGGAACGCGCTGCCTGGAATGAGGCAGATTCAATCGAGGCGTTCACAAGGGCATTAGATGTTTGCTTGAATAGGAAGATGTGCAAAGATAGTGGGAAAAGGCTGGGGAATGGCATTAAATCGTGATGCTGATTGGAGAGCCGGTGCAGGCACGATGGGCCGAATGGCCTCCTTCTGTGCCACAATTCTGTGATTCTGTGAAATCTATTTTCTCTGTGGTAATCCTTACAGTTAGATTGTCAGTTGTGCAGTGTATCCCTCACGGACTCTCACCTTCACATTTGCGCCCATCTGACGAGACTGTGAATCCCTTGTCACAAATACAGTAGAACGAACCCTCTGTATTCAGGCAATCTCCATGAGTACAAAGCTCAGGTGTAAGGCATTCGTTTACATCTGAGGGGGAAAAACACTGTGTCACTCTCTGCGGAAGTAACAAAAAGGAATTTGCCTACATTGCACACTTACACCCGCAGTTATCCTAGTCAATGGGGGCATCAGGGTAGAGTGAGTGGAATGGCTTATTCCAAAAGCATCTCAACTATAGAGCTTCTAGAATGGCCACTAGGAAAGCTAACCTCCAGCAGAAGCAATATCCAATGTGCAGTAACTTTTTCTCCGTGAATTGCACACCAGTCATCCTGGTCAGAATGGGATGAAGGTGCCGGCCAGGAGTTAGGTTTGGTGACCAGAGATCGACAAAGAAATGAAAGTCTGGTCAATCGATGTGAAAAGTGTCAGACTCAACTGAGCAAGTCTCACAGAAAAGCCACCGCAACACAGCCAAGAAGGACAGGTTTTTACAAACAGAAGATTTAGTGTACAGGTGGAACTTTGGTGGACAGCCAGAACTGTTACCTGGAAGAGTTGTTAAGAGGACTGAGCCAATATCCTATGTCATAGAGCTAGAGGGCGGGAGGATGGAAAGCACATCAATCATTTGAGGAGGACCCAATCCAGTTATCACTATACCACTTGCTAGTTCGGTGGTATTAGAACGGAGATCTTATCAAGATGAATCATCAGGGGCCACAGAAGGAATTGACGGGATAGTCGGTATTGTCCCTACTTTGGGCTCTACCGATTTGCCTGACCTTGCTTTAGGCTCTGATGCCTCCAATCTGGAAGTGCCAGTGCCAAGTTGAGAATATTCATAGAATTTACAGTGCAGAAGGAGGCCACTTGGCCCATCGAGTCTGCACCGGCCCCTGGAAAGACCATTCCACCCAAGCCCCCACACTTCTACCCTATCCCTGTAACCCAGTAACCCCACCTAACCTTTTTGGACACTAAGGGCACTTTTAGCATGGCAAGTCCACCTAACCTGCACATCTTTGGACTGTGGGAGGAAACCGGAGCACATACGGGGAGAACGTACAGACTCCGCACAGACAGTGACCCAAGCCGGGGAATCGAACCTGGGACCCTGGGGCTGTGAAGCGACTGTGCGAATCACTGTGCTACCGTGCCGCCATACCAGAAGTATGGCAAGAATGAGGAAGTCACCTGAAAGACTTACATTATGAACTTTGGATTGAGCTCCCTTGCTGTAACTCTCTTAATCTGTATATAACTTAAATAATAGTTTTCTTGTTTTTGTATTTCAGGGGCCTGTAACGGAACTTAAGAGGGGAGGAATGTAGTAGCGTGGCCCCTTTAAGGAGCGATACTTTTTGGGCCACGTGATGGACCCAGAGCCTATGAGGATGGAGCATGTGAACCTAAGCTGATCAAGTGTTTAGGCGTGGTTCGGACTGTTGGGGGCTTGGTCTGAGTTAGCGCGGGAGTCGTGGGAACCAGATCTGTGTTGTCGTTGTGCTGTCCTATTGATATAGTTCTTCTTAGTTCATAAGCCTCTGTTGTGTTTCAATGCTGCCTTGTCGATCGCCCCCCAACGTGACAAAAGTGTAGCGATTAAACTCAGGGATTCTGGAGACCAGAATGGGAGAGGTGCTTATATCACGAAGAGTTTTCGGACTGGAGGAGATTACAGAGATACAGACCAGGTACAGGGCGCACCATGGTGCAAGGCAATGGCAGTGATTTGAATACAAGGATGATAATTATAAAATCAATGCACGACTACTTGACTGGGAGTCAGTGTGGGGCAGCAAGCACAGGGGAGCTGGGTGAACAGGATTTGGTGTGAGTTGGGAGATGTGCAGCAGAACTTTGGATTACAGAGGGTAGAACATGGCCAGCCAGGTACATTAGAATAACTGAGACTGGAGGTAACAAAGCCTGCAGCAGAAGAGATTTGGCAGGCGGGGTCTGGCATTGTTATCAAGGTAGAAACAGGCGGTCGTGGTGACAGCGTGGATATGTGGCTGAAAGCTCATTTTAGGGTTAAATAAGGCATCGGTCTGATTCAGCCCCAGACAATGATTCGTAAACATTACTAATCTGTTCATTCTACTTTCCCTTCTGTGTTACTGGGACAGAGACATTCATCTGATACAATGAAATGGGTTACTCCCTTCTTTAAACCAATAGAGGAAGGAATTTCATTGTGCTCATTCGCAATACTGAACAGTACCATTTCAGCCTGTTAAATGTTTGCGAGATTAACTTTTTCCACAAATTAGATACATTTTCTTTCACAGGCATTTGGATCTAGTGATGAATGCCTGGGGATAACACACAGAGGACCAGTTACAGGACGCACCATGCTGACCAGTTACAGGACGCACCATGCAGGCCAGTTACAGGACGCACCATGCAGACCGGGTACAGGACGCACCATGGAGACCAGTTACAGGACGCACCATGCAGACCAGTTACAGGACGCACCCTGCAGACCAGTTACAGGACGCACCATGCAGACCAGTTACAGGACGCACCCTGCAGACCAATTACAGGATGCACCATGCAGACCAGGTACAGGACGCACCCTGCAGACCAGTTACAGGACGCACCATGCAGACCAGTTACAGGACGCACCATGGAGACCAGTTACAGGACGCACCATGCAGACCAGTTACAGGACGCACCCTGCAGACCAGTTACAGGACGCACCCTGCAGACCAGTTACAGGACGCACCATGCAGACCAGTTACAGGACGCACCATGCAGACCAGTTACAGGACGCACCATGCAGACCAGTTACAGGACGCACCCTGCTGACCAGTTACAGGACGCACCCTGCAGACCAATTACAGGACGCACCATGCAGACCAGTTACAGGACGCACCCTGCTGACCAGTTACAGGACGCACCATGGAGACCAGTTACAGGACGCACCATGCAGACCAGTTACAGGACTCACCCTGCAGACCAGTTGCAGGACGCACCCTGCAGACCAGTTACAGGACGCACCATGCAGACCAGTTACAGGACGCACCCTGCAGACCAGTTACAGGACTCACCATGGAGACCAGTTACAGGACGCACCATGCAGACCAGTTACAGGACGCACCCTGCAGACCAGTTACAGGACGCACCCTGCAGACCAGTTACAGGACGCACCATGCAGACCAGTTACAGGACGCACCCTGCAGACCAGGTACAGGACGCACCATGCAGACCAGTTACAGGACTCACCATGCTGACCAGTTACAGGACGCACCATGGAGACCAGTTACAGGACTCACCATGCTGACCAGTTACAGGGCGCACCATGGAGACTAGTTACAGGACTCACCATGCTGACCAGTTACAGGACGCACCATGCTGACCAGTTACAGGACGCACCATGCTGACCAGTTACAGGACGCACCATGCTGACCAGTTACAGGACGCACCATGGAGACCAGTTACAGGACGCACCATGCTGACCAGTTACAGGACGCACCATGCTGACCAGTTACAGGACGCACCATGCAGACCAGTTACAGGACGCACCATGGAGACCAGTTACAGGACGCACCATGCTGACCAGTTACAGGACGCACCATGCTGACCAGTTACAGGACGCACCATGCTGACCAGTTACAGGACGCACCATGCTGACCAGTTACAGGACGCACCATGCAGACCAGTTACAGGACTCACTATGGAGACCAGTTACAGGACGCACCCTGCAGACCAGTTACAGGACGCACCATGCTGACCAGTTACAGGACGCACCATGGAGACCAGTTACAGGACGCACCATGGAGACCAGTTACAGGACGCACCATGCAGACCAGTTACAGGACGCACCATGCAGACCAGTTACAGGACGCACCATGCTGACCAGTTACAGGACGCACCATGGAGACCAGTTACAGGATGCACCATGCTGACCAGTTACAGGACGCACCATGGAGACCAGTTACAGGACGCACCATGAAGACCAGTTACAGGATGCACCATGGAGACCAGTTACAGGACGCACCATGCTGACCAGTTACAGGACGCACCATGGAGACCAGTTACAGGATGCACCATGCTGACCAGTTACAGGATGCACCATGGAGACCAGTTACAGGATGCACCATGCAGACCAGTTACAGGACGCACCATGGAGACCAGTTACAGGATGCACCATGGAGACCAGTTACAGGACGCACCATGCAGACCAGTTACAGGATGCACCCTGCTGACCAGTTACAGGACGCACCCTGCAGACCAGTTACAGGACGCACCATGCTGACCAGTTACAGGACGCACCATGCTGACCAGTTACAGGACGCACCATGCAGACCAGTTACAGGACTCACCATGCTGACCAGTTACAGGACGCACCATGGAGACCAGTTACAGGACGCACCATGCAGACCAGTTACAGGACGCACCATGCAGACCAGTTACAGGACTCACCATGCTGACCAGTTACAGGACGCACCATGGAGACCAGTTACAGGACGCACCATGCAGACCAGTTACAGGATGCACCATGGAGACCAGTTACAGGATGCACCATGCAGACCAGGTACAGGATGCACCCTGCAGACCAGTTACAGGACGCACCATGCAGACCAGTTACAGGACGCACCATGGAGACCAGTTACAGGACGCACCATGCAGACCAGTTACAGGACGCACCATGCTGACCAGTTACAGGATGCACCATGGAGACCAGTTACAGGATGCACCATGCAGACCAGTTACAGGACGCACCATGCAGACCGGGTACAGGATGCACAATGCTGACCAGTTACAGGACGCACCCTGCAGACCAGTTACAGGATGCACCATGGAGACCAGTTACAGGACGCACCATGCAGACCGGGTACAGGATGCACCCTGCTGACCGGGTACAGGATGCACCCTGCAGACCAGTTACAGGACGCACCATGCAGACCGGGTACAGGATGCACCCTGCAGACCAGTTACAGGACGCACCATGCAGACCAGTTACAGGACGCACCATGCAGACCAGTTACAGGACGCACCATGCAGACCAGTTACAGGACGCACCATGCAGACCAGTTACAGGACGCACCATGCAGACCAGTTACAGGACGCGCCATGCAGACCAGTTACAGGACGCGCCATGCAGACCAGTTACAGGACGCACCATGCAGACCAGTTACAGGACGCACCATGCAGACCAGTTACAGGACGCACCATGCAGACCAGTTACAGGACGCACCATGCAGACCAGTTACAGGACGCACCATGCAGACCAGTTACAGGACGCACCATGCAGACCAGTTACAGGACGCACCATGCTGACCAGTTACAGGACGCACCATGCAGACCAGTTACAGGACGCACCATGCAGACCAGTTACAGGACGCACCATGCAGACCAGTTACAGGACGCACCATGCGGACCAGTTACAGGACGCACCATGCAGACCGGTTACAGGACGCACCATGCAGACCAGTTACAGGACTCACCCTGCAGACCAGTTACAGGACGCACCATGCAGACCAGTTACAGGACTCACCATGCAGACCAGTTACAGGACGCACCATGCAGACCAGGTACAGGACGCACCATGCAGACCAGTTACAGGACGCACCATGCAGACCAGTTACAGGACGCACCATGCAGACCAGTTACAGGACGCACCATGCAGACCAGTTACAGGACGCACCCTGCAGACCAGTTACAGGACTCACCATGCTGACCAGTTACAGGACGCACCATGCTGACCAGTTACAGGACGCACCATGGAGACCAGTTACAGGATGCACCATGCTGACCAGTTACAGGACGCACCCTGCAGACCAGTTACAGGACGCACCATGGAGACCAGTTACAGGACGCACCATGCTGACCAGTTACAGGACGCACCATGCAGTTACAGGATGCACCATGCTGACCAGTAACAGGACTCACCATGCTGACCAGTTACAGGACGCACCATGCAGACCAGTTACAGGACGCACCATGCCGACCAGTTACAGGACGCACCCTGCAGACCAGTTACAGGACGCACCATGGAGACCAGTTACAGGACGCACCATGCAGACCAGTTACAGGACGCACCATGCAGACCAGTTACAGGACGCACCATGCTGACCAGTTACAGGACGCACCATGCAGACCAGTTACAGGACGCACCATGGAGACCAGTTACAGGACGCACCATGGAGACCAGTTACAGGATGCACCATGCTGACCAGTTACAGGACTCACCATGCTGACCAGTTACAGGACGCACCATGGAGACCAGTTGCAGGACGCACCATGGAGACCAGTTACAGGACGCACCATGCAGACCAGTTACAGGACGCACCATGGAGACCAGTTACAGGACGCACCATGCAGACCAATTACAGGACGCACCATGGAGACCAGTTACAGGACGCACCATGGAGACCAGTTACAGGATGCACCATGCTGACCAGTTACAGGACTCACCATGCTGACCAGTTACAGGACGCACCATGCTGACCAGTTACAGGACGCACCATGGAGACCAGTTACAGGATGCACCATGCTGACCAGTTACAGGACGCACCCTGCAGACCAGTTACAGGACGCACCATGGAGACCAGTTACAGGACGCACCATGCTGACCAGTTACAGGACGCACCATGCAGTTACAGGATGCACCATGCTGACCAGTAACAGGACTCACCATGCTGACCAGTTACAGGACGCACCATGCAGACCAGTTACAGGACGCACCATGCCGACCAGTTACAGGACGCACCCTGCAGACCAGTTACAGGACGCACCATGGAGACCAGTTACAGGACGCACCATGCAGACCAGTTACAGGACGCACCATGCAGACCAGTTACAGGACGCACCATGCTGACCAGTTACAGGACGCACCATGCAGACCAGTTACAGGACGCACCATGCAGGCCAGTTACAGGACGCACCATGCAGACCAGTTACAGGACGCACCATGGAGACCAGTTACAGGACTCACCCTGCAGACCAGTTACAGGACGCACCATGCAGACCAGTTACAGGACTCACCATGCAGACCAGTTACAGGACGCACCATGGAGACCAGTTACAGGACGCGCCATGCAGACCAGGTACAGGACGCACCATGCTGACCAGTTACAGGACGCACCATGCAGACCAGGTACAGGACGCACCATGCTGACCAGTTACAGGACTCACCATGGAGACCAGTTACAGGACGCACCATGCAGACCAGTTACAGGACGCACCATGGAGACCAGGTACAGGACGCACCATGCTGACCAGTTACAGGACGCACCATGCTGACCAGTTACAGGACGCACCATGCAGACCAGTTACAGGACGCACCATGGAGACCAGTTACAGGACGCACCATGCTGACCAGTTACAGGACGCACCATGCTGACCAGTTACAGGACGCACCATGCAGACCAGTTACAGGACAAACCATGTACGTAACATGGGTGCAGGGTGTCGGTTACCGCCATGGAGAGCATTGTTTATTTACCTTGACATCTTACACCATCCACCAGCTGGAAGCCATCTGAACACGTGCATGTAAAGGAGCCTGCGTTGTTGCTGCAGGCACCTCCCCTGCAAACATCTGCTCTTTCTTGGCATTCATCGATGTCTGCAAAATATACATTCAGAAAACTCTTGAGCTGACAGCCGCTGATAAGTCTCCCTGATGGACTCCATCTTATTTATTGCTCCCTCATTCATAGAAGGCCCACAGGAAATATAGCTTAAGCAACAATTGTTTTTGTCCAGTCCCCAAAGACGGAAAGGGAAACTCCCCCAGTTGGTTTGGTTACTTGGCCTGCGACCTTACCCAAAGTTTCAAATAAAGAGTGTTTTCCAAAATGATTTTCACCTCATTCGGATCAATAGATATGAGCTGAATTTATCATTCGAAACACCTGCAGGATGTCAAATGAGTGGACGCCAAGTTAAAACAGATGATTCTTCACTACGGGATTCAAAAGGACTGCTACGGTTCCCTTTATCTAAACTGACATAGCCAGACTTCCCGCATGCTTCATTAAAGCAGGTCATGTCTGGTGAAGGTATGTCCGATTCATAACTTCAATCATGGACTGTGTCCATGGAAACTTCTGGAACTGTCTTTTATTTTGTAAACATGACACGAACAAGTGGCTACTGGCAAGGGTCAGGTGACCTTTGCAACCTCAACACAGACCACCTCAAGTTCCTAGAAAGCTCCTATTTAAATCAGCCAGGGTGGGGGCCTCCACTTAAATGGACATAACCAGATAGAACCTATTTGTGGATCTCACACTTCCCATTGTTCAAGGTTTACTCCAAACTCTATTGATGGATTTCCAGACTTCATGCCTCCAAGTTAGCAAGTAAAGAGCAAAAGAACTATTAAAAAAAAATTGACCACAAGTGGGTGGGAAGAGCTATCCTCGGTCTCCATTGTATAACAATGGCTTTCAACTTTAAGTCATTCTGAGTTGACAATAGCAGTTGGTCCTGTGACCAAAACTGGCTTATAATCCCAAAATACTTTATTCCTGTTGTTCGCACCCACTGACATCAGGGAACCCATGGTGGGGGGTGCCATTGGCAGGACCGGAAAATCCTGCCAGGTGGAATGTCTGGGAAATCCTGCCTAATATCTTTGGAATTCTAACCGCCCCTGCTGAAATCCTACCCTAACGGATGTTGACGAAAGGAGCTTTGTGTGAACACATGGGGCGGGATTCTCTGTCCATTTACAGCAATGGGATTCTCCGGTCCCACTGCAGTGAATGGGAGGTTTGGCTGACTGCCAACTTCTCCGTCCTCGATAGTGGCAGCAGTAGCGGGGCAGACTCACAACGGAGAATCCCGGCCATAAGCTGGCGCACAGCCAGAGAAAGGTTAACCTGACACACCAGAAGTTTGACCCTCCTTTACATATTCTTCCGAGAGCATGCTATCAAGTTCTTGCTACCTTCACATTGGTCCCCTGTGGCAGCCAGACGGTACCCCGCATTGCAATCACAGTAGAAGGAGGCCTCGGTGTTCGAGCATTGCCCGTTGCTGCACAGGATGGCATCCTGGCACTCATCCACATCTGCACCAGAGAGGAAGCAAATGGTTTACTTCTGTTTCCATTCAATGGCCGACAGAACATGGATGCCCTGCTCAACATTTTGTTTTAGAAATGGAAATCAGACAAGTTCCACAACAGACCGCCACACTGCTCCATCACATTACCACCAAATTACTGAAGGTGAAGACTGCCCTCCTTCCAGATTATCATGGTTCTCAATATGAATCATATATTAAGGGGTTATGATGGGATTGTTGTTATTGATATGGGGATTGGCATTGCATTCGTTACTGATTATTGTTTATTGTTCGGTGTAAATTTGGGAGAAAATATGAAAAAGGAGAATAAAAATATTTTTAAAATATTTATATTAAGGGGTTACTATCGATACATATACATGTAAACCTGTATATATGCCAGAGCATACCGGCTGAAGCTCAACATTCCAAAGGGAGTTGGACAGATAATTGAAGCAGAAAGCATTTTCAGGGTTAAGAGGCGAGAGATGGAAATTGGACTAATTGGATTCCTCCTTCAAAGGACAGGGAGGGGCATGATGTGCTGAATGGCCTCCTTCTCTGATGTATCATTCTATGACTCCAAACGTTCAGACCAAGTCAAAGAGCGAGAGACACACGGTCACACAAACAATCGCACAACGACCACACACCATAAGGGGTCGTCAATACTGACCAATGCGGGCAGACGGGACCTCAGTTTAATGTCTCATTCAGAGGTTTACAGAGAGATTTTCAGAGGGGGAGTGGGGGAGGAGTAGCTACCATCAATGGTGCATCAGAGGGAAGGCAAGAAACTTAAGTCAACTGGAGCTGGGCAAGAGCAGAGGATGGCCAGTGCGGCAAAGTTGGCAGTTAGGTAATGGAAGAATTACAAACAATTATGACAATCTTGAATTCAGTGAGTTGTGGAGAAATCAGAAACTAGCCAAGTTTGGCAGTGGCTCCTGTTTTAATTATGAGCGCTGGCCCACCACTTCCTCCCATGGGGCTGTGCTGGGGGGAGAGGAGAACAGAATCCTTCAGGTATGTATTCTTGCACCGTCTGGCAGTCAGCTCCAGTACGATAGCAGTTTGTCCAGCTATCTTGCCTGGAGTTTGTTCGTTAGGTCGGGCGATCCAAAAAGAAAAAAAAAATTGTTTTCTTAAACAGTGTCTCTCAGACAGGATTTTCCTGCAGGCTTCAGGACCTCAACACCAGGCCCAATTGGGGGTCCTGAGCCCACATGTGTAGGAGGCCAGGGAGGAGGAGCTACTTTCTCAGTTCGCTGTCCAATTAAGGACAGCAGACATACTCCCAATGGTGCTGGACCATCTCAAGGCCGGCAGCTGTAGAGCCTCGTCAGCCCCATTGGGAGTTGTGGGCACTGCTGAGGCAAGTTGCCGATCAGGAAGGTGCCTCAGAACAAAACCACCCTTTGGGTTGTGGGGGTAAAGTTTGAAATTTATTCTCAGGTAGTCAAGCCGGTAGGTCCCTCCAAAGGGAGGGGAACCCCTCCCAGTCGCAGTATTTGGGCCACGGGTGTGGCCTTTGCTGAGAGCAAGCGGACTTCCTTTGGGGGAAGGAGCCTCCAGCTCCAACCCAAGCCTCCCATAGGGAGACCACCTCCGTTGAGATAGCGGCCTCCTCATGTAGCGGGGAACCGCACCATTGCTACCAAGCAGAATAAATCTTTAATAAGGCTTGGGGAGTCCAAAGTAAAAGTAAACACCACTTTTACAACAGTTATATACATGAGTACCAGTAGAACCTCACCGAGTACTCTCTCCTGTTGGTCGGTTCCAGACTGGCTGATTTTTAATACAAGTATGGGTAAGCTACCACTCCCCTAGCGGGGGAGCTCATACTCCGCAAGGAGCACGGGGAAAACAATCTTCCCCACACTGGCTGTCCCATGCTGGTTACTGCAAACTCATCCATGCGTGGGACCTTAATGGCTTCAACTGGCTGCCTGCCTCCATTGAGCAGGCAGCTGATGCAAATGCCAGAAACTTCTCCAGTGGTAGCAATGTATTGGGGATATTAATCTCCTGACAGCCAGGCAATGAAGTAGGACACCAGAATCTTTACTCAGTTATAGATTTACTCACAGGATGAAACCTCACAACCAAATAGCTCCTAACCCGACTCCCCAACACCAGTGTTAGTAAGTCTCTCTCTACATGTGCTCAAGTAATTATCCAATGAATGCCCTCCACCTGGACAAACATAACTTTAATTTACACAAGTAACAGGAGGGTTCTCCCGATGCGGCGTCCCACTACTTCCCTTATCACCCCAACCTGCAAACTCATCCCCCAGGGCTGTGAAAACTCTACCACGATCATCTAACGAAAGCTTCCTTTTGTTAAACAATACAACTTAGTGACTTTGCTTCAGTGATCCAATGCTATACTAATTGACTGTTCGAGATTTCAATCCCCACAGGAGTGGTTACCTTTGCACACTTTGCCGTTTGGAGTTGGTTCATACCCTCGGTTACAGGTACAGATATAGGTCCCATCGAGGTTGGAACATCTGCCATTAGCACAAACTGATCTGTTGAGGCATTCGTTGATGTCTGGGAAAACATACACAAAAGCCAGGTGTCAAAACGGATGCCAAGGACAACTCCGATAAACCTTTGGCCGTTCGCGAACCGATAATAAGAGGCATTGCACGCGGGGATTCAACAAAACATCCTGAAGTGCACAGTGAACGAGAAAGACAAAGAAACCCCTGGAATTTTATTTCTCAAATTATTTGCTGTCCCATTTATCATGGAACATCTGCAGCATCCATCTGCCGCACAATTTAATGGAAGCCTGTCTGGATGGGTCTTGAATAGCATTTCTCCCAGCGTGTAACTGCATGTCCTATTTGTAACAGGAAACTGAAAAGAGATACAGTCGATTCCTGATGAATGCCTGGGCTGGTGTGCCAAGAAGGATTATGCTTGGATTGGGCCTCTTACAACCTGTCTACAAATCGCAATTTCTAATATCTGTACTTCAGGTCATGGAATCTGCAGGTAAATATCACACCATCCTTATTATGACACAAAGGCAGAAGAGTTTGCTTAGCTTTAGGCATTCCTAAAATTAATTTTTAAATTTACACTTGTTTGAGCAGATCACGAATGGCATTGTCCACAATAAGTTGCAGAACAGGGTGTGAGCACAAAATGTGTCTGAAATGCGACATCTGAATTGTGCATGGTAGGTGGATTGGCCACACTAAATTGCCCATTAATTGGAATTTATTTTTTAAATCAATTGCGACAGATTCAACCTCCTGTGATGTTGCATCCAGTAAGATGGAGAATGTGATCTCCCTCTTGCCTAGTCCTGTCTTCTCTTTCTCTGTGTCTCCTCTTTCACTTCTCTACTACTCACTTTCCAACTTTTCGTTTTGCCTCACTGTCCTCTTCTCTCTTTCTTTTCTCTCATGTGAGGAATGGTGTAATGTAGAGGCATGATGTAGCATCTAAGGAGCGCCAACGAAGTTGGGGTGGGGGTTGCAGGAACTACACGGCTAATAAGGTGACCTCGCCCATTTTAAAGTATTGCGCTCCCTTACTAGCTGAGGGATTTCTTTTGCTAATCTTTGACCAAAACAGGTCATCGGTAATGAGCAGATGCATAAAATTAATTTTGGACATGGAATGCGACACAAGAATTGCTATAGATCAACCTGTTCCCCTTGAAGGTTGGGCTCTTCACCACCAGAAACGATAAGGAGACTTCTGATCAATCAGCAACAGATTGTCAACACTCCTCGGCAATGGGGAGGGGAACAGATCAAGTACAATCCTGGAACAAAGGGGAATTTTCACAAAAGTACACATTTAACTGCATGTCAAAACAGCCACGCATTCGATGATAGCTTCACAGTCAAATGCAGCGAAAATTTTAAAAAGGGGAACAAGACATTGCAGCAGCCGGGTGGTGCCTGTTTGCAATGTTACAGTGAATGTCTTCATCAAGGATCATGACGCAGGGAATCGTAGCCTAAAGCCAAAGTAAATATTGGCTTTTGGCTAGTCCAGATACTTAGCACAAAACCAGAAGAAATCGAGGCATTAATTCACAGATCAGTAACCACCGCTATAAAACTGGCCATGCATTTAACAACAAGATTGAAAGTGGTCATGACTCAACTCGCAGGATTAGACTAAAATCCTTTGGAGAAGAATCGGTGCAATTTACTGCTCGAATAAATCAATGGCATTGAGGCCCATATTTTACATGGCAAAGTGGATGCTTTTAAGGGAGATGGTGGGCGGGATTCTCTGATCCTGAGGCTAAGTGTTGACGCCGTCGTTTCTCAACAGCGTCAACACGGCCCCAGGATCAGCAATTCTGCCTCCTCCTGGGGGCCAGCAGGGCGCTGGAGCGGTTCACACCGCTCCAGCTGTTGATCCGGCCGTGGAATGGGCGCCGGTGGATGTGCGCATGTGCAGTGGGGCCGGGCCGAACCCGCACATGCGCAGTTCCACCGGCGCGATTTCCGCGCATGCGCGGCGTCTCCCTTGTCCGCGCCGGCCCGGACTCAACATGGCGCAGGAGTACAGGCGCCGGCGCGGAAGAAAGGAGGCTGGGAGACAGCAAGGCCAGCCCGCCGATCGGTGGATCCCGATCACGGGCCAGGCGACATCGAAGCCCACCCCCCACCTCCCTCCCCCGGGATCGGACCCCCCTCCCCGCCGGCTCAGAGCAGGTTAGAATGGTGGCGGCGGCAGGACTCTTTTTTTCTTTAACGGCCGCTCGGCCCATTCAGGCCAGAGAATCACGGGGAGGGGGCGCGCCAGCGCCGCGCCGACCACGCCAGCCCCAATGGCGACGATTCTCCGCTCTGCGTGGAGTCGCGTCCCGGCGTTGGGGCGGCGTGGCGCGATTCACGTGGGGTCTCGCCGATTCTCCGACCCAACGCGGGGTCGGAGAATCCCGCCCAGTATATTTTTGGGAATATTCGGAGTTCACCTGTGACGATTTGCTCCTTACTATTTCCTCAGGTGCCGATTAGTAACCAGACTTCCCAAGAATTTGGCATGAAACATCTCCCGTGTTTGTGCATCATGACACTACTCCTCTTCCCCACCCGATATATTTACTTCCATCATGGTACAGATCAAAATAAAGTCAAGTAGTTTTAGACTTGACAGCGCAAGGTGTTTTGCAGGATAGAATAGCAAACACATTAACATTAATAAAGTGGTCAGGGTGCTTCCAAAAGCAACACAGAGCATGTGAAAGATTTAATTAAAAGAGACATATGTCGACTTCATGTAAATCCAAGTGGCATTCCGCCTCTGTTAAGCTGTATAGTGCAATAACAGCGAAGTGTGGCCAGCGTTTTGGTGTATGGCGAGCTGGTAAATTCTCCAGCCCGTCGACCATTCTAATCAGCCAAAGATGGTTTTCGGCAACATTTTGATAAGCTAACTCCAGCGGGTTGGTGTTTAATAAAACCTAGAGGCCACTTTTGGGTTTAATATACACCAGAGGTAACCCGCCCATATGGTTAACCAGACCTTTGAGTCTCAATAGTCACAAAGTGATGTCTGCCGCTCGTTTCCTGCTTTTAAAGTCAATGCTCTGGATTTTGACAGCAGATAAAAGGGACAGAATGATAGACACCTGCTGGTGAGCTACCAATCGGGGACACAGTGGCGTAGTGATATTGTCACTGGACTAGTTAACCAGAGACCCGGATTAATGCTCGAAGGACCCAGGTTCAAATCCCACCACTGCAGATGTTGAAATTTGACTTCAATAAAAAAAATCTGGAATTAAAAGTCTAATGATGACCATGAAACCATCGCCAATTGTCATAAAAGTCCATCTGGTTCACTAAGGCCTTTAGAGAAGGAAATCTGCCATCCTTACCTGGTCTGGCTTACATGTGACTCCAGACCCACAGCAATGTGGTTGACTCTTAACTGCTCCCTCAAGGGCAATTAAGGATGGGCAATAAATGCTGGCACAGCACAGAACAAATTAACAATCCTGCACCGCACAGGGGGCCAGCACGACACTGGAGCGCTTCACGCAGCTCCAGCTGCCGACATAGGCGCGAGCACGGATGGCGCGAGTTCGTGCATGCGTGCTACGGTTGGCGCGAGTTCGTGCATGCCCGTGGGTTGCCTTCTCCGTGCCGGCCCCAGGCAACATGGTGGAGCCCTACAGGGGCCCGGCGCGGAGGAACATAGGCCCCCCCCCCCCCCGGGATAAGCCCGCCCGCCGATCGGTAGGCCCAGACTGCGGGCCAGGCCACCGTGGAGGCCCCCCCCGGAGTCGGATCCCCCCTCCCCACACCAGGACGGCCCCCGCAGCATGAACGCTGAGGTCCCCGGAGAATCAGAGGACCGGCGTCGGACCATGCTTTTTTAAACAAGTAATTTTCATTTTGTTTGTCTACAGAATGCATGGTAGGGTTAATGAGATTCTTAGAAAAATAGTAAATTAACTGCTGTAGGAGCTGAAGGCAGCATCTGCACTTTAAGCCTAAATATTCCAGCATATCATAGGGCCACACACTATAGACAATGTAATTTATAGGGCACTATAGCACTATATCACAGGAGGGTGCAGTACACATTATTTGAAAAAACATAACTGTATATGCCTTCGGTTGAATTCGGCATTCCTTGCAGCAAGCCATGCTCAAGGGGAATAGGGGCTGGAAGATTGGCACTGCAGATTTGTAACCCAATCTCCCAACAGTAATCCCTTCAAGCTTGGCTCCCCGCGGGGAATGCAGGATTGCTGAATTCATCCTTAGATTTTTATCTTCAATCCTTACATTTCATCCTTTCAAATAAAGAACAACTCCCATTGAGCAAATTTCAAGTGGCAAAGATTGTTTGACAAGCTCATTCTGAGTATACAAGAACCCGTCTTGAAGTCAGACTATAGAACATACCTATGCACAGGCCGTTTCTGCCTGTGTATCCGTCTGGACAAGACACACACTCATAAGAGCCAGGATTGTTAATGCATCTTCCAGACGGACATTTGTTGGAATCCTGGCATTCATCTATGTCTGTGAATTTAAAGAGATCACAGGGTAAATTCAGTTGACATTTGAAACACTTTCAAGTTCAATTTCAGTGTTCTAAAATAACAGAAAACAGTGACATTTTAAAGAGACAACATCCCATTTCCTTAATCGTTAGGTTGCAGTTCAAATGCTTAAAAAGTGCCGAGCTCCTAAAGGTTATTACCCGACAAGTAGTCGAATTGCCCACGAGGAACAGATCTCTTGGGCGACAGGCCCAGGTCTAGTATAACATTCACACTCATTTGCTGTCCAGCAATGTTAGTTAGGCAGGAATATTCCAGATACTTTACTGAGGTAGTTACATCAACACCTCCGATGTTGGCATGAGTGGTACGGTAACACAGTGGTTAGCACTGTTGCTACACAGCTCCAGGGTCGCAGGTTCGATTCCCACTTGGGTTACTGTCTATGTGGAGTCTGCATGTTCTCCCTGTGTCTGTGTGGGTTTCCTCCGGGTGCTCCGGTTTCCTCCCACGAGTCCCAAAAGACGTGCTGTTAGATGAATTGGGCATTCTGAATTCTCCCTCTGTGTACCCGAACAGGCGCCGGAATGTGGCGACTCGGGGATTTGCACAGTAACTTCATTGCAGTGTTAATGTAAGCCTACTTGTGACAATAAAGATTATTATTATGTTCATTCTGTTTTCCATTCAGGTTTGTTGCAGATATACGAGTTGCCGATCAGCAGGGCTCATACGTAGGCAGGCGGCTGAGACCCTAGGGGTGAATTTGCCAAGATTCACTAAGGTCAGCCACCGGGAGGGCTGCTTTTGGCATTAAAAGTGGATCCTGTCAAAAGTTTGCCGAGCGGTTGGAGCCAACTACCCAAGAGTCGACGTTCAGAAGCTAACGCAGTTACGCGAGGTTCAGGGAGCTGCACCCAAGCAGCCATTGGCAGTGAGCGGGCTGGAAGCTGCTCTTATAATCCTAGTGCTTACTTAGTGATATAGAGAACAAATGCACTGGGCTGGAGGTGGGAAGGGATGAAGGACCATGCCAGCAATCCGCCACCCCAGCACCCATACCACAGCCCATCTTCAAGCCTCTGATTTCATTTTTGGCATTGGATTATGGGTGTGCATGTTTTTTGTTTATGTTTTTTTTAGATAAGATTTTCGGATCAATTTTCAGTCACTCCCTGTAATTCTCTTGGCTCCAGCGCAGTGACTGTGGCACAACGACGAGAGGCTTGGAGACATGATTAAATTGGAGGTTGATTAAATTGCTGCTGTGATTCTTTATAAAAGGTTCTAACTCCGTGACCGTCCAAACTGCCCCGTGTCCTGAGCCATCATCTAATTCCACTCCAAACCAATCTGAAGTAAAGACATATATGAAAATATTCCACTCTATTGCCAGATAATACAAAAACATGCTCAAAGACATTCAGTCACTAAAGGAGCTGAAAGACAGACCCACCTTCACACTGCCCTCTATTCATTCTGTGCCCTGGGTCACAGTACTGGCACCTGTACGAGCCTACAAGGTTAATGCAGTGACCTTCTCCACAGACGTTGGGTCTCAGGCACTCATCAATATCTTGAAAGGAGATAATACTTTATTAACATTTAGTGGAATCTAACACTGCACAGGGAACATGTTAATCAGATCCACGTCGGTTGGTGAAATTAATACGAAGACACAGCTTCTTTCTTTGCTGGAGTGAGTTTATTAACTTAGCTCACAGTCAACCCCAATCCAATGCCCAGTGCCCCATCTATCCCCATTTATAGGGGTACAAATACACAATACCTGTTTAACAAAGTAAATTCAACAATATAGTTGGCATTAAACCTTAACAATATAATTATCTTTAAACCGTACCGACATAATTTCCATTAAACCTTCACAATGTAATTAATAAGACACTGACAGAACATACATCTAACAATATACAATTGTCAAGCAAGACAACAGTGGCAATATTCATTCTGTGCAATAAAATGTTACCGTCCTTAATTTTTTCAGATCGCGCACTGCCAGGGCAGTCCCTGCTATAAGATTGCAGTATTATATTTTACCACATGCATACATAAGGGTTTCTACCAAGCACTATGTTCAGTGGAATAATGTGTGCAGGTTAAATGTCAGCCTCCGCTATTTCAAAGCTGTTGACAAACCTATTAAAATAGGCAGGTTAACAATTAGGTGAAAAGACCAATTATAAGCTTTTCACAGTGTCTGGAACGAGCTGCCAGAGGAAGTAGTAGGGGCGGATACAATTTTGTCTTTTAAAAAGCATTTAGACAGTTATATGGGAGGGCTGGGTATAGAGAGATATGGGCCAAATACAGGCAATTGGGACTAGCTTGGTGGTAAAAACTGGGCGGCATGGACAAGTTGGGCCGAAGGGCCTGTTTTCATGCTGTAGACCTCAAGACATCAATATATTCACCAGCATGCTGAAAACCACAAACACTGGAAATTAAGCCTCTTGTTAAAAACCAACTGCATTTTTCTGTTGGCATTAGCAGCAGAGGGATTGTTGCTTGAGTGAGTTCATTGTCATTTGTTGGCTGGTGCCAGAATTACTTTTGAAGACATATAGGGAGCACAGGCAGTGAAAATATCAGATGAATTAAAAAAGTGGTGAATCCCAAAAGTCAAAGACCAGGGGCGGGATTCTCCGAGTCGAAATCGTGGGCGGCCTTTGGGGCGGCCCGACACCGGAGTGGTCCCCGCCACTCCATCCCACCGGGACGGGACGCCCCGCCGGGTAGGGGAGAATCCCGGCCCAGGGGCGGGATTCTCCGCGCCGAAATCGTGCTCGGCCCTGGCAGTGCGAGATCTGAAAGAACTAAGAACGGTACCGTTTTATTGCACAGAATGAATTCCTGGAGAATTGCCACCAATTGGGCGCGCGCAGTCATTGCGGCACCAGTCGGGGCCTTTGAAAAAGGCCCCCGTGGCGATTCTCCCAGTGCAGCTGGCTGAGTTCCTGCCGGCGTGGTTCTCGCATGGTTCCACCCGGCGGGCACTCAGCGTGGCTGCTGCAGACTCAGTCCGCGGCCGCCCTGATGGGGGGTGGGGGGATCATTCATCGGGGGAGGCCTCCAGGATGGCCAGGCTATAGATCGGGGGCCACCGATCCGCTGGTGCGCGTGATCTGGAGATAGGGCCTATCTTCCTGCTGTCACGGTGTGAGTCGGCCATGTCGCGCGGGACGGCCGCTGAAGGCCGCCGCCGTGCGCATGCGCGGACCCCGACCGGACGTGCAGGGTCCCGTATCGGCAGCCGGAGCTGCGAGGAGCACTCCGGGGTACTGCTAGCCCGCTGGAAATCGCAGAATCACTCTGGACTTACTCCAGGTAAGTCCAGAGTGATTCGCGCGCGTTTATTCGCGGGCATGGGGAAATAGCCCCATTATTGGAGAATCCCACCCCAGGAATTCTCTTGCGGCTTCTCACGCTGTGTATGTACCATTGGCAGAAGTTCAGCCTGACAAAGTTTCTCTGTCAAATTTGCCTTCGAGCTTCTGGTAGCGAGTGGGAAATTCCCCAAGGAAATTCTCCGTGCAAGGCTTTTGTCCTATTGTCCTCATCGTTCCCAGTTAAACTGCTTTTGAGTTAGGAGACGGGCACATTTCACAGGTGAAGACTGTGAGGTGAAGTTTGGGGTTTGGTAAAATTTATATCTGCCATCCTGCAATTAAGGTTCTCCTGACAAAACTAAATGATTACAAGTGTTACCAGAGCATTGCGTTCCTCCGTCTGACGTAAATCCTCGGTGGCAGAAGCATCGGAAGCTTCCTACCGTGTTCTTACAGTGTCCATTGGAACAGGGGCGTGGGGCCTGGGCACATTCATCCACATCTGTAAAAGGTAGACTACAGTTAGTAGAAGGAGCAAAGTAATTTGTCCCTGTGTTCAATGTCCTGATGCTGACCGGCTCCTGTCTGGAGCTATGGTGATCATCACTGATAGACAAGAGGTCAACGCCTGACGCAGACGGAGCTCAAGGCTTCTTTGACGCAACTAGAATATTTAGATGTAGCTCAATGTGGAGCACACTTGTCTCTGAGTCAGTTGTGAAGTCCAGGGGCTTGAGCACTAAATCTAGGCTGGCACTCCAGTGCAGTACGGAGGGAGTGCTGCATTGACGGAGGCGCCGTTATTCAGATTAGGAGCTAAACCAAAGCCCTGTCTCCCCACTCAGGTGGAAGTAAAAGACCCCACGGCATTATTTTATAGGCGAACTTGGAGAGTTTCGGTTGACCTTTACTCCTGAGCACTGAAACAAGTCATCATCGCTTTGGAATTCATGGAAGCTTGCTGTGCCACAAATTGACTGTCGCGTTTCCTATCTTACAATAGTGACTCTTCTTTGATAAGAACTTAAATTGCCTGTATGATGTTTTGGGACATCCTGAGGTTGTGAAAGGTGTTATTTAAATCTCTTTTTTTCTGATGGACCATTGTGTTGGGGGTTTCTTCAAACCAACTCAAAGTCTACCAGCTATTCAGTAGCACTGAATGAATGCCAGCTGATTAATAACCAGCATAAGCTAATCTGTCAGATGGAAGATACCACCATCCATTTCTACAGGCCATGGCATCCTATCTATAGAATCATAGAAATTACAGTGCAGAAGGAGGCCATTTGGCCCATCGAGTCTGCACTGGCTCTTGGAAAGAGCACCCTACCCAGGCCCACATCTCCACCCTATCCTCATAACCCAGTAACCCCACCCAATACTAAGGGCAATTTTAGACTCGAAGGGCAATTTAGCGTGGCCAATCCACCTAACCTGCACATCTTTGGACTGTGGGAGGAAACCGGAGCACCCGGAGGAAACCCACGCACACACGGGGAGGATGTGCAGACTTCGCACAGACAGTGACCCAAGCCGGAATCGAACCTGGGACCCTGGAGCTGTGAAGCAATTGTGCTAACCACTATGCTACCGTGCATAGTGCATGGTCACTATAGCAGTGACCATGGGTCAGGATAGAGGTAGACACAGTGCCCTGCTGCAAGTTAACCCAATAGCTTGGGACAGGCAAATCTGGCGATGGTAATAAGCCACTGTGCCTGAAACCTGGGGCGGAATTCTCCGCAATCGGCGCGATGTCCGCCGACCGGTGCCAAAAACGGCGCGAATCAGTCCGGCATCGCGCCGCCCCAACGGTGCGGAATTCTCCGCATCTTGAGGGGCCGAGCCCTCACCTTGAGAGGCTAGGCCCGCGCCGGACTGATTCCCGCCCCGCCAGCTGGCGGGAAAGGCCTTTGGTGCCCCGCCAGCTGGCGCGGAAATGACTTTGCCGTGCGGCGCATGCACGGGAGCGTCAGCGGCTGCTCACGGCAACCCGCGCATGCGCAGTGGAGGGGGGTCTCTTCCGCCTCCGCCATAGTGGAGACCATGGCGAAGGCGGAAGGAAAAGAGTGCCCCCACGGCACAGGCCCGCCCGCACAGAATTCGGCAACCGCCGGGGGCGGGATTCACGCCAGCCCCCGGCGATTCTCCGACCCGGCGGGGGGTCAGAGAATCCCGCCCCTGGTTCAGGTTTGATACGATGGTGCAATGTTGACTAATAGGAATGGTGCCAGGAGGTAGCACAGAAGACCACAGTCCATGGGATCATTTCAACCTGCAGAGCATTGGGACGAACAGTTATTGATCTGCAAAAGTGGTGCCAGAACCCTGGGTGACTTTCTCCTTCAATTGTGCCTGCCTTTGCCCCTAGTGCTCTGCCCTGAAATGTTGGCACGGATTGATAAAGGGATGAGATGCCTTTTAAGACTTGGCCAGAGGCCTTTGCCACCCTATTGTGAAACGCCCCCTCAGTGGTTGCCATCTTTTTGAGTTTCCCTTGCGGTTTCTCTCCATAGGCGCCCTGGGTCTGTCTGAATCAGCACCTTGAAGCTTTGTCAAGTGTGTGCACCACAGAAACTAGGATGCAAACAGGACATTTCAGTTTGCAGTCTGAAATCTGTCAATAGTCTCTGTGGTACAACTGCACCAGGAGGGGGAAAATCTGGGCTGTGATGTCTTACCTGTGCATTCAGTGTTCACCGCGTTGAGCTGATATCCAGGATCACAGTTACATGTGTATCCCTCTGGTAGATTGATACACTGGCCGGGTCCACAGATTCTCGGGTTGACTGAGCACTCGTCGATTTCTGAAAAGCAAGCATTGCACGTTGCAGCAAATTTGTAAGAATTTTGAAGTTTTGCTCGTTTATCGGACCACAAACCTGTAACTGAAACAGTGAGAGAGCTTGCCATAATGTGGAGATTTTTTATCAATGTAACAACCATTTGAAATTAAATGGAGCCTTTAGTAAAATATTTACTACCTTCCACTGTACAAGCGTGAGCTGCATCCATCTGCATCTTGACAAAAAGTATTTTAAAATAAACTCAATTTTTCAGAACTCAGTTCAAGGGTCATATTGGACCTGAAACATTAACTCTGTTCCTCTCTCCATAGATGCTGCCAGACATGCTGAGTTTTCCCAGCACTGTCCGTTTTTATTTCAATTCAAAACAAGTTACTTGGAATAATTTAAAGGGGGAGTAATAAACTTTGGTGGGGATGTGAAATGGGCAGTGTTGAATCAGAGTGGTCTACAGCAAAGAAGGAGGCCATTAGCCTGTCGAGCCCATGCTGGTTCTCTGCAAGGGCAATTCAGCGGATCCCCCTGCCCTGCCCTTGCCCCACAGCCCCGCAATGTTCTTTCAAGTGCTCTCAGAAGGAACAATGGAATCTGCCCCTGCTACCCTTTCAGGCAGTGCTTTCCACATGGTAACCACTCGCTGCGGAAACACAATTGTCCTCATGTCTCTTGCTAATCAACTTGAATCGATGTCCCCTGGTTACCAACTCTTCAGCCAAAGGGAATTGTTTCTGCCCACTCTGTCCAATTGCCCATATGTAGAACCCTGCACCAACAAAGTGACTAAAGTACCTTACTACATGTGATAAAGTCGCCATAGTTCCAGATGACCACAGGCTGCTTTCCCGTTTGAGGGGGAGAGCTGACTGGTAGTGATTTAAACTGTGGATCACCACACCTCAGGCGAGGGGCGAGATTGAGAAGGAGTGGGGGATGAGGGTTCATACATTTGTTAAACTTGTAGGGGAAAGGGAAATGCTATAATGCATCGTGTTGCAAATTTATCAATTTAGTCTTGGGGTTAACTTCAGTAGAAGCTGTTGGAAATGCACCACTGAAGTAGGAATATAGGGGGCGGGATTCTCCGTTGTCCAACGGGGATATCGTAATTGGCGATCAGGTGGAGAATCCTGGTTTAGGACCGAATTGGGGACGGTGCCTGTTTTTGCATGTTGGGGGAGAGCCGTGCTGCTGGCCAGGGAGGGGGGGGGGTGGCTTTGGTGAGGGCTGGGGGGACTGGTGGGGAGTGGCAAGGGAGCGTCCAGGGGGATACTATCCGGGTCTGCGCACGGCCAGCGCCATGGTGTACGGTGCAACCGCTGCAGGTCATCACCGTGCACGAGCGCGGCCACGGACCCGGCAATTCTCCGGCCGTTTATTTCGTGGAGGCCGGGAGTTTTACGTGGCGCGGCTGCTGGCCCCTCACTGGTCGGAGCATCGGCGAGGGGGCGGCACCAACTTTTTCGCCGTAAAACCAGACACATCCTCCGGACATCGCCTCAAAATCGGAGAGTCCACCCAGGAATTAGGAGCAGAAGTAGACAATTGGGCTTTTCACAGTAACTTCACTGAAGCCTACTTGTGATAATAAGCAATTATTATTGTTATTATTAATTCAACCCTTCGAGCCTGCTTCACCGTTCAATCAGATCATGGCTGATCTCTTCCTGGTCTCAAATCACTACCTGTTCCCCATATCCCTTTTTTAAAAAAAAATTTTATTCTCCTCCTTTTTCACATTTTCTCCCGCATTTACACCCATCAACAATAAACAATAATCAGCAAGATATGTCAATCCCCATAATAACAACGATCCCATCCGCCCACCAACCCCCAAACATCAGCCCGCATGTTTACATAAACAAATGACAAAAAGGAATCAGGGATTACCCAGAGTCACCCTTAATATACACAGCCCCCCTCCCCCTCTCCCCCCCACCCCCCAACTAATGTTCGATGTTATCCAGTTCTTGAAAGTGCATAATAAATAGTGCCCATGACTTGTAGAACCCCTCCGAGCTTCCCCTCAGTTCGAACTTAACCTTCTCAAGGGTCAAGTATCCAACAGGTCCCCCCGCCACGCCAGGGCACTGGGTGGAGAGGCTGCTCTCCATCCCAGCAGGATCCGCCTTTGGGCGATCAACGAGGCGAAGGCTATGATATCTGCCTCCGCTCCCGTTTCCAACCCTGGCTGGTCCGACACCCCAAATATGGCCTCCTGGGGACCCGGGTCCAGTTTCACACGCACCACCTTGGAAATTACCCGAAACACATCCTTCCAGTACTCCCCTAGCTTTGGACAGGACCAAAACATATGAACGTGATTTGCGCCCCCCCCCCCCCCCCCCCCCCCCCCCGCAACGCTCACACACATCCTCTACTCCTTCAAAAAATCGGCTCATCCTCGCCCTCGTGAGGTGCGCTCTATATACCACCTTCAGCTGTATCAGCCCCAACCTCGCACATGAGGTGGAGGCATTCACTCTCCGGAGCACCTCACACCAGACCCCCTCCTCTATAACCTCTCCCAGCTCTTCCTCCCACTTTGCTTTGATCCCTTCCAGTGGTGCCTTATCCTCTTCCAGAATAGCTCCGTACACCGCTGACACTGCCCCCTTCTCCAGTCCCCTTGTCGTCAGCACCTCCTCCAGCAATGTGGAGGCCGGCTCCACCGGGAAGCTCTGTATCTCCTTCCTGGCAAAATCCCGAACCTGCATGTACCTAAACCCTTCTCCCTGCTCCAGCCCATACTTCGTTTCCAGCTCCCTCAATCCTGCAAACCGACCCCGAAGAAACAAATCTTTTAGCGTCTTAATCCCCTTCTCTTCCCATTTCCGAAAACTTCCATCCCACCTCCCTGGCTCAAATCTGTGGTTCCCCCGAATCGGCATTTCCCTTGACCCTAAACCCAACCCGAAGTGTTGGCGAAACTGCCTCCAGATTTTCAATGAAACTATTATTACCGGACTCCCTGAATATTTCCCCGGAGCTATCGGGAGCGGCGCTGTTGCAAGTGCCTTCAGCCCCGACCCCCTGCACAAACTCTCCTCCATTCTGACCCACTGAGAATCCACCCCTCTGACCCAGCTCCGCACTTTCTCCACATTCGCCGCCCAGTAGTAGTACAACAAGTTTGGGAGACCCAAACCCCCTGCCTGCCTTCCCCTCTGTAGCAGCACCTTTCTCACTCTGGCCACCTTCCCTCCCCATATGAATGAGGTCATCCGTCCCTCAATCTCCCTGAAAAAAGTCTTTGGCAGGAAAATCGGTAGGCATTGAAAAATAAACAGGAATCGCGGCAACACATTCATTTTAACCGCCTGTACCCGACCTGCCAGTGACAGAGGAAGGCCGTCCCACCTTGCCAGATCGGCTTTCACTCTCCCCACCAAACTAGTGATGTTGTACCTGCGAAGCCTCCCCCACTCCCGGGCAACCTGCACCCCCAGATACCTAAAATGAGTCCCTGCTCTACGGAATGGCAGCTCCCCCACCCCTGCCCCCACCCCCGGCCGAGACACCACAAAGTACTCACTCTTGTCCAGGTTCAACTTGTACCCCGAGAAAGACCCAAATACCCGCAGTAGCTCCAATATTCCTCCTATCGACGCACTCGGCTCCGACACATACAGCAGCAAGTCGTCGGCATATAAGGACACCCTATGCTCTATCACCCCCCGCACTATTCCTTTCCATGCTCCCGAACTTCTCAATGCGATGGCCAACGGCTCAATCGCAAGTGCGAACAGCAGGGGGGACACAGGACATCCCTGTCTCGTCCCACGGTGGAGAGAGAAATATCTCGAACTGATATTATTTGTGCGGACACTCGCCTTCGGTTCCTTATATAATAGCTTTGCCCAGTTCACAAACCTTGGTCCAATCCCAAACTGCTCCAGCACTGCCATCAGGTACCCCCATTCTACCCGATCAAACGCCTTCTCGGCGTCCAATGCCACAGCTACCTCTGTTTCCTTTCTTTCCGCCGGTGCCATAACAACGTTCAAAACCCTCCTAATGTTCGAAAACAGCTGCCTCCCTTTCACGAACCCCGTCTGATCCTCCCCTATTACCTTCGGGAGGCACTCCTCCAGCCTACCCGCCAGTACCTTCGCCAACACTTTTACGTCCACATTCAGAAGTGATATGGGCCGATACGACCCACACTCCGTCGGATCCTTATCTTTTTTTAGTAACAGGGAAATCGATGCCTGCCCCAAGGTTTGCGGCAACACCCCCTTCCCTATCGCCTCCTCCAACATCCCCGCCATCAGGGGTGCCAACCTATCCTTAAATTTTTTATAATATTCCACCGGAAACCCATCCGGCCCTGCTACCTTCCCCGACTGCATCCTCCCAATCGCATCCTTTATCTCCTGCTCCACTATTGCTCCTTCTAATGTAGCCCTGTCCCCCTCCCCTAGCCTCGAGCACTCCAACCCATCGAGAAATTCCTGCATCTCACGGTCTTCTCCGAGTGGCTCTGACTTGTACAACCTCTCATAAAACTCCTCAAAAACCTTGTTAATCAGCACTGGGGCCACCACCAACTTCCCTGCCCTATCCTTCACCTGAAGAATTTCCCTTGCCGCTGCCTCCCTCCGGAGCTGACCTGCTAACATACGCCTTATCTCCATGTTCATAAACTGCACCCCTTGCTCGTCTCAGTTGGCGCACCGCCTTCCTGGTGGATAGTCGGTCGAAGCTCGCCTGTAGTTCCTTCCTCTTTTCCAGCTTCGCCGGGTCCCCATCCTCTGCATACCTCCTATCTACCTCCAACATCTCATCTATTACCCTTTGCTGCTCCAACCTCTCCTCCTTATCCACCCTAGCTCCCCATATCCCTTTAACCCGTTTTTAAATCAGAAATATTTCTATCTCCTTCTTGAAAACACTTAATGACTCAGACTATACTGCACTATGGGGCAGCGAGTTCCACAAATTCACCACCCTTGCCAGAAGTAGTTCTTCCTCATCTCAGTTTTAAATCTACCACTTCTCAACCTATATCTGTGAAGTGGAAGCTTCTCCAACATGGAGGCCTAGGCAGCATGGTCTCCATGGTTACGATGCCCGGGAACCAAACCTCCTTCAGAACCTGAAACGAGCTGGGTGATAACATTCCTCGCTGTTCTACAAAATCATGCTGCAGTTACAGAATCCAACTTGCTAGTTTTTTTTTTGATGGTGCTGAGTTTAACCACAATAGCCCAATGTTTAATTTTCATGGCAGCCTTGGCTCCCAAGTTTAATGAGTTTCCAAGAAGATTTACTGGAGGAGCCAGTGCCAGGACCTCCCGCTGCATGTTACTACTCTCAGAGCGGCTAGAATGTTTATTGTCCTCCACATCATGTGCATCATGTTCCTTCACTTTGAACTCATTGACTTCCATCAGATGGGCTAAAGATATTGCCAATGAAGCTCAATTGCAGCTATGGAAAAGGTTGTGGTTTTCTATTAATAAAACCAACACTTAAAAGAACAATCTATTACATTTCTCCCGTAATACTAAATACCACATATTCCAGGTTTACTCAATGTCACTCTTTTTGAAGCGTTGTGTGTGAGTGTGAGGGTCTGCTGTGGGAAATTTAGGAATGGTGAATAGCAGACCGGGATTTTCCGTGCCCAATTAGGACAGGTGTGATCGTTTGCAAGATCGCAAAATCTCACGAGAATGCCCTCGGCGCGTTTCCTGGTGACTTAAAGTGGGAAGCAATTGCCTCCCCACCAATGGCGCTTCCCACGGCTGAAAGTCATCAGCATGCACGTGCATCTCATTACTGTGGCCACACGCTGGAGTCATCTCCGGACTCGCCCCACGCCAAAATTGAATGCCACCTTGATGTGACCATCAATTCACTCGAGACAGAGAATAGAAATGAACAGAGGCTTTAATCAACGAGAACAGTGCCTGCCTGCGACTGCTCTGATATGAGAGCCGCCTACAGGGCAGCTGCTCTTTATACCTCCCCTCAAGGGGGCGGAGCCAGGGGCGGAGCCCACAAGGGCACCAACATGATGCAATCAGTGTAGTACAGTACAATGGTCCATAAGTGGAGCCCACATGGGCAACAGCGTGATACAATGTAGTATAGTGGTGAATGGTTCCTATAATACGTTCACCGCACACCTCGAGGTGTGAATGGAGATAGGGGTGATTTACAACTGCTTTAAAACAATGTGCAGCTGGTGAACTAAACTTTGAGGGGAACCCGGAGGTGCGTTTGCAGGATCCGCGATAGGAATGCAAGGAAGCAGCACGATTGGGAAATTTAGGAATGGCGAATAGCAGACCGGGATTTTCCGTGCCCAATCAGGACAGGCATGATCGTTTGCAAGATCGCAAAATCTCACGAGAATGCCCTCGGCGCCCCCACGATTGGGGGGCGTGGGTGGATGTCAAAGACAAGTCTTCACAGTAGCTCATTTGTAGCTTTCAGTATGGTGTGGGGAAATGGCCCCAGTGTGTTGGGGAGGGGGGGGCAAAGGCAGCACAGACTGATGGAAGGGAAGCTCAGGGCAAGGGCTCTAGTGTATGCAAACAGCATGGAAGGTTGCACACAAACATGACTGTGGGGGGATGGGGGAGGGGAGGAACCAGTTAGCATCAGCTCAATTGACTTGGAGTCAGTTTCGTGAAGCAATTCTGCATACTCGAGCAACACTAATTCCTGGGAGGGCCAATGGTTGCTTCTCTAGTTTTAACCCATTGAGTGTAGACTTTTATGGAGCTGCAGAAGCATTGGGCAACCTTGGGGATGCCATCAGGAAAGGTAGACATGCAACACTCACTGAGGGTTGTGCTCTGATCCCCCACTGTTATTGATATGTAAGCATTGAACATTCACCCTCATGGTCTAATGAAACCATGCAGCCTAAGAATGCACGTTCGGACAATGCCAGTGCCTGAGCAGAAAGCTCAGGATGCAATCGAGTGGCCGAAGGTGTTGTCTCAGTCATGTGGAGTGGGCCAGAGGTGGGTGGGTTGTGGTGAACCTTCATGCGCACTAAACACTGGACATCCATTTAGTGTCCAGGACTCTCCAGCATGGGTAAGGGGCCCTTCAAACGCTGCCACAGGCCATGACGACCAAGAGTGACCCTAAGGAGACAAATGCTGGTCCTTGTCCCTTTGATACTGTAGTGAGGAGGCCATCAGGAAGATGGAGCCTGGTGATCTCGCTGTCTGCATTATCCCTTATAGGCAGGAGAGAAGGAGCCGCCTGGCTTGGCAAAGGAGGGAGCAGAACCCTCATGACCATGGGACGACAGGGTCTCCTCATATCAAACATGCCTACCGCTCTATCGCCCGCCCACACTTTGGCAAATCTGACCACAAGGCTGTGCTCCTGCTCCTGGCTTATCAGCAAAAACTGAAGAGGGAGAATCCGTCAAAGAAAGTCGAGCATTGTTGGTCTGAGGAATCGGATGATCTCCTACGGGACTGCTTAGAGTCAGTGGACTGGTCAGTATTTAAAAACTCTGCGACCAGCCTGAACGAGTACGCCACTACAGTAACTGACTTCATGAGTAAGTGTGTAGAAGACTGTGTGCCAAAGAAGCAAATCCGCGTGTTTCCCAACCGGAAACCCTGGATGAACAGGGGTATCCACTGCTTGCTGAAGTCTACGTCTGAGGCGTTCAACTCAGGCGACCCTGACCTCTACAAGAAAGCCACATATGATCTAAAGAAATCCATCAAAGATGCCAAAAGACAGTACCGGACCAAGCTCGAGTCCCAGGCTAGCCACACGGATCCCCGCCGTCTATGGCAAGGTCTGCAAGACATAACAGGCTACAAAATGAAGGCATGTAAAATCGTCGGCTCCAACGCACCCCTCACTGACGAGCTCAATGCATTCTATGCACGCTTTGAGCAAGAGGACAGCGAGCCTTCCACCCCAGAAGCCGCGGATGAACTTGTATCTGAGATCACCACTGCAGACGTCAGAGCAGCCTTCTCGAAGGTCAACCCACGGAAAGCCACTGGCCCGGATGGGATACCCAGACGAGCACTCAGGTCTTGCGCGGATCAGCTGACGGAGGTATTCGGAAACATCTTCAATCGCTCTTTACAACAATCTGAGGTCCCTATCTGCTTCAAGAAGACGACCATCATCCCTGTACCAAAAGAAAGTCAAGCAGCGTGCCTTAATGACTATCGTCCAGTGGCTCTGACATCCATCATCATGAAGTGCTTTGTGGGCAGCACGGTAGCACAAGTGGATAGCACTGTGGCTTCACAGCGCCAGGGTCCCAGGTTCAATTCGCCGCTGGGTCACTATCTGTGCGGAGTCTGCACGTTCTCCCCGTGTCTGCGTGGGTTTCCTCCGGGTGCTCCGGTTTCCGCCCACAGTCCAAAGACGTGCAGGTTAGGTGGAGTGGCCATGATAAATTGCCCTTAGTGACCAACAAGGTTAGGAGGGGTTATTGGGTTATGGTTTTGGGTGGAAGTGAGGGCTTAAGTGGGTCGGTGCAGACTCGATGGGCCGAATGGCCTCCTTCTGTACTGTATGTTCTATGTTCTATGAAAGGTTAGTCATGGCACAAGTCAACTCCAGCCTCCCGGTTTGCCTTGAGCCACTACAGTTCGCCTCCCGCTGCAACAGGTCCACAGCAGACGCCATCTCTTGGCCCTGCACTGTACCCTGGAACACCTAGATAACAAAGACACCTATGTCAGACTCCTATTTATCGACTAAAGCTCAGCCTTCAACACCATCATTCCTCCGAAACTCATCTCCAAACTCTGTGGCCTTGGCCGCGGCTCCTCCCTCTGCGGCTGGATCCTGTACTTTCTAACCCACAGGCCACAATCAGTAAAGATAGGCAACAACACCTTCTCCACAATCATCCTCAACACCGGTGTCCCACAAGGCTGTGTCCTCAGCCCCCTACTATACTCCTTATACACCGATGACTGTGTGGCCAAATTCCCCTCCAACTCAATTTTCAAATTTGCTGATGACACTGCCGTAGTGAGTCGGATTTCAAACAATGACGAGACAGAGAACAGGAATTTGCTAAACTGGTGCGACGACTATAATCTCTCCCTCAATGTCAATAAAACGAAGGAGATTGTCATCGACTTCAGGAAGCGTAGTGGAGAACATGTCCCTGTCTACATCAATGGGAACGAACTAGAAAGGGTCGAGAGCTTCAAGTCTTTAGGTGTACAGATCACCAACAGCCTGTCCTGGTCCCCCCATGCCGACACTATAGTTACGAAAGCCCATCAACGACTCTACTTTCGCAGAATACAAAGGAAATTTGGCATGTCAGCTACGACCCTCACCAACTTCTACAGATGCACCATGGAAAGCATTCTTTCTGGTTGTATCACAGCTTGGTATGGATCCTGCTCTGCCCTAGACCGCAGGAAATTACAAAAGGTCGTGAATGTAGCCCAGTCCATCACGCAAACCAGCCTCCCATCCATTGACTCTGTCTATAATTCCCACTGCCTCGGAAAGGCAGCCAGCATAATTAAGGACCCCGTGCACCCCATACATACTCTCTTCCACCTTCTTCCGTCAGGAAAAATATACCAAAGTTTGAGGTCATGTACCAACCGACTCAAGAACAGCTTCTTCCCTACTGTTATCAGACTTTTGAATGGACCTACCTCGTATTAAGTTGATCTTTTCTCTACACCTTGCTATAACTGTAACATTATATTCTGCAGTCTCTCCTTCCTTCCCTATGTACGGTATGCATTGTTTGTACAGCATGCAAGGAACAATACTTTTCACTGTATACTAATATATGTGACAATAATAAATCAAATCAAATCCTCTGTACATAGAGGATGATTCACAGAGAGCTGTCATTTATGGCTGCCTCACTAAACACAGGGTCTATAGATGACGCATGCCCTACCTGCAGATGAGCGAGAACCAGTGTCATTGATACCTGTGCATGTCAAGGGAACTGGTCACTCACATATGCCACCGTCTGCAGGACTAGGCACCACGGGGCATCCACTGCCAGTGGCAGTGCAAGTAACTGTCGCACTCAATTGCTGCAGCAGTGGCTCCTTTCAGGGTTCCACTGCAGACGTGTGCAGGATCTCGCAAGCCTCCATGCGCAAATGTATCCAGGAGGTGGTGGATGCCATTTTTGCCAAGGCACCCAACTCTATCAACTTTGACAGGGACCATACGAGCCAGGAAGCAACAGAATAATATAATAATCTTTTGTCACAAGTAGGCTTACATTAACGCTGCAATGAAGTTACTGTGAAAAGCCCCTAGTCACCACATTCCGGCGCCTGTTCGGGTACATAGAGGGAGAATTTAGAATTCTCAGCTTGTATGGGAATTGAACCCGCGCTGCTGGCCTTGTTCTGCATCACAAACCAGCAGTCTAGCCCATTGAGCTAAACCAGCCCTGCAGCGCTGAGATTTGCTGAGCTTTCTGGTCTCCCACAAGTGCAGAGTGCCATTGACTGTGTTGACGTGGCTCTAAGGTCTCCCTTACACCAAGCAGTCTTGTATGACCACCGCAAAGGCTTCCACTTGTTCGAAGTTCAGCTGGTTTGCGACCATAACAAATGGATCATGCAGATTTGTGAAGATATCCCAGAAGTGTCCACGATCCATACATCCTCAGCAGGTCTCAGATCCCTGACATCTTTGAGGGCCCACACAGGCTGCTGGGCTGGCTCCCCGGGGACAAGGGCTACTCACAAAGAACTTGGCTGATGACACATGTGTGGCGGCCTCAGACTCCTGCTGAGTGAAGATATAATGAGGCTCTTGTTGCAACCCAGACTTTGGCGAAGAACACGATTTGAGATCCTGAAAATTAGGTTCCGGTGCCTCGACAGATCTAACGGAACACTCCAGCACGCCCCCAGAGGGTGTCACACACCATTGTGGCGTTAAATAACCTGGCGATGCAAAGGGAAGGGGGCCTGGATGATGAGGAGGTGAAAGAGCTGCTCATCTCCTCCGATGAGGAGGTAGCAGAAGGTGATGGGGTCCGGGAAGGCGAGGATGCAGATGAAGAGGTCACTGCACTGGCCAGGCCAGCCAGGCATGCTCATGAGGCCCTCATTGCCACATGTTTGCATCAGGAGAATGAGGAGATGCAGTGAGGACACTCCTGAGATCATCATCTTGCAGCTGGGAAGCTCTGACACCTGCCTGGCTGAGGGCAGCGCACCTACCCACTGTGAGGAGGCTCATATCACGGAAACACTGCTGAGGTACAGTGGGCTGATGGACTTTACGAGTACTTGATCCTTTGGCCGGTATCATCCCCTGTTCCCTTCAGCATCACACCTTCACCTGTCAGGAATGCTGACGGGATGTTTTTTTGGGGGGGGGGGGGGGCGGCACCTCAAGGGTGCTGAGAACATTCGGAAAACATCACAGGATCCTGCAAGCCAGAATAGGAGATTCCTGCAGCAAACACAATCCTCAACAAGGTGCAGGCATCACTGATCTGAAGAGTGACTTTGAAATGGGACAATCACTGTGGTCAGACGGTTAAACACTACAAAGAGGAGACGCCCCGGACTGTGACGTCTGCCTTCAGTTTGTACAGGAACCAAGGTTTTGTAACTGAATTGAGAACAAGGAGACTTGGTTGGGAGTGTACATTCATCATTCGTTAAAATTCTGTACAAGTGATTAACACCTGTGCCCACCTTGTGCAACTATATTTTCTTAATCTTTCTAAGCCTCCTGCTACATCTTGGTGCTCCCCCAATATTCACAGCGGGCGTGGGGGAGGCCTGTTGATTGCAAAATCCTGTTGTCTCTTCCCACACTTAGTCGTGCATTAAGACAGACTTACGTCCATAGCCAGTTCTTCCCGGAGCAAGTCGCTCGTCTGTCGCCAGAAGATTATAGCTTGAGCACCATTCAACACCAAACATGGCTGACCAGGAGCCTCTCCTGCTCTTACCGCCAGCCATTGATGTGTTGGAAGGATTTTGCAGGTTGGTACTCAACCTGTTTGGCCGCGTTATGGCCATTGAGTCCTGGGGTGGGACTCGAACCCGGAGCTTCTGTCTTAGAGGCAGGGACAACACCCACTGTGCTGTGAATACTCTCCATTATTTCAAAAACTTGAGTAAGGTTGTATTCCCAGATGATGTCCGCTTAATCCTGCTGGTGCCATTAAGGGAAGGCAGGTGGAAGGAGAGAGAAACTTCTGGCCCATTTTCACACAGGATGGGCAGGTATGAGCAGCGCTGACAGTATGATCCCAATATAAACGAGCAGGACAAAACCATCTGTATCCTGTTCTGGCAGGGCCTGGGCATTCTGGACTGAGGTACGCCTCTGAGAATTACCTCTTCAGATTTAAAAAAAAAGAGCGATCAGGAAATGTTTGGATACATGGGGAATTGTAATTGCCGACTAAGTCACTTTGGGGCCAATTTTCCAATTACCTGCTGGCGACACAGGGATCATAAGTCACGGTTAATCATCGACAGATTGCGCACTCCTCACTTTCTGATGTCCACTGCCAGCTGTCAAACTTGTCGGCTACCAGATGGTTACTCTGAAAGCTGCTCAGGCCTGACATCTTTGCATTTACCTCAATTCCTGGTGTTGCCTTGGAAGCAACAATTTTAAAAGTTTAAGAAAACAACATGTGCGGTTGTATGTGTGTAGCACTTACCAGGGAAAAGCTGCATAAGGGAGACATGAATAGAAGGATAGGTTGATAGGATTTAATGAAGCGGGGTTGGAGGAAGCTCATGTGCAGCAAAAATACCAGCATGGACTTGTTGGGCTGAATGGTCTGTTTCTGTGCTATACATTCTGTGTAATACCCTATTTTATTCAGTGTGTTACACTGCTATCACCAAGGGGCAGTAACTGAATTGAGGGCTGAGCTGACACAGGTCACTTGGCAATTCAGAATGGCCTGAGTCACATTCCTGCTCTAAGCAGAGTTAGCTGATCTCACCCCAGATTGTAGTAGGGAAGATTACAATTAGTCCCATTGCCCCTGGATCAGAGAGAGGAAAAATCAGTCAGACTTCAGAGTGCAATCCTGAGAGCTTTGCTGGAGATTATGTCATCCAGACCCCCCCCCACCCCCAAACATTGCCAAATTCCGCAGCACGCAAAGCTGTCTTTCAGCCCATCGAGTGCATAATCAATGATCGCGTTCCAATTTGTCCAATACCCTTGTACAAGTTACTGTGTACTCTTCCGATACCACAATCTCTACAAACTATTCCCCTTCCGTGGATTTCCTGACTTGATGAGAGTCCTGGTGGGCTGAGCTATTCAGCAGCTCATTCAACCCTGCACCGAGACCCTGGCGCACATTGGCAGGGTCCTGGGCAATGTCTGTCTCCAGGTAGAAGTCTGTGCTAGCTTGGCATGCAGTTTAACCGCTGATTGAATCATAAGTGCAGGGAGCCCTCTGGTCTAAGATAACTCATTTGTGGAATTATTTCCGACTTCAGCCACAAACTCAGAGTTGGGGGGCAGAGAAAATTGGTTAGCGCCGAACTCTGAGAATGGAACAGTCAGAACTCCATTATGTGCTCAAAGTGACTGGCCCGAGGATCTCCAAAGATTGGGCCTGAGACCTCCTTCCCATGAAACTCAGTAGCTCCATAAAAGGAATGTTGGCCTCGCTCTGCATCACAAACCAGCTGTCCAGCCATCTGAGCCTCCCCATACCGGCTGAGGATATTCATGGAGGCCCCGCTCTGCCTTCTCACTCTTGCCCCTCGCCTGAGGTGCGGTGACCCTCAGGTTAAATCGCCACCAGTCAGCTCTCCCCCCTCAAAGGGGAAAGCAGCCTATGGTCGTCTGGGACTATGGCGACTTTATTTTTACTTTACCTGCAAGGATTAATGGTTTAACTGCTGTGGAGCCTGAATTGGCTCCGTCTATTTTTGACTAATTTCAGAGCCGGATCCTTAAATAGGTTTTAGGGCGCTCATCTGTTTAAGAAAACTGCCAGGGGGATCTGGATATCATATGGGACAATGTAGATTTCGGCATATTTTAAATACCCTTGGGACAGGGGACTTAGCCCCCACAAAATTGTTAATTTCTTTGCCCTTGTTTTGTGCCAGTTAACTGGGAAAAATGGGATCCACCAATTGTTCCTCCGGATGAGACTCGTGGCAGAGGGGGAAAACTGTAAAAGCAAAATGAACCCGATGAGGAGAAATTAAAATGAATGCCGCAACAGAGAAGCAAAAATCTGAAAACGTTTGGATGGTCTTAAAGGGTATTTCAACCCCATTGGCTGAGGATTAAGTAGTGGCAAGCAGAGGCATGAGTCAGTGAAGGAGTAGCCCCATCGCTCAGTGCCCTGTTTGATGGCTGAAGTCAAGTGGATGCTGAATGAGTTGCTCCTGGAATTCGACACTCCGAGGTACGTGTCCGCTGGCCATTATTAAGCTCTGTGTACAAGGTGGTTCAGTCAAGTTCCAGGACATATTCCCAATCGGTGCCAGTCCTTTGCTGCACAATGCCCAAATAATTTCTGAGAATAATATTTGACATGAGCTGGTTGCCTTTTTAAATTCTACTTGAATTGAGAGTTCTCGTGCTCATTGTCTGTGGGGAGGAAGAGGAAGTGGCTTGAGTGGGGCGGTCAAAGGTTGCAAAATGGCCTCCCTGCATCAATGAGATTATCCACGATGTTCCCAAGTGATTCAGATGATCCGTCATATGTCGCTAACGAGTTCCACACTTCGCCTAAAGTCTGTCGGTCAAGCAATATGCTCCGCCCATCTTGTGTCCTGAACGTTGACCTCTGTAAAAGCACCAATTAGAGGTCGAACACTCAGCCACATGGCCCAAATATTCAAAATAAATCATTCATCCAAGGTCATTTGTGCACAACTCCTGGCTATCAGCTGAGAGGTAATATCGGTGGTCCTCAGAGGCTCTTAGCTGAGATCTCACAAAGCAGGACGTTGGAACAGTTACCTGAAGCATGCTAGTTGTAGTCCTGTGGGTTGTGAAGGGAAAAGGTGCCTATATTTGTGGTTGAAACAAAAGTTGCGGGTGTCTGAGAAACATTATTTGACTTCCAGCTCCTCCCCAGGGAATTATTTTTGGGAGCTTAGCAGTTGCCTGGCCGTGCCCAGCGTACCAGTTTCAACTGCCTCGGCCGAAAGGCTTAGAGGCAAGAAATAATAAAGCGTTCGCCACAAAAACGAAACGTAAAACTACACTAAATGAAACTGGTGTCCATTGCCCCAGCAGGAACACTGGGCTGCATCGTTCATACACGTCATGCAATACTAAACCTGACACACTCTTACAACTCACTCCACCAGCCAAGGAAAACAAAGCCAGGTTCCCCGTTAGTCTTTTTCACCCTTGGTTGCATCACCTCGAGTGATTCTGATGCGGTGCTAATTTGTGAAACCCAAGTATATTTTTAGTTCCATCTGACCAATTCCAGAACAAATATTTACGGTACATGCTCACTGGGTAACTGCACTGTCAAGAATATCATTTCTCCTGATATGTATCTGTGAAAATAGCATTCAAGCAAAGTCCAGGGCCAAACTGCTGCTGACGTTGGATTGAGTGGCATAAGTCCCACCAGCACATTGGATCAGTTTTTGGTGAAAATGCTCACAGATGTAGCAGAGATTACTATAAGGTCTGTACTCTCTCAAACTGTCCGCTGCATCACAACAGGGATCATTTTTAAACAATATCTGATACTGCAAATAATCCACAAGTGAATGAACTGAGTGTAAGTAGCTTGTGAACTGTTTCCTGCCATTTTGGTTCAGGTGTGGAGTATGTTCTCTGCGGTGAGTAAAAATGGCTTCCACTCAAAGCCTTTGTTTTACCTCAGGTGACCTGAGGCCCCGTGACCACGGCAACCCACAGTGCTAAAGAAAAAGCAGAAGTGCACAAAAGCATTTCTCCAAACATTCCCCTTTCCATATGTGGTGAATGGAACTACTGTTAATTCACCAGTGCACTGTGATATCATGTTACTGCTATATCGTGTTACGTTATGTGTTTAACCCTGTGGGCTCCACCTGTGGGCCATTGTATGGCTTCACCCACAGGGGGATATGTCGGGGCATGTACGGACTCACCCATGGCTCCACTCCTTACAGGAAGTATAAAGGCAGCTGACCTGCGGGGCCGCATTCATTGTTGTACCGGTCACAGGCAGGCTCAGTTGAAAGCTGATTAAAACCACGGTTTACTTCTCAACGTGTCTCTCAGTGAATTGATGGTCGCATCACCATAAAAAGAAAAATACACACTGCACACACTATTGGTCACAGTTACCCACAGACATGCTCAATGGAGAAAGCTATCACACAGAAAATTGACCACTGTAGTCTGTCTCACCTGTCTCACTGTAGTCCGTCTCACAGGCATTGCACACAGAATTTATAGCACATGTGTGGGTTGTTCAACTTGGTACGCTGGCTCCTGGGTTGACGTTGCCTCTCTGGGGTATGTTGTTGCCATGGCAAGTGTTGCTGCTGATCTGGTGTTCTTTTGGGGGATTAGTTGGGGAGGCGGTGGCGTAGTGGTATTGTCACTGGACTAGTAATTCAGAGACCCAAAGCACTCTGGAGTCCCAGGTTCAAATCCCGCCACTGCAGGTGGTGAAATTTGAATTCAATAAATTAAGTCTGGAATTAAAAGTCTAATGACCATGAAACCATTGTCGTACAAACCCAACTGGTTCACTAATGTCCTTCAGGGGAGGAAATCTGCCGTCCTTAACTGGTCTGGTCTATTTGTGACTGCAGACCCACAGCAATGTAATTGACTCTAAATGCCCCTCAATGGGCAATAAATACTGGCACAGCCTGTGACGCCCATGCCCCATGAACACATTAAAAAAAGTTGACCTCTGGGACTGATGGTTGTTCCGTCTCTTGTGCAGTTGGTGATACCAACCCTTCCCCATCTGTGGAAGAACAGCTTCTCCAGTTGCACATAGATGACTGCGATTCCAACAACATCTCAGGTTGTTCATTTTCACTATCTACGATCGAAATGACAACTGACAACACAAGTTCCAAGTTGCCAAGAGGGCTGAATCTTGTTGAGTGTGTTGAATGCTCGTACTCTCACCGGCTCTTAAACTCTCAACTTTGGCAATGTTTTAGCAGGTTCATCAGAGTGAAATTTGATTTTCTATCATTTCACTTTCATTTTGTTACTCACTCCTGCGAAGGCTTCAGCAGGTTTCGAGCTATTGGAAGAGTAGTTTGGGTGCGGTGTAGCGTCAGTCACTGGACTGGACTACTTTCCATGCCTTCAGTAGGTGTGTTTCTCCACTCCAAGATTGCCTTGCACACATCTGTGCTGGATCTCGATGATTTTTTGATGATCCCTTTGGCAATTTTCACTGCTGCCTCAGCCTTTCCATTTGACTGGGGATAGTATTAAGATGATGTGTAGCACTGAATTTCCCAATCTTCCATGAAGTGCCTGAATTCTTCACTTGTGAACTGAGGATCATTGGCACTTATCACAATGTCAGGAATGCCATAATGACTGAAGTGTGCTTTCAGGTATTCTACAATCTTACAGGTGGTCATTAATATCAGCTTATCTAACTCCCAATAGTCTGAATAGTAGTCAACTGTGATGAGATTTTCAGTAGTAGTGCGTGTGAAGAGATCTACCCCAAGCTTCCTCCATGGTCTGTCTGGGATATCATGAGTCATGCACAGTTCTATAACTTGCTGAGCTTGTTATTCATTACAAGCACTGTAGTGGCTGGTGTGATCCTTGACCTCATTGCTCATGTACAACCAGCAGAGCACTTCTCTTGCCTTCATTTGCAAATCTCCCAATTGGATTGGAATATTGAAAGCTATACTGACTCACCCAGCAGTCAATATCTTGTACAAAGATGGCGACTGAAGTTTGAGTTATTCTCTGCTGTTTCTTACAGTGGCTGGCTCTCTTACAGCTATAAAAATCATTTCAATTTCACCTGCACTCTCATGTTTTATGTGGGGGAGAATAATAACTTTTCTGCCCAAAAGCATTTGTTTTACCGCAGGTGACCTCAGGTCATCTGACTGTGGCAGGCCACGTTACTCAAAAGGCAGCAGTGCGCAAAAGCATTTCTCCAAACAGGGTAGAAAGCTTCTCCGAGAAACTGCACACTAGCCGTTTTCTCGGAGAAGCTTTCTACCCTGTTTGGAGAAATGCTTTTGCGCACTGCTGCCTTTTGAGTAACGTGGCCTGCCACAGTCAGATGACCTGAGGTCACCTGCGGTAGAACAAAAGCTTTGGACAGAAAAGTTATTATTCTCCCCCACATAAAACATGAGAGTGATAAATCACAAATAGCCAACACCGCAAGCAGGCTATCACTGCAGGTGATCTGTGAGTCACCTCCCTCTTGCCCCGAATGCCGGTGATTATTTAATAGGGAAAAAAGCATGTTCACTTTGTAAAATGGAAGATTAAATTTGTCATTGCAGCAACGAAATTTCAAGTTTTGTTACATTTTAGGTGGAATCTCCAGCTCTGCCCTCTGCCGGGATCTTCTGGTCCCCCCTCCAAAGTCAATGGACGTTCTGCTGGTCCACCTCATCCCTCGCGGCAGGTCCCACCATGGAGAGGCCAGAAACTCCCGGCCATCGTCTAATAGGTCCCTTACTGAAGATGTACTTGGGTCAGCATGCCTTTAAGCACTAAGAATTACACAGGAGCAACATAGAGAATGAGTGTGTGGGCTGGATTTACTGCTCCCCCACTGATGGTTTTAGAGGTGGGGGGCGAGGAAACATGAAATCCAGTAAGCGCCATGCCCGCCACCGCCTCATCTGCAATTTTTCCAATGACAGAGTAGGCATCGGAAGGCATATCTGCCCTTGGGCTAATTGAGAGTGCAGGCCTCTGCCCTGAGATTTAACTAGCAGCAGGAGAGTACCATGCCAAGCATTCAGCTCAGCTGCTTTCCCAATGTGAGCGGGTAGGGGGCCCTCCTATCGGAGGCACAATCCCCCCAACGGTATAAACCCGTCTGCCAGGTTCCCCTACTTCCCCAAGCCTCTCTAACTCAGCCCTCTCCCCCAAAGCTGGGCTTACCAGCTTGGAGCAGACTCCAGCCTCACTTGCCATTCCACATAGAATATAGAACATAGAACAGTACAGGCCCTTCAGCCCACGATGTTGTGCCGACCATTTATCCTAATCTAAGATCAACCTAACCTACACCCCTTCAATTTACTGCCGTCCATGTGCCTGTCTAAGAGTCGCTTAAATGTCCCTAATGACTCTGACTCCACCACCTCTGCTGGCAGTGCATTCCACACACCCACCACTCTCTGTGTAAAGAACCTACCTCTGACATCGCCCCTATACCTTCCCCCAATCACCGTAAAATTATGTCCCCTCGTGACAGTCATTTCCGCCCTGGGGAAAATAGAACATAGAACAGTACAGCACAGTACATCTACAGCCATGTGCCTTCCTCTCGGCCTCGCTGCAGTACCAGCAGTGACCACTGATCCCGGGGGGGCTCTGACAGTACGAGCGAACTGCCGGCCTCGGTTTGGCTGGTCGCTCTCCAAAGCATGGCTTCTTGTTGCTGAGGGGGCGAAAGGCCCACTTTAACTCAATTAACAGCCATTTAATTACTGGGATCACAAATGAGCCCATGATAGCGAACAGTCTGGTTTAGATTCAAATGGAGAAGGATGGAGTCAGTGGATAGAGAACGAAGTTTGGGGCAGGAGCCAAAGACAATGTCTTTGGTATTCCTAATGTTTAGTTGGAGGAAATTTCTGCTCAAGCCGTCCAAGATATCGGACAAGCACTATGGCAATTTAATGGGCGTGGAAGTGTCGAGAGGGATAGCAGTAAGTTTGAACTGGATGTTGTCAGCAGCCTTGGGAAACTGATGCAATGTTTGCAGATGATGTTGTTGATGGATGGCGCGTAGGTAAGAAATCAGCTGTTTAGGATCAACAATTGATGCCTCAAACAGAATAAGACTCCAATCTCTTGTCAAACAGCAGTTGTTTCTGCAATCTGTGGAATATTTCACCAGTCACAAGCTGTAACGTCCAACAATAATCATGTCCTTACTCTATCCCACAATATCCTCATCACAGCTGTCTCGGGTTTTAACTTTACTAGACAAGAGTCATTTGCAAACACAGCATTGCACCTAAATACAGAAAGAACCTTCGTAAAACGCAACCTAATCTTTAAATAAACATCGCTGAGGATGTTTAGTAAGAAACCAAATCCACTGGACCAATTTGATTACTTTAGTAATCCCGTTTCCTATTATAGAGTCAGACTTCCTTTAAACATCCTTCACCTGTTTAGCTGCAGAGGGACAATAATGAAAGCTGTAAACCCAAATGGCACAGTCGCTTCAAAAGTAAACAGGACTATTTTTATAAACCAACATAGTGAGGGCTTCTGAGGTAAAACAGTTAAGGAAAACCATTTGTTCACTTTCAGTCATATCTCAAGGTCCTTACTAGTCACATCACCTATATTCAGTATAATAACTGGGAGAGAATTGAAAAATTGTTTCATCATAGTAAATTAGTTCTGGCAAAATGAACTAACCTTAGTTTTTTTTAAATTCATTTTTAGTGGATGTGGGTGTCGCTGGTTAGGCCAACATTGCTTGCCAATCCCTAGTTGTCCTTCCGAAGGTGGTGGTGAGCAGCCTTCTTGAACCACTCCAGTCCCTGAGGCGTAGGTACAGCCACTGTGCTGTTAGGGAGGGAGTTCCAGAATTTTGACCCAGCGACAGTGAAGGAACGACAGTACATTTCCAAGTCTGGATGGTGAGTGACTTGGAGGGGAACCTCTAGGTGGTGGGGTTCCCAGGTATCTGCTGCTCTTGTCCTTCTAGTTGGTAGTGATTGTGGGTTTGGAAGGTGCTGCTTAAGGAACCTTGGTGAGCTCCTGCAGTGCATCTTGCAGATGGTACACACGGCTGTCACTGTTTGTTGGTGGTGGAGGGACTGAATGTTTGTGGAAGGGGGAGCAATCAAGTGGGAAGCTTTGTCCTGGATGGTGTCAAGCGTCTTGAGTGTTGTTGGAGCTGCACTCAACCAGGCAAGTGGAGAGTATTCCATTACACTCCCGACATCTGCCTTGTAGATGGTGGGCAGGCTTTGAGGGGTCAGGAGATGGGTTACTTGCCACAGGATTCCTAGCCTTTGACCTGCTTCGGTAGCTACAGTATTTATCCAGTTCAGTTTCTGGTCAATGGTAACCCCAGGAAATTGATAGTGGGGGATTCAGTGATGTTAACAGAATTGAATGTCAAGAGGCAAATGTTAGATCCTGTTGGAGATGGCCAGTGCCTGGGACTTGTGAGGCATGAATATTACTTGCCACTTGTCAGCCCAAATCTGGATATTGTCCAGGTCTTGTTGCATTTGCACATGAAGTGTTTATTTGTAAGCCACTTGGTATTGGCACTATCATATATTGTGTGTTTTTCTAATAAATCATAATTTTTGCCTGAACTTTGCAGAAATCGTTCATTACTTTCTGAATGCTCTATTTTTCATGACAAACTTGACCATGTGACATGTGTTCACCTATTTACCAGTTGCACAAAACTAAATAATTTCCTTAGTGTGTCCAAATACTGGTGGTGCGGGAGGGAGATGTGCAGCAAACAAATAAGAACAGAGCATATGTTGTTCCATCAGCATTCTCAACTAGCACATGGGGGGGGATTTTCCGCCTGCCCCCAAACCCCTCCCCCCAACCCACAATGGGCTTTCCAGCGGTGGAGGTGACTCGCCATTGGGCGCTAATCAGATCTTCTGGTTGCGCCAATGTCCACACCGTTTTGCCTGTATCGCCCATCCCACCATCGGGGAACCCACTGCAGGGGTGCGCCTTTGGCGGGACCGGAAGTTCCCGCTGGCAGAAAGGGCTGGAAAATCCCGCCCATGCACACCAAAGACATTCTTATGATGCTTTTGATGGGGTTGGAGAGAGTGTTCCGAGAATACAGCCACTGGAGTTATCGGCTCACTAGGGTGCCTGTGGTGTAGTGGCAGTGTCACTGGGTGAGCAATTCGGAGGCCCAGACTAATGCTGGGGTCGGCGGGGGTTGCAATGGTTCAAATCCCACCGTGACTGGGGGCTGGTTAATTTTCGGTGGTTCCAGTGAGATGCAGAATGATGCTGACAGCACAGGTTCAATCCTCATACTGGCTGTGCTGGTTCATGGAGGCTGACCTCCTCACCTTGCCCCGTGCTTAGAGTGGTGCCCCTCAAGCTACCTCTACCCAATTCTCTCTCTCTCTCTCTAATGGAACAACTTGTCAATGATCCTTTCTGGACTGTGAATAATTACCCACGCCATTCGCTTACACTCGATTTGAAAAGTAGCATAAAGATAAAATCTTATCTTGCAATTCGTGTAATCCAGCACATTCTTCACTCTGCAGTAGGTTGAAAGACTGAGAACTAAAGTTAAATATGAAAAAGTTAGGGGCTTTGTTTTTGATCCAATGATTAGGGGGCGACACAGTGGTTAGCAGTGCTGCCTCACAGCGCCAGCAATCCGGGTTCAATTCCGGGTGACTGTCTGTGTGGGGTTTGCACTTTTTCCCCGTGTCTGCGTGGGTTTTCTTCCGGGTGCTCCGGTTTCCACCCACACTCCAAAGCTGTGCGTGTTAGGTGGATTGGCCATGCTAAATTGCACCTTAGTGTCCAAAGATGCGTAGGTTTGGTGGGGTTACAGGGATAGGGCAGGGGAGTGGGTCGAGAGTAAGGTGCTCTTTCAGGGGGTCGGTGCAGCCTCGATGGGCTGAATGGCCTCCGTCTGCACTGTAGGAATTCTATGGTTCTATGCATTAATAGATTTATCGAAAAGTACCAGGTACAATCGCTGAAGCAGCTTAAATCAAGTCAGGAAAGGTGTGTTTCTATGAAGGATGGAATGGGGGACTATGGCTGAAGGCAGGTGAAGGATATGATGCAAAGGCTTTAGCTCGAAAGGGAAAGCTTCCTCATTCTAATAACCTTTCTCCATTTCTGAAAGTCTCTCACCCTTTATAATTCTCGCAGTGTCACCTGAACACTGTCCTCTCTGGTAAACGAGAAACATTTCCGGAAAATAATCATTCAGGAGGCAAAGGATAAATGTTCTAAACTAGGGCTGATAACAGATGTCATGGAGGATAGGCCGCTTATTTAGCTGTTTGAAGTTCCAACGCAAAGGACGAATCCATTGGACAAATCATTTGCGCTTTCTGCTGATGTATCTCAAGGCAGGAGAGAAGTGGAAACCCGGGTTTAGCTGCGGTGTCCCGCTGAAACTTATGGCAGTCGATCAAGAGGAATCTCTCGCCGTTCACGTTTACTGTACCTGCGACTTGAGTAGACGCAATGAAGTGAGTCAAGCTGGACGTGGACACATCAGGGGCAATGTGGACCGGGCTTGGGGGAGAGGTTTTCTCCACCACTCCTGTTACAAAATAAGAGCAAAAAGATCTAAATGGCAGAGGCAAAAGTAGTACAGCATTTTACATTTCCAAACTTAAAAATAGCTTAATTTCACCGAAGGCAACTGAATCTACGGCGAATAGAGAGGTCAAACCTCAAGCTCATCGGACTGTGGCGCTTTTTGTCAAAAAGCGATCATTAATCAATCCTATGTCACCTTTGGTGTAGGGCTGGGGGTGAGTGTTGGTGAGAAAAGCAAAGTGATGTCAGGATGGGATCCCCTTCCTACAATGTGAAACAAATCCAGTCAGGACCAAGGATGGGAATATTGGCATCGGGAAGAGTTTTCCAGCCTCTCCCGTTGCCAGGATATTTTGGTCACGTCGAAGTCAACGGACTTTTGAATGGCTTGCCGCCACGGCCCCGCCCCCCACACGACAGGGCCGCAAAATTGTGCCCATAGTTGTAATGTTATTGGCCTAGCAATCCGGAGCCCCCAGACTAATATTCCAGTGACAAGAGTTCAAATCCCACCTGCGGCAGCTGGTTAATAAAGCTGGAATAATAAAGATGGTATGGGAATAATGATCTTGAGGCTACTGGATTGTGATAAAAAACCTTCTGATTTACTAATCCCCCTTCAGAGGGGGAAATTGGCCATCGTTATCCGGACTGGCCTACATGAGACGACAGACCCACAGCAATATGGTTCACTCTTAACTACCTTCAGGAATGACCTCGCAAACCATCAAACTGTTGCAGGGGACACAAAACACCATAGTCGGGATTCTCCGAGCCCGGGCCGGGTTGGAAAATCGCTGGGGGCGCGGGAAATTCCCACCACGCCTCTCCGACGGCTGCTCGGTCGCCGCGGCGCCGGTCGGGGGCCGCAGAAATAGGCCCCCGCGGCGATTCTCCACCGGCGACCGGTCGAAGGCTCACCGGCGTGGTTCACATCTGATACCACCCAGCGGGAGCTGGGACCCGCGGGTGCGGTGGCCCTCCTGGTGGGGGCGTGGGGGAATCTGACTCTGGGCAGGGCCTCAGCGGTGGCCTGGCCCACGATCGGGGGCCACCAATCGGCGGGCCATCACGACCTGGGGGAGATCTACCTTACTCTGCGCGGGCCCGCTGTATGGCTCCGCCATGTCGGCGCTGCCTGCGCCGAGGTGGGCCGCGGCGCGCATGCACGGACCCGCTTGCGGCCGCCGTGCGCAAGTGCGGCCGCACGGTCTAGACAGCAGGGCCCCGCCAGCAGCCAGAGCCGCGGGTCGCACGGCAGGGCCTTGCTAGCCCCCTGGAAAATGGAGAACCACCCCGGGCTTTCAAGGAAAAAGTCCGAAGTGATTCCCGCCCGTTTTCCGGCGAGCGTGGGGACTTAGTCCCCAAAAGAGAGATCCCGGCCCATGGGTGTACCTACACCACATGGACTGCTGTGGTTCAGGAAGGCAGCTCACCAGCGCCTTCTAGAGGGCAATCGGGGACGGGCAACAAATGCTGGGCGATGCTCACATTCCAAAACAAATCAGAAAATGCTGTTGGTAGAAGCCACAATGTGTGAGGGCAGAGCTGCCCTGTGCTCCCAGGGGAGATGCAAGGGGAAGGGGATTCGGAGAGAGCAGAGGAAAGGAAATTTTCCCCAATTATTCCGGGTCAAAAGTCAAAACAACATCAAACTGAAACACAGCAACAGACACGGTAAACAGCTAGATACATCTAAGAAATCAGAAATAGAAGGACAGTTATATCCACTGTTGCTACAGCTGCAAGCGATGGTGGGGACGGGATGGGGGGCAGGGGAGAATCAATGTATAGTAATAGTTGGTTGTGATATAAAGAGTACATACCAGGGAAGCCAGAGTTTATCTGGATAGTAGTAATACTGGGAGACAGCTGTGGCAGACCAGATTCCACAACGTGCTTTTCCTTTTCAAGTTCCTGAATTCAAGGAAAAGATGACCTCTTTAAGGGCAGGTAAATTTTAATGAAACATTAGAACCAAAAACACTTGTCGTAATGAGTTGGAACCCTGACAGAACCACTGATTGCCATACCAAAATAATCCATTGTTAAGATCAAGTGCTACCATGATCAAATACTCCCCTCACGTCCCAATTTATGCTTTTTGGAAACCACAGAATATTAAATTCATATCTCCTTTGCTTCTGTTCTGCTCTCCTACCCTTTCTCCATCTATTCACATTTCTCCATCATTTGTTCCCTGTCCTTCTGTACCCTTCCTAATTCTGTCTCTCCTCATTTACACTTTTGTCTCTCTTCCCCTCCATTTTCCTCTCTCTCCATCCTCCAGAATAGTCTCCCTCTCTCAACTTCTATCTTTGTCTGTTTATCATTTCCGCCACATTTTCCTGTCTTAATTTTGATCTCTTCTCCATTTCTTCCCCGTGCATTCCCTTTCCCCGCTGATGTCTCCCTTTTGCTCGCAGCCTGCATTGTTACTCTTTCCCGCTTTCCCCAGCCTCTTTATCTCCTCCATCTCCAGTCTCTCTATCTCCTCTTTGCCTAATCCCTCTATCTCCTTTATCCCAGTTTCTCTATCTCTCTTTCCTCAGTCTCTCTATCTCCTCTTTCTCCAGTCCTTCTATCACCTCTCTTCCCAATCTCTTTATCACCTCTTTCCCCAGTCTCCCTTCCCCCTCCTTCCCCAGTCTCTCTATCTCTTCTTTCCCTAGTCTCTCTATCCCCTCTTTCCCCAGTCTCTCTATCTCCTCTTTCTCCAGTCTCTCTATCACCTCTCTCCCCAATCTCTCTATCACCTCTTTCTCCAGTCTCCCTTTCCCCTCTTCCCCCAGTCTCTCTATCCCCTTTCCCCAGTTTCTCTGTCACCTCTTTCCCCAGTCTCTCCATCTGCTCATTCCCCAGTCTCTCTATCCGCTCTTTCCCCAGTCTCTCTATCCCCTCTTTCCCCAGTCTCTCTATCCCCTTTCCCGAGTCTCACTATCCTCTCTTTCCCAAGTCTGTCTATCCCCTCTTTCCCCAGTCTCTCTATCGCCCCTTTCCCCAGTCTCTGTCTCCTCTTTCCCCAGTCTCTCTATCCCCTCTATCCCCAGTCTCTCATCACCTCTTTCCCCAGTCTCTCTGTGCCCTCTTTCCCCAGTCTCTCTATCCCCCTTTTCCCCAGTTTCTCTATCCCTCCTTTCCCCAGTCTCTGTCTCCTCTTTCCCCAGTCTCTCTATCCCCTCTTTCCCTAATCTCTCTATCCCCCCTTTCCCCAATCTCTCTATCCCCTCTTTCCCAAGTCTCTCAATCACCCCATTCCCCAGTCTCTCAATCCCCCCTTTTCCCAGTCTCTCTATCCCTCCTTTCCCCAGTCTCTGTCTCCTCTTTCTCCAGTCTATCTATCCCCTCTTTCCCCAGTCTCTCTATTCCCTCTTTCCCCAGTCTCTCTATCCCCCCTTTCCCCAGTCTCTCAATCCCTCCTTTCCCCAGTCTCCCTATCCCCTCTTTCCCCAGTCTCTCTATCCCCTCTTTCCCGAGTCTCTCTATCCCCCCTTTCCCCAGTCTCTCTATCCCCCCTTTCCCCAGTCTCACTATCTCCTCTTTCCCCAGTCTCTCTATCCCTCCTTTCCCCAGTCTCTCTATCCCCTCTTTCCCTAGTCTCTCTATCCCCTTTCCCCACTCTCCATTTCGTCTTTCCCCAGACTCTCCACCTCCTCTTTCCCCAGTCTCTCTATCCCCCCGTTCCCCAGTCTCTCTATCCCCTCTTTCCCGAGTCTCTCTGTCCCCCCTTTCCCCAGTCTCTCTATCCCCCCTTTCCCCAGTCTCTCTATCCCCTCTTTCCCCAGTCTATCACCTCTTATCCAGTCTCTCTATCCCCTCTTTCCCCAGTCTCTCTATGCCCTCTTTCCCCAGTCTCTCTATCCCCCTTTCCCCAATCTCTCTATCCCCTCTTTCCCCAGTCTCTCTATCCCCTCTTTCCCCAATCTCTCCATCCCCCCTTTCCCCAGTCTCTCTATCCCCTTTCCCCAGTCTCTGTCTCCTCTTTCCCTAGTCTCTCTATCCCCTCTTTCCCCAGTCTCTCTATCCCCTCTTTCCCCAGTTTCTCTATGCCCTCTTTCCAAAGTCTCTCTATCCCCCCTTTCCCCAGTCTCTCTATCCCCTCTTTCCCCAGTCTCTTTATCCCCTCTTTCCCCAGTCTCTCTATCCCCTCTTTCCTCAGTCTCTCTATCCCCTCTTTCCCCAGTCTCTCTATGCCCTCTTTCCCCAGTCTCTCTATCCCCCCTTTCCCCAATCTCTCCATCCCCCCTTTCCCCAGTCTCTCTGTGCCCTCTTTCCCCAGTCTCTCTATCCCTCCTTTCCCCCGTCTTTGTCTCCTCTTTCCCCAGTCTCTCTATCCCCTTTCCCCACTCTCCATTTCCTCTTTTCCCAGATTCTCCACCTCCTCTTTCCCCAGACTCTCTATCTCCTCTTTCCTCAGTCTTTCCGACGGCAGAATGTTGATACCCAAAGGAAGTCACAATCCGCTTACACAACCAGGGAAGTTAAAACCTCCCATGGACAGAATTACATTGACTGGAACACGAGAACGTCTCCGACGCCGATCTTAGACTTGTGTTTGATGCTCGGAACTTAGCCAGAAATTTACCCTGAGGTGCTCCGGTTGTTACTCGTGGATGTAGGACCGGGGTTGACAGCGATGAACAACGGGAGCTGTTCCAGTACACATAAAATTTTATTTAAAACAAACCTTCCCCCTTCCCCCACCCTAGTGAAAAAGGGTAAGGGCACATTTCTAATCTAGGAGTGACCACCAAGGCAATGTCACGGACAGGAAGATCAGTGCTTATATTTCCATGAGATATAGAAATTAGGAGTAGGCTTTTCAGCCCCTTGAGCCGTAACTGGTTTTCTATTTCAATCCTGACAACTAATAGATAAGGAAAGGCAAGACTTACTGTACTTCTGTAATGTCTGTTCACATGACTCTCAGCCACACACTCCCTCCCACTATCAGTATGCTGGATGTTTGTAAACCTCAGACCATCTGGGAGACACGTTGACCCCGGCACCCTGCATCTAGAATAGGCTGGACAGACCTCCAAGTCTGTACTACAAGCCTGCCTTGCTGACGCAGTTACAGAACTGAAACATTTATAATGAACATCTTATAGTTCCAACTGTTGTATGAAAGCAGATTTATAACCTACCTGTTCAGGCATGCTGGTCGCCACTGTAATAAAAATATTTTTAAACAGCCGTCAATGTTGGAAAATTGTACAGTATTTTCATATTGACAAATGTATACAAAGACAGTGTTTTGATTCAATTATAGAAAATTCCGTGGGACCAAATGCAAGATTTTCAAAAACTCAGGGAAATACAGCACAAAGTTGAGTTAATTTGGAATGTGTTGTGTTTTTCATCGAGCAAAGTTAACATGTGGACCCAGGGCAGGCAGCCATAATTGAACTAACTTTATTTATACCATCCAAAGGGCAGCACGGTGGAGCAGTGGTTAGCACTGCTGCCTCACGGCACCGAGGTCCCAGGTTCGATCCTGGTTCTGGGTGACTGTCCGTGTGGAGTTTGCACATTCTCCCCGTGTTTGCGTGAGTTTCGCCCCCATAACCCAAAGATGTGCAGGCTAGGTGGATTGGCCACGCTAAATTGTCCTTTAATTGGAAAAAATGAATTGGGTACTCCAAATTTTTTTTTTAGAAATAAAATTATACCACCCAAAAAACAGGGCAGCAGAGAGGGCAATATAACAAAATAACTGATCTTGCAATATATGACCCCTCCCCCCCCCCCCAATTATACAAATAACTTAGACATTAAAATGTAAAATGGTACAAGTGGCTAAACCAACACAATAGCTGAAATTTAACAAGTTGCATTGCATATTTGTTTTTGCTGTAATTACAACCCAACTATATATGACTGAAACTTACATGTAAAACCAAAACGTTTGACAAAAATATCATAATTTGACAAGAAATAATGAAGAAATTAATGACTTTATTCTTCCTCACATTACATAATTGACCTGGCTTCTTTCTATTTCTATCTGGGTATCTCCTTCAATTTCCATAAGGAAATTAGGTCCCAGGTTCGATTCCCCGCTGGGTCACTGTCTGTGCGGAGTCTGCACGTTCTCCCCGTGCCTGCGTGGGTTTCCTCCGGGTGCTCCGGTTTCCTCCTACAGTCCAAAGACATGCAGGTCAGGTGGATTGGCCATGATAAATTGCCCTTAGTGTCCAATAAGGTTAGGAGGAGTTATTGGGTTACGGGGATAGGGTGGAAGTGAGGGCTTAAGTGGGTCGGTGCAGACTCGATGGGCCGAATGGCCTCCTTCTGCACTGTATGTTCTATGTTCTATGTTCCATTAGCCTGTCTCTGCTCTCTCATACTCTGACTTTATCAAACCTGAACTTTGACTTTGATTACCGAAGATTGGGACTGTATCTGGGATTTTCACAGTAACTTCATTGCAGTGTTAATGTAAGCCTTCTTGTGACAATAAAGATTATTATTAATTGATTTGTCTTAATGAAAGAAACTGACTCACTTTGCTCTCTGGTTAGATTATGTAATACTGGCAACACTTCAGCCTATTTTGTACTTTCACTTTCTTTCTGACGTTCATTAAGGACTGTAGAAGGAATTTGAATTATAGGTAGTTTATCATGCTCTTCCTTTATCAGATTTCCTCTTTCTAGCAAATAATCTGCATGAGTCTGACAAGGATTTTGTCTAACCTTCACTAGATATGTGAATGCACCCAATGTTGTTACAACAATCCCAATTACATACTTCTCCCTATCACCACAATGAGCTTCTGATCAGCACTGGACTCTCCAAGTTTCATGCCTGGTGTATCTGTGACTCATCTTCACTTTGCTTTTGTTTTTCTCTTGCTTTGCTATTGACATCATACTTAGACGCTGAACCTTCACTTAAGAGCACGTGTAAACACCAACTCGTAAAGTGAGCAATCCGTGGGGTCTTTCTGTAAAACAACAGAAAATAGCCTCGCCTGTACCAAAGAGAAACATGGAAATTTCTGCCTAGCTTGTCACCTTGCAGGTGTTTTTGCAAAGACCTTTTCACAATCTGTACAGTTCTTTCATTATCACGGTGCTGGGTGATAATGTGATATTAAGGTGCGCGTTGACTTCATTTTTTAAAAAACAATTAAGGGCCAGTTCAGCGTGGCCAATCCACCTACCCTGCACATCTTTGGGTTGTGGGGGTGTGACCCACGCAGACACGGGGAGAATGTGCAAACTCCGCATGGACAGTGACCCGGGGCTGGGATCGAACCCGGGTCCTCGGCACGTGAGACAGCAGTGCTAACCACTGCGCCACCGTGCTGCCCTGACTTAATTCTTCCTCAGAAATATTTCAAACTCTTCTAACATAAACTCTGGACCATCAGCTGATGCCAACACCTCTGGCAACACATAAATTGCAAACCAAATTTTCAAAACCTCAATAGTTTTGGCACTTGTAGTACTGGCATAGACTCAAATCCACTTGCTACAGTTATCGTTCAAAACAAAAACTCTTCCCCTTCCACTTCACAGACGTGTACACGGTCCAAAGGGTTTCTTGTGTATGACCGCGGAATAAAAGGAACCTTGATTGGCTCATCATGGGCAGCACAGAAGCACAGTGGGCTCTTCACACTGTCGCTTCACAGCTCCATGGTCCCAGGTTTGATTTCCGGCTTGGCTCACTGTCAGTGTGGAGTCTGCACGTTCTCCTCGTGTCTGCGTGGGTCTCCTCCGGGTGCTCCGGTTTCCTCCCACAGTCCAAAGACGTGCAGGTTAGGTGGATTGGCCACGCTAAATTGCCCTTCTTGTCCAAAGAGGTTGGGAGGTGTTGCTGGATTGCTAGGTATGGGGTGGAGGTGTGGGCTTAAGTGTGGTGCTCTTTCCAATTAACCAATTCGGGGATGAACTCAGAATAATACACAACAAATCCTGTGAATGTTGTACGTTCTTCGCTTTTTTCTATTCTCATTGCTTTGAAAATCCCCTCAACCTCTCAACCGTCCCCTACTTTAGGTTGATATCTTCACCATCTATTTGATGACCCAGCTATGTTACATTTGTGTAATATCCCGCACGGCACTTACGGGGTAGGAATGATTGTCTTCCCCATGGATCTTACGGAGTACGAGGTTCCCTGCTGCGGGGCGGGGGAACTCCTTTTAGCTTTGTATAAAAGGTCGACCAGGAAAGGCACCGACCAGCAAGAGATTTGGTAGTGATCTACCGGGAAGCGTATATACCATCATTGTAAATAAAGCCAAATTCTTTATTTTACTTGGTGTGGACTCCCCGTGTCCTTATTAAAATTTGACACCATAAAAAACATTTCTGCTTTTTAGCTTTGATGACATACTCTTGAAGTCGATCTAGTACTTTGTTCAACCTGACAAGAGTGCTAATTCTCCAGTTTACTGCTCATTAGAATGCCATCTAAGAAGCAGCATATTCCTTCCATCCCACTGAGTATCTGGGCCATGATTCTCTGGAACACTGCAGGGGCAGTGGACACCCGAATGGTAACCTTTCATACTGGTCCAGCCCTTTGTATGGGAAGCAGTTCTTTGCTCGTCAGTTAATTCAAATTGCAAAAGTGCATGTGACAAATCTATCTTACTGAATGTTAATATCATGTCAATTACATTGGTACAGTTAAGAGAAATAGTTGCTGGGTATTAATTACCTTGAGCACATATAAATAGGGCTAGCTGGGACACTGTGGGAGGAGAGCTGTAAGATTTAACGAGTCAATAAACTCTTTTCATCAACCGGCTTGGATCCTATTAACACTAAACACCTTCCCTCTGGCTAAATGGGCGGCACGGTAGCACAGTGGTTAGCACTGTTGCTTCACAGCGCCAGGGACCCGGGTTCGATTTCCGGCTTGGGTCACTGTCTGTGCGGAGGCTGCACGTTCTCCCCGTGCCGGTTTCCTCCCACAAGTCCTGAAGAACATGGTTGTGAGATGAATTGGACATTCTGAATTCTCCCTCAGTGTACCTGAACAGGTGCCGGAGTGCGGCGACTCGGGGATTCTCATAGAAACTTCATTGCAGTGTTAATGGAAGCCTTCTTGTGACAATAATAATGTTTATTATTATTATATATACCGAGAATAGAGGATAAGCTAATTAGGGAATAGAAAATACTGTATCAAATTGTGACTCAGTTGGTGTCACTCGTCTCTGAATTTAAAAGTTCTGGGTTCAAGTCCCACTCTCACTCCAGGACTTGAGCACTTAAAATCAAGGCTGGCACTCTCGTCCAGTACTGAGGGAGCGCTGCACTGTCTTTCAAATGAGATGTTAAAATCAATGTTCTTTCTATTTGGATGTTAAGGATCCCATGGCACTATTTCTGAAAGTTCAAAGGAATTCAGGACCGGCATGTTCCTGCGAGGAAGAAGGAAAATACGGCAATTTTCAGGAACCTTGGATAACGAGAAATATTGTAGGCCTCGTCAAAAAGAAAAAGGAGGCATTTGTCAGGGCTAAAAGGCTAGGAACAGACGAAGCATGTGTGGAATATAAGGAAAGTAGGAAGGAACTTAAGCAAGGAGTCAGGAGGGCTAGAAGGGGTCACGAAATGTCATTGGCAAATAGGGTTAAGGAAAATCCCAAGGCTTTTTACACGTACGTAAAAAGCAAGAGGGTAGCCAGGGAAAGGGTTGGCCCACTGAAGGATAGGCAAGGGAATCTATGTGTGGAGCCAGAGGAAATGGGCGAGGTACTAAATGAATACTTTGCATCAGTATTCACCAAAGAGAAGGAATTGGTAGATGTTGAGTCTGGAGAAGGGTGTGTAGATAGCCTGGGTCACATTGAGATCCAAAAAGACGAGGTGTTGGGCGTCTTAAAAAATATTAAGATAGATAAGTCCCCAGGGCCTGATGGGATCTACCCCAGAATACTGAAGGAGGCTGGAGAGGAAATTGCTGAGGCCTTGACAGAAATCTTTGGATCCTCACTGTCTTCAGGTAATGTCCCAGAGGACTGGAGAATAGCCAATGTTGTTCCTCGGTTTAAGAAGGGTAGCAAGGATAATCCAGGGAACTACAGGCCGGTGAGCCTTACTTCAGTGGTAGGGAAATTACTGGAGAGAATTCTTCGAGACAGGATCTACTCCCATTTGGAAGCAAATGGACGTATTAGTGAGAGGCAGCATGGTTTTGTGAAGGGGAGATTGTATCTCACTAACTTGATAGAGTTTTCCGAGGAGGTCACAAAGATGATTGATGCAGGTAGGGCAGTGGATGTTGTCTATATAGACTTCAGTAAGGCCTTTGACAAGGTCCCTCATGGTAGACTAGTACAAAAGGTGAAGTCACACGGGATCAGGGGTGAGCTGGCAAGGTGGATACAGAACTGGCTAGGTCATAGAAGGCAGAGAGTAGCAATGGAAGGATACTTTTCTAATTGGAGGGCTGTGACCAGTGGTGTTCCGCAGGGATCAGTGCTGGGACCTTTGCTGTTTGTAGTATATATAAATAATTTGGAGGAAAATGTAACTGGTCTGATTAGTAAGTTTGCAGACGACACAAAGGTTAGTGGAATTGCGGATAGCGATGAGGACTGTCAGAGGATACAGCAGGATTTAGATTGTTTGGAGACTTGGGCGGAGAGATGGCAGATGGAGTTTATTCCGGACAAATGTGAGGTAATGCATTTTGGAAGGTCTAATGCAGGTAGGGAATATACAGTGAATGGTAGAACCCTCAAGGGTATTGAAAGTCAGAGAGATCTAGGAGTACAGGTCCATAGGTCACTGAAAGGGGCAACACAGGTGGAGAAGGTAGTCAAGAAGGCATACGGCATGCTTGCCTTCATTGGCCGGGGCATTGAGTATAAGAATTGGCAAGTCATGTTGCAGCTGTATAGAACCTTAGTTAGGCCACACTTGGAGTATAGTGTTCAATTCTGGTCGCCACACTACCAGAAGGATGTGGAGGCTTTAGAGAGGGTGCAGAAGAAATTTACCAGAATGTTGCCTGGTATGGAGGGCATTAGCTATGAGGAGCGGTTGAATAAACTCGGTTTGTTCTCACTGGAACGACGGAGGTTGAGGGGCGACCTGATAGAGGTCTACAAAATTATGAGGGGCATAGACAGAGTGGATAGTCAGAGGCTTTTCCCCAGGGTAGAGGGGTCAATTACTAGGGGGCATAGGTTTAAGGTGAGAGGGGCAAGGTTTAGAGTAGATGTACGAGGCAAGTTTTTTACACAGAGGGTAGTGGGTGCCTGGAACTCGCTACCGGAGCAGGTGGTGGAAGCAGGTACGATAGTGACATTTAAGGGGCATCTTGACAAATACATGAATAGGATGGGAATAGAGGGATACGGACCCAGGAAGTGTAGAAGATTGTAGTTTAGTCGGGCAGCATGGTCGGCACGGGCTTGGAGGGCCGAAGGGCCTGTTCCTGTGCTGTACATTTCTTTGTTCTTTGTTGTTCTTTGTGGTCAACAAAGCTTACTATCACACATCCAGATCAGAGGGATACAATGTTAACTTGCGCCATCAAATGTACAGGTACTATATTAATTTATGTATAGTGAAATTCATTATGTGATAAGAGCAGCTTGTTTATGTTTCTCCCTCTGCCCTCCATGAATAACAGTTCAAAGGGGCAAATACACCACTGTCGCTATGGTGTAAAGATCGACGAGGCCCTAGGTTGGATCCCCAATAGGGTGCAAACGGATCAAACACAGCTTACCAGATCTACCACCCCATCTATTTTTGAACAGCCCACTGGAAAGTCTGAAGAGGGAATATGTGCACAATATATACAAGTTAACATATCGCTCTCTCAGCGGGGGGTTCAGGGCACGATCATGCTGCATGAGGATAAAAAAAACAGCATGTTGGGCAATCTCTGGTGCCTGCACAAGATGCAGGGTTCGAGTTGGAAAACAGGCGGAGACAAGAGGTGCGCTAACCTCAAGGTGCTGCTTACCCTCCCCACCTCCATCATCTCTCATTGTCTAGGTTCACAGATGTGGCAAGGCCTAAACACCATAACGGGCTACAAAGCGAAGCCGAGCAGTATCTCCGGCAGATGAACTCAATACATTCTATGCTCGGTTCGAGCAGGAAACCAACGATCCGCTGTCGAGTGCCTCCGCAGCCCATGACACATTCATACCCACCATCACAGCTTCCAAAGTCAGATCGGCTTTCCTGAAAGTGAACCCTCGGAAGGCGACGGGTCTGGACGGGATCCCTGGTCGTGCACTCGGAGCCTGCATGGACCAGCTGGCAGATGTGTTCGCGGACATCTTTAACCTGTCCCTGCTCCGCTCCGAGGTCCCCACCTACTTCAAGAAGACCACCATCATACCGGTGCCAAAGAAGAACCAGGCAACGTGCCTCAATGACTACCGTCCGGTGGCCCTGACTTCAGTCGTAATGACGTGCTTCGAGAGGTTGGTCATGAAGCGCATCACCTTCATACTCCCAGAACACCTTGATCCACTGCAATTCGCATACCGCCGCAACCGGTCCACAGCAGACGCCATCTCCCTGGCCCTACACTCATCCCTAGAGCATCTCGACAACATCAGACTCCTATATATTGACTACAGCTCCGCTTTCAATGCCATAATCCCAGCCAAGTTCATCTCAAAGCTTCAAAACCTGGGACTTGGCTCCTCACTCTGAAACTGGATCCTCGACTTTCTAACCCACAGACCACAATCAGTAAGAATAAACAACAACACCTCCCCCACAATAGTCCTCAATACCGGAGCCCCGCAAGTCTGCGTACTTAGCCCCTTACTGTACTCCCTGTACACACACGACTGCGTGGCAAATTTGGTTCCAACTCCATCTACAAGTTTGCTGACGATACAACCATAGTGGGCCGGATCTCGAATAACGACGAGTCAGAATACAGGAGGGAGATTGAGAACCTAGTGGAGTGGTGCAGCAACAACAATCTCTCCCTCAATGCCAACAAAACTAAAGAGCTGGTAATTGACTTCAGGAAGCAAAGTACTGTACACACCCCTGTCAGCATCAACGGTGCCGAGGTGGAGATGGTTAGCAGTTTCAAATACCATGGGGTACACGTCTCCAAAAATCTGTCCTGGTCCACCCACGTCGACGCTACCACCAAGAAAGCACAACAGCGCCTATACTTCCTCAAGAAACTTAAGGAAATTCGGCATGCCCACATTAAGTCTTACCAACATTTACAGATGCACCAAAGAAAGCATCCTATCTGGCTGCATCACAGCCTGGTATGGCAACTGCTCAGCCCAGGACCGCAAGAAACTTCAGAGAGTCGTGAACACCGCCCAGTCCATCACACAAACTGCCTCCCATCCATTGACTCCATCTACACCTCCCGCTGCCTGGGAAAAGCGGGCAGCATAATCAAAGACCCCTCCCACCCGGCTTACTCACTCTTCCAACTTCTTCCATCGGGCAGGAGATCCAAAAGTCTGAGAACACGCACGAACAGACTCAAAAACAGCTTCTTCCCCACTGTTACCAGACTCCTAAACGACCCTCTTATGGACTGACTTCATTAACACTAGACCTGCCTGCTGACTGTTCCCTTTTCGCAGCTTGAGTAAGAAAGTGAGTTTCGTGCCAAAAAGGTGGCGTTTTTCAAATTGGAACCCAGACAAGGGGGTAAACCTCATGCAACATCTGAATGTGCACCCGAGTGATTAAAACATAGCTGGTGTCAGCCACCAGAGACCATGCAGACTGCCACAGTGCAAACCTTTCAAACACTTCACATTTCCAGTAAAGTCAGCTCTGTGGAATGCTTGGCAAAAGAGACCTTTTCCTTGAAATAGCAGGTATTTTGTGCTGGTCACTATGAACTTGGCTGTGTGCCCTTGCATGTATTAATCAATCAATTGTCTCGGAATACGGATATAGACTTAAAGTTGTCTACTTGGTGTCTCTAATCCCACCCATGTTGTCGCCTGACCCCTTGTGACCTCCATCAGAGCCCCCCCCCCCCCCCTCTGTTTTAAGAATAACAACCCCAGTCTCTTCCCACAGCTGAAACACTCCAGCCAGGCATCATCCCAGTGAATCGCCTCTGCATCCTTTCTCATGCAATCACATCCTTCCTATAGTGTGGTGACCAGAACTGCACACAGTACTCCCTGTGGCGTTATGTACAGCTCCATGATCATCTCCCTGCACTTGTATTCTATGGCTTGGCTAATAAAGGCAAGTATCCCATATGCTGTCACAGTATTGCATTTAAAAGCAGGTATTCATCTACCATCGCATGGGATTGCAACAACCTGCACTTGTATCTTGCCTTTGAATGCAGTGACATGTCTCTGGGCATTTCATTAAGGGGCAGAGGATGTAAGGGGAGATCGAGCAGGAACCGGGAAGAAAAGTGGACAAAGATGCATCTAGAGGCAGGCGTTGAGAAACCTAGGGAATGGAGAGCTCGGATTGTTGACAGCTCCCATCCCAGCAGTACAGCAGTGCAGCCAACGTGTGTTGGAGAGGGAGTCGGGAGGTGAATGAGAAATGTACAGAAATCCCAAGGAGGCGGCGAGGTGGGCATTAGCTGGATGAGGTTACCAGCAGTGGCAGAAGATTATGCAGCCTGAGTTAACATGTTAGTTAAATGTAAGGAGGCAGGGAGGAGGTTACAAAGGTAGGTTGATGCTGTTAACCAGCAGTGGTAGAAGGTTACGCGGCGTGAGTTAACACATTAGTTAAAGGCAGGCTCATGAAATGAAAATGAAATGTAATGAAAATCGTTTATTGTCACAAGTAGTCTTCAAATGAAGTTACTGTGAAAAGCCCCTAGTCGCCACATTCCGGCGCCTGGTCGGGGAGGCTGGTACGGGATGCACAGAATGTTTCAATCAAAGAATAACTAAGATATTGCGAGTGAGCTACTGCAGAGAAAGTTCATCTTTGAACCCAATCTCATTGAAATGCCAACCATTTTATAAAGAAAAAAGTTGCTGAAATTGCCTTTGTATGATAAGAATCTCGGCAATTATGAGTGTAATAGCGCAGTAAGACCTAATGCAAATTCCTCTGTCTAGGATTTGAATATAGACATTGATATATTGAAAGTACATGGCCGTTGTTAGTACAGCAAGGAATAAAATTTGAAACAAATGTGTTGAGCATTCATTGGGTCTATGTTCAGTGCTGCATCGCACCAGTAGCCATCCTAATCTGTCAATCCATTAGAGTATTTAACCCATTTTTTGGAAAGCAACAGGACAAGCAAGCAGACCAAAGGATAATGGATTTACAGTGGGTTACTCGGAATGTGTGCGCCAATGCCATTGTTTGCTTTTATCTGGACAGAATAGCTGATAATTAACAATATCATTAATTTCTTTTTTATAAATTTAGAGTACCCAATTACTTTTTTCCAATTAAGGGGCAATTTAGCGTGGCCAATCCAACTAACCTGCAAATTTTTGGGTTGTGGGGGCAAAACCCACGCAATCACGGGGAGAATGTGCAAACTCCACACGGACAGTGACCCAGAGCCGGGATCGAACCTGGGACCTCGGCGCCATGAGGCAGCTGTGCTAACCACTATGCCACCATGCTGCCCCAACAATATCATTAATTGAAGGCAGAAAATGAATGAAAAATGAAATGAAAATCGCTTATTGTCACAAGTAGGCTTCAAATGAAGTTACTGTGAAAAGCCCCTAGTTGCCACAGTCCGGCGCCTGTTTGGGGAGACTGGTACGGGAATTGAACCGTGCTGCTGGCCTGCCTTGGTCTGCTTTAAAAGCCAACTATTTAGCCCAGTGTGCTAAACCCTATCTCCCAGTCCTGTGGTGGTCCAGCCAGCTGTGTGATGACCAAACAAAAATATCTTTATTTTCAGTTTGCTGGGACATTCCCTACAAACTGGAACTGATTCTGGGGACAATTTTGACAAGGCACTCGCTGATGCCCATTGGCCCACGGCAGGATCTTCTGGTACTGCCACTGTCTATGGCGGTTCCCATTTGCATGCAACACCCCCCCTCTCCACCCCCCCCCCCCCCCTCCCAAAACCCCAAAGCCGGCTGTTATCTTGAATTGAAAAGCCAACACTCCCAATTTACTCTCCGTACAGGAAAACACGGAGAACAAGCATCAAGTCAAGTTCTAGAAAATACATATTGTACACTATTATTGCTGGGGTCAGAACATTGCTTGTTCGGATTTTGTTTTGTTTATTGTCACGGGTACAGTGAAAAGTATTTTTCTGCGAGCAGCTCAACAGATCATTAAGTACATGAAAAGAAAAGGAAATAAAAGAAATTTATAGCCGAGGGTGTGTGTGTGTGTGTGTGTGTGTGTGTGTGTGTGTCGTCGTCTTTGATTATGCTAGGAAGCTAAACTGGTTGAACTTTATTTCAGTGCAATCCAGAATGTTCTGTTAGGATGGAGTGGAGTGAGCAGGTTAAAGGATGGCAATAGAGAGACCAATAGAGGGGACAATGTACCTGGTCACAGCATTATGCAAATCAGGTTGTCTGGAGTTATCCCAGAGCCCACTCGTAAATGACCTGTTGTGTATTATTGAAGCTGCTTCTCAATTAAAAAAAAAATGATCTGAAAACCATGGAGCTAGTTTACCAGGAACCAAACACTGGAACTGTTTATTACCACAGACCCTGACAAGAGTCGGGGCTGTAGAAAAGGAGTTTCCACCCTGGAACACGAAATGGTTCATTGTTTCCTGGCAAACGTGCAAGTAAAGCTACCTTCTGGATATATCCTGCATCTGTGTCCATTTACCTAGAACTACGAAATGGCAGACAAAGCAATCTTACAGGAATGTGTTAACACCAGCAGAGGAAATTAGACTGGAAGCAGGAGAGCGAGACTGCTTCCCTGCTCAGAATGGTCTTTGAAAATAGCATGTCCATACAATTTGACCTTAAGGATTCAGGTTTCTTTTACACGGCGTTCCATTATTAGTTATACTCAAGTCAGCTGCTCGGAATTTAGAAATCTCACATTACTCACCAATTCTTCGCTCCTACCGAGTGAGAAAACTAATACAGTACAGATTGGTGGGTCTGGCGAGACAGGGCTAACTATGCTGGAATTCGTTTTAAAGCACGGGCTATCCGCTGCAAGATAGGTGGGGCAGAATGCTCCCATTTTGAGACAAAGTGCCATGTCGGGGTGGGAACGTGGAGTGTTTCCCGCTGTGGTGGCTGGTGGGAAAACATCCCCAAATCTTCCAGCCCCAACCTAATTAATTATGCACCTGGGTGTTTCACTGTATTCAGTGGCGGAGCAGGTCTGGAGGCACGCAGTCCGCCATCGTGTCCGGGTGACATTTTAAAAAGGCGCTGACCCATTATTGAAGAAGGGCGAGCTGCCTGAAAATGGGGATGGATCTCCGGGAGCACTCGGAGATCAGAAGATGGACCAGAAGATGGATCACCAGGAACATGCTGAGGATGGAAGGTGGACCCACTTCAGGACACCGAATCTGGAAGGTCTACCTACAGATGCTTCCCACACCCACTGCTCTGGGGTTGGGGGCGGCCTCCATCCTGAACTCTGCAGGTATGAATTGTTCATTTGAGTCCGGACATCTGCATGTCACCTTGTTCCAAACAACTTTGTGCCGGCATTTTGGAGAATCTGGCATGAGGGAGTGCCGGGCCTTCATCTGAATCCCAATGTCGGAATGCCAATGAGGTTCACATCGGCCTCTCACTGGTTTTCCAACCGTCATGGCGGGACCCAGCAGAAGGTCCCAATGTCAATTCGCGCCAGCGTGAAGCCGATTTCTGGCCCTCCCGCCATTTTCACACACTTGTGCCCGCCATCGAACATGCCAACGGGGGAGTTGGGAGAATTCTCCCCTATATAAGGCGGGTTCAGAGAAAGTCTAATTGAATGTATGTATTTTCCAGAACATTGGGCGGGATTCTCCCTGAACCGGCGGGGCAAGCCACTCCGGTGCTGAGGAGTGGTGTGAACCACTCCGGCGTCGGGCCGCCCCAAAGGTGCGCAATCCTCCGCACCTTCAGGGGCTAGGCTGGCGCCGGAGTGTTTGGCGCTGCGCCAGCTGGCGCGGAAGGGCTTTACACCACGCCAACCGGCGCAGAAGGGCCTCCGCCGGCCGGCGCGAGTTGGCGCATGCGCGGGAGCGCCAGCGTGTGCTGGCGTCATCCCAGCGCATGTGCAGGGGGGTTCTTTTCCGCACCGTCCATGGCGGAGGTTGACAGCGGCTGGTGCGGAGGGAAAGAGTGTCCCCACGGCACAAGCCCGCCCGCGGAACGATTACCGCCCCCGCCAAAACCCCAGCACCGGTATATACGGCAGCCGGCAGAGGTGGGATTCATGCCGCCCCCCCCTGCCGATTCTCTGACCCAGCGGGGGTCGGAGAATCCCGCCCATTATGTCTGCGTTATCTTTTTTTTAATAAGCATCCGTCTTCCTAGTATACGTATGTATTTGGGTTAATTTCCCCTCTTCTGATAAGGTTTCCTTTTTTCGGTTGAAGGCTGTTGTTTAGATTTACCCTCATCATCAGTAATGAACATGGTGTAGGGCAATGCTATAATGAAGAAACCACTCTGCCTGGAAGGTATGAAAGCAGATAAAAAGATCTGGGCTAAGTTACTGGAGATCAGCTAGTTAATTGGACATGTCAGAACAGAAAGCTCCTTCCCACAACAGATAAGGCAGCTAAGACGCTGAGAAGCAGGACTGCTGAAAATTGATAGACTTCATTCTCCCATGTAATTCATTGTGTGCAGTTTTCTGCAGTGACACAGCTTGTTTTGCTGGTCAGCTCTTTAACGCAGTATTGCTCAGCCCACCCATTGCACTGTGAATAGGCCCCATCACTGGAAGGCCTGACAATTTTTAAACGCTTGTCCTCTCATTGCTCACCTCTGAAACGCATTACCTGCATCAAACAATACATTTAAGCAAAGAAACATTTATGCTAAGAATTACACTGACAACTGAACTTTAAGATTATCAGCTTACATGTGCTAGAAGCTGCGTATATTAATACACAGGGCCCTGTCCTTAGCAGACAGAAAGAACATGTACACACATTGCGCTCTTTTCATCTGAACAAAATAGGTGACAGCCAATTCCTGGTTCGTGAATGAACCAATCAGGTCAACCTGCCTGGCTTGAATTTAAACAAACCTTGGTAGTGAACTGTCAGCCATCAGTTTGCTAGTGCATTCCCCATGGCAATGTCTCTACACCAATCGGAATCCACTTGCCAACCAATTAACATTCTCTTCTCACGCAGTATAAATTGTTATTCCCTTTACATTCTCTCGCAAATTGTCCTGATGAGTGCAAGACAGAAAGCTTCGACTACATGTATCTTTTTTCAGCAATATTAAAGAAACTTGCATTTTCGTGTCCTCAGGACATCCCAGAGTACCTCATAGCCAATGAGGTAGATTTAAGTGTGAAACAAATACAGAAAGTACCAGAAAACCTCAGCAGGTCTATGGCATCTGGGACAGAAAAACAATAGTTAACGTTTCGAGTCCATGTGACTTTTTTACTCTGTTTTTCTCTCCACAGATGCTGCCAGACATGCCGAGTTTTCTGCCTTTATTTCAGATTGATAGCATCTGCAATAGACTGAATTTATTATATTTGAACTGGCTCCACTATTGTAAAACAGAGAAACACTGCAACCTAAACAGGCTCAACACAGGCCCATCGAGATCCAGTAAACAGGAATGAGATAAATCGCCAGTTAATTTGTTCTCCATGATGTTTGGGTTACTATTGTCCTGAAAATGGGGAAGAAATCCCTTGCATTTCCTCTTCAACTAGTGCCATGAGATATTTTACAATCAACTGAGCGAGCAGAGTCTCAATTGAATCGCTCATCCAAGGTACACATATCATAGATCATAGAATTTACAGTGCAGAAGGAGGCCATTCGGCCCATCGAGTCTGCACCGGCTCTTGGAAAGAACACCCTACCCAAGGTCAACACCTCCACCCTATCCCCATAACCCCACCCAACACTAAGGGCAATTTTGGACACTAAGGGCAATTTATCATGGCCAATCCATTTAACCTGCACATCTTTGGACTGTGGGAGGAAACCGGAGCACCCGGAAGAAACCCACGCACACACGGGGAGGATGTGCAGACTCCGCACAGACAGTGACCCAAGCCGGAATCGAACCTGGGACCCTGGAGCTGTGAAGCAATTGTGCTATCCTCAATGCTACCGTGCTGCCCCAAACATAATATTTGAATATTTCTTCGACAATAGTATTCCATGAAAAATGGTAATTTTTCATCATTAGCTTTTCTTAACATTGTGCTACACTAGGGAATGTGCCCCCTTTCTGGAGAGGCAGTTTATCTTTATGTAGAAACATAGAGGAGGCCATTCAACCCCTCTAGTCTGTTCTGCCATTCAATGAGATCATGGTTGACCTGTGACCTAATTACATAGTTGAGGGGCGGGATTCTCCGCAATCGGCACGATGTCCACCGACCGGCGCCAAAAATGGCGCAAATCAGTCCGGCATCGCGCCTCCCCAAAGGTGTGGAATTGTCCGCATCTTGAGGGGCCGAGCCCTCACCTTGAGGGGCTAGGCCCACGCCGGACTGATTTCCACCCCGCCAGCTGGCGGGAAAGGCCCCGCCAGCTGGCGCGGAAATGACTTTGCCGTGCGGCGCATGCGCGGGAGCGTCAGCGGCCGCTCACGGCATCCCTGCGCATGCGCAGTGGAGGGGGTCTCTTCCGCCTCCGCCATAGTGGAGACCATGGCGAAGGCGGAAGGAAAAGAGTGCCCCCACGGCGCAGGCCCGCCCGCGGATCGGTGGGTCCCGATCGCGGGCCAGGCCACCGTGGGTGCACCCCCTGGGGCCAGATCGCCCCGCGCCCCCCTCAGGACCCCGGAGCCCGCCCACGCCGTCTTGTCCCGCCGGTAAGAGAGGTGGTTTGATTCTCGCCGGCGGGACAGGCATTCCAGCAGCGGGACTTCAGCCCATCGCGGGCCGGAGAATTGCCGGGGGGGGGGGGCCCGCCAACCGGCGTAGCGCGATTCCCACCCCCGCCGAATATCAGGTGCCGGAGAATTCGGCAACTGGCAGGGGCGGGATTCACGCCAGCCCCCGGCGATTCTCCGACCCGGCGGGGGGTCGGAGAATCCCGCCCGAGGCCTCCACCCCATATCCCTCAACACCTTTTGATGAACAAAAATGAATCAATCTGAAATTATGGATCAAATACCATTTGCGATAAAGTTCCAAACTTCTTCCACCCTTTGTTTTAGAATTTTCCTAACTCCACTCCTGAGAGGGCCTCGTACAAAACTTTAGGCCTGGCTCTATTTTTTATTTTATGTCCCCCAGTCCTAGAATTCCCAACCAGCAAAAATAGTTTCTTTCTATCCAAACTATCAGCTCCCTTTGCTACCTTGAAAGCATTGGTTAAATCACCCCTCATCCATGTCTATGGTTTGCTTATAAATTGAGCACCTTACCTTCTGGTATTAACACCTCAGGCTGTGGCCTTTGGGTAGAGGAGAAGGCCTCTAAGGGCTGTTGCTCTAGTGGTATCTTTGCTGGAGTAGGTATAGGATCAGAGTGCTTAATCTTAGGGTGGGTCATTGTAGAGTCAGGGGGCTTATGGAATTTAACATCAGACCCAGGCTTGACGGTCACCTTCTTGAATGTCTGAGTAACATGGTAGCCCATTCCACCAGGGCAAATTTGCTTGAAGGCAGCTGTTTTGGATAACACAAAGCAGAATTTAACATTAATTAAATGTTTCTGTCTTACAGATTTATGCATCGTCAACGCTGCCTGATCATTGTTTTCAAAGAAAAAAATCAAGAAATAGTTCTTTAAAACCTCGAGAGTTGGAATTTTCATTGGTAAACATTCAAAAAATTGAGAAGATTAAGATGTGACTTTTTTTTCAAATTGTAGCAAAGCAAAAAGTGGCACAAAAAAAAAGCCTCAGACTTCCTCAAATTGTATCAATGACTTGCTTCCATTGATCAGGATTTGTTGGATATTGGCCGAATAGTCTCAGTAGACAGGTTGATGGTCTTGTGGCGCACTAGGGTCGTGTCCCTGGCTCTGAACCAGAAGTTCTGGGTTTGTGTCCCACCCCAGGATGCAATGGCCAAGGAAGGTGCGTTCATAACCTGACCAAACAGCTTGAGTATCAGCCTACAAGTCCTTCCAACATGCACCAATGCCAGGTTGTGAGAGAATCCGCATCAGCCATGTGATGGAAAGTTGGCATCTTTGCCAACACTACCCATAGCTCCAGATTACAGCGTTCCTGTTTCCGCAGCAACTCTCACTTCCTCAGTGAACTGTTACACCACCAACACTGCCAGACAGGAGCTGATGTTACACATTAACTGTGGCGGGAGGTAGCTGACAATTTGTTGGAATAGTTTTCACTACGTGACTTTTTGGGGGCTTAATTACTACGTGTTTTTGAAAGAAAGTGAGACAACGAATAATTTTGGCTCAAATATGTGGGGGCCGAAATGGAGACGGTCTGGTGAAGAATTTTGCGACACCGCTTGACGTGCAGGTTTGCTGGCACCATCTCACCCCTGAGCCATTTTCAGAGACTGAATCAGGGGGTGAATGGTTACTTGCTCCGAAGCGACGGGAAGCTTATTAAAGTACCTCAAAGGTCTATTGACACCAAGCATGGGGCATCATTCTCCGACCCCCCGCCGGGTCGGAGAATCGCCGGGGGCTGCCGTGAATCCCGCCCCCGCCAGTTGCCGAAGTCTCCGGCACCGGAGATTCGGCGGGGGCGGGAATCGCGCCGGGGCGGGAATCACGCCGTGCCGGTTGTCGGGCCCCCGCGCTCAATTCTCCGGCCCGAATGGGCCGAAGTCCCGCCGATAAATTGCCTGTCCCGCCGGCGTAAATTAAAGCACCTATTTACCGGCGGGACAAGGCGGTGCGGGCGGGCTCCGGGGTCCTGGGGGGGGGGGGCGTGGGGCGATCTGACCCCGGGGGGTGCCCCCACGGTGGCCTGGCCCGCGATCGGGGCCCACCGATCCTCGGGCGGGCCTGTGCCGTGGGGGCACTCTTTCCCTTCCGCCTCCGCCACGGTCTCCACCATGGCGGAGGCGGACGAGACTCCCTCCACTGCGCATGCGCGGGAAACTGTCAGCGGCCGCTGACGCTCCCGCGCATGCGCCGCCCCGACATGTCATTTCCGCGCCAGCTGGCGGGGCACCAAAGGCCGTTTCCGCCAGCTGGCGGGGCGGAAATTCCTGCGGCGTTGGCCTAGCCCCTCAATGTTGGGGCTCGGCCCCCAAAGATGCGATGCCTGTCTGATTGGCGCCGTTTTGGGCGCCAGTTGGCGGACATCGCGCCGTTTCGGGAGAATTTCGCCCCAGAGGTCGTCTGGACCTTTCCAGTCAACCTGCAGAACATCCCCTCCCCCCCCAATCGCTGCATCGGGAGCACGTCAGTTACATGGGTGCAACCTTCCTGAAACAGAACGGGGCCCAGTTCCCCAGGCTGCCTTTCAGAATCCCGCCCCCAAGAACCATCTACCTGGTCATAGGGGCTATCCTTTCACAATGGTGGTCTGGCATTTGTGGCCATGTTTTAATTCAAGGCATCACAAGGTGGAGGCACCCTCTCTCTCTCCATTACCTGCAGCTGCAGGCTGCCATTCCTTTCATGTTGGGGGGGTCTCCTGTTGGTCTTTCAGAGCTCACTTGCCATCCTTAATTGGATGGCATGCGTGTCTCCTGGCTGCTAATTGGTCAATCCAGGCAGAATCATGTCAGAAGACTGCTGACAAGATGTGGGATTGGGACTCCCCATTTGACCCTAAAAAACTCAAAATCTGCCCAATGTCTACCCTCGCTTATTTAATTAACTGAATTTAAGTTTCCCAGCTGACGTGGCGGGATTTGCTCCTGTCTCCACATCATTAGGCACTAGTTCAGTAATATAACCATTCAGCTACCATACCCCATCAGTAATCTCTCAATAGATGCCTTCACAGCACACCTCGTGGTTTATAAATGCTGCTTTTATTGCCTTGACATTCCTCACCGCACTGCCAAGTCTTTCTTTTAAATTCGATATTAAATGGCCGCCATCATGGACATGACATTATAAAAGCACGTTTCTATACTGGCACACCAAACAACATTCCCCTTTCCCAGCTGTCACCCTCGCAAATATGGTCACCTTCACGATGAATTTGGCTGGTGAGAGAAGGGTCAGTGAGGCACGTGGTCCTTCCGAGGGGTCAAGCACGCGGCTCTAAACGGGGAGGGTGCAATTCCGAGCCGGCTGGTTTTCCGTCACCCTCACTTCAGTGTCGAGTGAATGTCACGCGTTCTCAGCAGGGTCGTGTGAAAATCAGGTGTTCTCACTCAGGAGACCGAAGGTCTGATATGACTGAGCCCGCACCATTAACAACAACCAGCACGCCGCCCCCCCCAGCCCCCCCGCCCACCACCACGTCCCCACGCACAACGCCCTCACATCCACGGAACGACAGAGTGGTTTGAGCCCTAGCCATGCTCATCTAATCTTCCCATGACAACAGGAAAATCCATGTTAAGAAGACCCCTGGAAGAAAGGAAAACGACAAGGGGCAGAAGATTAACAGTGTCAGGTTCTGAGTGAAAACCGGCGTGTTTCTCTCCAGAAACAACGCCGTGTTTTCACTCCAGATCTTCTGACACTTTTGTACAAAAGAAGCAGGGGGGCTGTTTAGTGCCATCATTTTAGTGGGGGCCTGATTGAGTTGGTTAGCCCAGCTCCACAGAGATTGGGACACCTTTTTTCAAAGTAAAGGCCCCCCACCCCATAGACATCGGGACTCCCGGCAGGCATGGGGAGCATCCCCAACCCTTGAGGACAGAGGGGAAACTCTTACCCCCAACAACTCTACCGCACCCCTCTCCCCCTCCCCCAGCAACATCGGGACATCACACTCCCTCCCCCTCATTGATAGCAACAGGGCATTATCCGCCCTGCCCAAGCATCGCTGCCCCCACCCCACATACACACGTAGTGGGAGTCCATCCCCTGGCCGTGCAAACAGCACAGTACCAGGTCAGCATTGCCATTGTGCCAGGTGCTGTGCCAGGTCACTGCCCGGCCATGTCCCTCACCGCCCAGGGACCAGTTGTGATTCCTGCCAGCGTGATGTGGGCAACAGCCGAGCTCAGAAGCAAGGGCGTTATTGCTTTACCAATATTGAAATGTATTTAAAGTAATGGTAATGCAGGTTCACCCCCTCTCTGGGCATGAACCTGAATCACGGCCAAAATCGCAATAATTGTGTTGCGTTTATTCCGAAATCTCACCAGTTTTTGCAATGACAATGGAACAATCAATACGGACTGTCCACTTATTCACCCGACCATCCTGAGTCCCATCCGAAGTTTCAAAGGAGAACATATTGTGCAAAGCGCTGATACGATGCACAATTATACACACTATAGTTAAAAATAGTCCAGAAATTTATGCAGTTATGTATACAAAATACAATTTCTTATGCCGGATCTTGCTATAACAGATGGGTACAGTCATAATGTTCTGCAACATGACTGCCTGTCTGCCACTTTCTGTTATTTTTTTTTTTAAATAATATTTTATTGAAAATTTTTGGTCAACCAACACAGTACATTGTGCATCCTTTACACAACATTATAACAATACAGATAATAATGACCTTTTTTATTTAAACAAGAACAAAAGAAAACAACAACAAATAAATAAATATTAAATAACAAAAATAAAAACTAGCCCTAATTGGCAACTGCCTTGTCTCAGGCCACCCCCCCCCCCCCCCCCCCCCCACACCCCAAGTTCTGGGCTGCTGCTGCTGCCTTCTTTGTTCTCCCCTATCTATCTTTCCGCAAGATATTCGACGAACGGTTGCCACCGCCTTGTAAACCCTTGAGCCGACCCCCTTAGGACGAACTTAATCCGCTCTAACTTTATGAACCCCGCCATATCATTTATCCAGGTCTCCACCCCCGGGGGCTTGGCTTCTTTCCACATTAGCAATATTCTGCGCCGGGCTACTAGGGACGCAAAGGCCAAAACATCGGCCTCTTTCGCCTCCTGCACTCCCGGCTCTTGTGCAACCCCAAATATAGCCAACCCCCAGCTTGGTTCGACCCGGACTCCTACTACTTTCGAAAGCACCTTTGTCACCCCCATCCAAAACCCCTGTAGTGCCGGGCATGACCAAAACATATGGGTATGATTCGCTGGGCTTCTCGAGCACCTCGCACACCTATCCTCCACCCCAAAAAATTTACTGAGCCGTGTTCCAGTCATATGTGCCCTGTGTAATACCTTAAACTGAATCAGGCTTAGCCTGGCGCACGAGGACGACGAGTTTACCCTGTTTAGGGCATCTGCCCACATCCCCTCCTCAATCTCCTCCCCTAGCTCTTTTTCCCATTTCCCTTTTAGTTCGTCCATCATAGTCTCCCCCTCGTCCCTCATTTCCCTATATATATCTGACACCTTACCGTCCCCCACCCATTTCTTTGAGATGACTCTGTCCTGCACCTCTTGTGTCGGGAGCTGCGGGAATTCCCTCACCTGCTGCCTCGCAAAAGCCCTCAATTGCATGTACCTGAATGCATTCCCTTGGGGCAACCCATATTTCTCGGTCAGCGCTCCCAGACTCGCAAACTTCCCATCCACAAATAGATCTTTCAATTGCGTTATACCTGCTCTTTGCCACTTTCCATATCCCCCATCCATTCCCCCCGGGGCAAACCTATGGTTGTTCACTTTCTGTTATTAACAGGAGGCAGACTCATGTGAAGGTTGGGGATGGGTGTCCCAATGCACCAATAAGTGAAGCCGTACAGCATGTGATTACTTCCTGCACGTGTTGTTGGAGCCATTTGCCGTAACCTGACATTGGTGCTGAAAATACAATATGATTCCGCACACCAGGTCAAAATAAATAACATGGACCAGCGGGAGTAGGTTTGCATTTTAATGATCAATCTGGAGCTAAACCAGACAAGGGGCTGAATGGCAAAGGGAGGTTGTCCACCCATTTGGCTCAGAGTTCAGGTGAAGCTCCCCTCTGCCTACTGGCCATTAAAGAGACCCAAGTGTAATAAGTACAGAAGGTCTCAGCCCAGTTTCCAGTCGACGTGGTGCCACAGCACAAAACCAGCTCGTCGGTCGACAAGGATTGGAAATCTGACTCAGAGAGGTTAACCTAAAGATCCTGAGAGGTTTTGACAACGTGGATGTGGAGAGTGTTGCGATATCATGGTTGCATTGTAATTCACCGACTGACCACTAGGACTCTCATCATGAGAGAAGTGAATGCTAAAGTCAGCTGACGCCTCAGACTGGCTGGAGGAAGACAAAGAGAGAGGCTGCTTGTGCATGATTTTACTGTTTTTCCATCTGTTCTCTTGTATATAGTTTACCCACACTTAATGTTAATAGCTTTGACTACAAGTGTTCATGTAATAAATAAGGCCATCCGACAAGAACATTACAGAGAGGATATTTCCTCTTGTTAGAGAATCTAGAACTAGGGGTCACTCTTTAAAAATAAGGGGCGAAATTCTCCTACCCGCCCCGCCACATTTCTGCCCCGACCGACCGGCGGGAGTCTCCGTAACACCGGCCGGTCAATGGGATTTCCCATTGTGGGGCAGCCCCACGCCGTCGGGAAACCCCCGGGCGCCGGCAAAACGGAGACTCCCGCCGGCAGAGAATGACGCCCATGGAGTCGCTCATTTAAGGAGGAGATGAGGAGAATGTTTTTCTCTCAGAGGGTCGGGAGTCTCTGGAACTCTCTTCCTCAAAAAGCAGTGGAGGCAGAATCTTTGAATATTTTTTTAAGACGGAGCTGGATAGATTCCTGATTAACATGGGGATGAAAGGTTATCGGGGGCAAGTAGAAATGCCAGGTTGAAGTTACGATCAGATCATCCGTGATCTTATTGAATGGCGAGGCAGGCTAGAGGGGCCGAGTGGCCCACTCCTGCTCCTCATCCGTGTGTTTGTAACTTATGTGACGACGGATAAAAGTTCAGGTTGCTCCCATAGGTGGAGCACGTTTCACTTGGGGACTGGCTACTCTGTGCCTGATCTGGAGTGAATGGTGCCACAGTGGGGGCAAACAAAACAGTGGGAACCTGTTCTGTTTCCCCCTTTTGAGAGGGAAAAATCAAAATCAAAATTAGAAAGAGAGAAAGAAAGAAAAATGCAACACAGCACCACTCTAATTCCTGTAAGACCCTGATGGTGGTCTCCATGACCAATCTTGTAGACATGTGTGTCACCATAGTGTTCTTCAGGCCCCTCTTGATAGGACCATTGTCCACTAGAATTTGGGTAGGTTTAGTCATCGAGAAGCCATCTGTCGATGTGATTTTCTTCCTTGATAAGGTTGGCAGCTTAAGGAATGAGTTATGAATGCATGATGGCAACGTCCAACACGTCTGGCATTGAGCTGGAGGAGCCTCGGCATGCCCTCACATCCAGTCTGCACAGTGATAGGAGGGGGGGGAAGAGTCCCTCCCGTTGAGGTAGTCGGGGGTGATCATGTTCTGTGAGAGCTCGAGAAAGCCCCACGGGCAGCAGCACTGGCACCCTGACGTATGGGAAATCCTGCCACGGCTGACTTGCTGCAATGCCCTGGCGATGAGTTTTCCAAACTCTCCCACAAAGTGGCACCAGTGACCCAATGACTCACTGCAATCTGGCTGATAACACAGAGGTCGCCCTAGGCAGCCTTTGCAGTCGGAGGCTGCGTGAAGTGGGCAACGTTATAGTCACAGAGAGAAAAGTGCAGCCAGCTGAGTGAGTCGTGCAGTAAGCTGCCTCTCTGGTGAAACGTGCACTTCTTAAAACATCGCCTCAGTAAAGTCCCCGCCTGATCCGTGCCGCTGGCATTTTCCACCAAAAATGGAATAACATTTGCGGCTGCAAATTCCGGAAACTATTCTGGACTCTCCTTTGCTTCACCACTGGCTGCTCCATGGGTAATAACACACCAGGAATGGCAGACCTGCTCCCGAGGACGCTTGCTGGGGAATGCAGTGTGCAATGAACGTCAGCCAGAGGAGCTGAAGGACATGGGACATTACGGAAAAGACCAAAACACACCGTGGGAACACGAGGGAAGTGACTTTGCCCCATGCGAAACCTGCAGGTCGGCTACTGCCTGACCTTGCCTGCCACGGGGATTGGCCCCTTAGTGTCCAAAGACGTGCAGGTTCGGCGAGGTTGCAGGAAGAGGGTGGTGCAGTGAGCCTAGGTTGGATGCTCTTTCAGAGGGTCTGCGCAGGCTCGATGGGCGGAATGGCCTCCTTCTGCACTGCTGGGATTCTATGAGGATCCCAAAGAATGGAAAGTGGTCCATGCTGTCCAAAGCCTCGTCGTGGATTTTCATAACTGGGGGACTGTGCTCTGTGGCGGGGAAAGGTTAGTAGAGGACATTTGTCTTATGAATGTTTGAATGACCCTCCAAAACAGCACTCTACATTGGCCCACTCCCCCGCCCTATCCCGGAAGCTCCACCTCACCTTCACATCTTTGGACTGTGAGAGGAAACCAGAGCACCCGAAGGAAGACCGCGCAGACACGGGAAGAATGTGCAAACTCCACTCCTACAGTTACCCAAGGTCAGAATCGAACATGGGTCCTTGGCGCTGTGAGGCAGCAGTGCTAATTACTGTGCCACCGTACTGTCAATAAGAGCAAATATCAACAGTGAGGTTCAACAGCGCCTTCCGAGTGCCAGCACAGCCTTCGGTCACTTGAAGGAGAGTGTTTGAAGACGAGGACCTCAGATCCAGGACCCAGCTCATGATCTACAGAGCACCGAGTGATACCTGCCCTCCTCTATGGCTCCGAGACGTGGACTATGTACAGCAAGCTCCTCAAGATGGCAAGCGAGCCCAGGGGGGCAGAGGGAATGCTTCAAGGGACACCCTTATGACCTCCTCACCAACATTTGGGAATCCCTGGCCCAAGACCGCTTGAAGTCGACGAAAAGCATTTGGGAAGGTGCTGGACACCTCTAGTTTCATCACTGAGAACAAAGCTGAAGCCAAGCGTCGACAGCGAAAGGGGCGCTTAGCAACCCGGGAACCCCACCCAACCTGCTCCTCTAAACTCATTGTGCCTCACATGTGACAGAGATTGTGGGTCGTGCATTGGACTCCTCAGTCACCTGAGAACTCAGGTGTTTTTTAAAACGCATTTTATTCAAACTTGTATCAAAGTAGGTTACAGTAAATAAACACCCCGGGAAACATTCTTCCCAACAATCAACTGCACAGTTTGTACAGATTTTTCTCCTTTTTCACCCCCCCCGCCCCACACACACACACACACACACACACAGCGACGAACACCTTCTCAAACATGGTCACAAACATCCCCCACCTTTTCTCAAGATCCCCTGCTGAGCCCCTTAACTCATACTTTATCTTCTCTAACCGCAGCAAGTCATACAGGTCACCCAACCAAGCTGCTACCCCCGGTGGCGATGCCGACCGCCACTCCAGCAAAATTTGTCGCCATGCAATCAGAGAGGCGAAGGCCAAGACATCGGCCTTCCTCCTCTCCATGAGCTCCGGCTTCTCTGAAACCGCAAATATTGCCACCTAAGGGTCCGGGTCCACTCATTCCTCCACTATCCTGGCTAAGACCGCGAACACTCCCGCCCAGAATCTTCCCAATTTATCACAACCCCAAAACATGTGCGCATGATTCGCTGGCCCCCGCCCACACCTCTCACACTCATCTGCTACCCCCTGAAAGAACCCACTCATTCTCGCCCGAGTCATATGCACCCTGTGCACCACCTTAAACTGTAACAGGCTCATCCTTGCACAAGAGGAGGTCCCATTTACCCTTCGCAGTGCCTCACTCCATACTCCCCAATTGATCTCCCCTCCCAACGCTGCTTCCCATTTCTCCTTGATCTTCACCACCCGCTCGCCTCCCTGCTACCCGAGAACTCAGTTTTAGTGCAATGGCAAATCATTCCCGACTCCGAGGAACCGCCTAAGAAGAAGGGTTGAGTGTGGAGAATATCAAACTGGGAAGAAGGGTTGAGTGTGGAGAATATCAAACTGGAAAGAAGGGTTGAGTGTGGAGAATATCAAACTGGGAAGGGTTGAGTGCGGAGAGTATCAAACTGGGAAGAAGGGTTGAGTGTGGAGAGTATCAAACTGGGAAGAAAGGTTGGGTGGAGAATATCAAACTGGGAAGAAGGGTTGAGTGTGGAGAATATCAAACTGGGAAGAAGGGTTGAGTGTGGAGAATATCAAACTGGGAAGAAGGGTTGAGTGTGGAGAATATCAAACTGGGAAGGATGGGATACAAATGACGAGACCCATCCAGTTTTATTTTTATTAATCCTAAGCTAACAAGCAGATCTTTAAGGGAGGATAGCGAGGTGTCTGACAAGGTTGAAAGACAGACCTGTTCTAGAACCAACAGGCTTTAGCATCATTTCGAGTGAAATACGTAAGCCAGTGCCAACGTGATGATTGCCCAAATGCAAATTCTTAGGCTAAGTGAGTTTGGAGGTTTCCAACCAGAATCAATGAGTTTTACAACTCCGTAATGCACTGCATAATTTACACACCCACAAACATTGCTGGGTTCCGGGGAACGAGTGAATTGTTCTTTCAGAGGATTGACAGGACATCTTGTGGTACAGTGGATAGTGCCCCCACCGCTGGGCCAGTGACTCCGGGTTTGAGTGCAACATCAGGACTTACTGGCCACAGAAGGAGCATTCATAATGTGGTTCAACGGGCTGATAATCAGCTCGGGAATCCTCCCGCAACTTCCCCACTATTCCCCAAAGGGAAAAAAGGGTGGATGTGAAGATAGGCTTAAAACAAAAAAGAGTTGACATGGACTTGAGGGACCGAATGGTCTCATTCTGTGTTGTAACCGTCCTACGAGTATAGCTACACTAAGCTGCATGGTCCACTTAAGAGGACGGTGCCGAATATTCCTGCTATGATTCCAGAACAGAACTACTGGCTATTTCTGTGTCTCACTCTTCCTTCTTCCAACTGAACTACACAAGTATCCAAACCACAGATCTTTTGACCTACCGCACCCATTTCTCATGTCTGTGCCCAGTTGGTCATTAAACAAGTGTCTGCCCTCTTTACATGGGGAAGAATGTTCAGGTTTTTTAAATTTTTTATAAATGTTTTTATTCTCCATTTTCACATTTTCCTTCAAAATTTACACCCCACCCATAAACAGTAAACGGTAACAAATACAAAATCAATTCCCTTAACAATACCAATGATCCCATCCTCCAACCACCCCAAACAACGGCCCACTTGTCAATATATGCATCCAATAAACCAAACCCTCCCACGGTGGAAACAAAAAACAAAAGAGAAAAAGAAAAAGGAGTCCGGGACGCCCATGGTCACCATTGACCTATAGAGTCCACTCCCCCTCCCGCCCGACACTCAACGCCATCCAACCTCTGAAAGAGTACCGTACATGATACAGAGGAGTTGTACCCCCCACCCCACCCCCAGTCTCCAACTCCTCCCGTCCACTGCCTCTTGTAAACGCCCCCCCCCCCCCAACCTCGGTTCCTTCCCCCCAACTTTCCAGCTTAAACCGGCCAGCGTGGAGGCCCCCGCCCGGGTCCCTTTCCCACTTGCCCGGCCCTAGGTAAGCCAAGAAATCCCCTTTTAGCACACAAACTTCGCATATCCACCTACACCACAAAGAGCCCTCATTTCGAGTGAAAGTCCCATCACTTCCCTTGTCCAAATATATACAACATTGGCTCCTTTAGCCCATACACCCGCACGCAGTGAAACAAAAAAGAAAATACAGTCATGAGGTTACATCGGCACATGGCCATTTCTCAATTTCTCAGTTCTGCCACAGTCCTTCTGCCTTCGCAAACTCCTCCGCTGCTTCCGCCGTTCCAAAATAAAAGTCCCTGAGCTTGTACGTCACCCTCAGCTTCGCTGGATATACAATGCCGCACTGCACCTTGCTAATGTACAGTGCCCTCTTCACCCGGTTGAATGCAACCCGCCTCCTCGCCAGCTCCACTGTAAAGTCCAGGTATACACGTATACCAGCTCCAGCCCACTGCACCACCCGCTTCTGCTTGGCCCAGCTCAGGACCTTCTCCTTCACACTGTACCTACGGAAGCACAGAGTCACTACCCTTGGCGGCTCACTCGCCTTTGGTACAGGCCTCCACGACCGATGAGCCCGATCCAGTTCATATCTGGAGGGATCCTCCCCCTCCCCCAATAGTTTCGCCAGCATCGCGGCAAAATACTCAGTCGGCCTCGGTCCTTCAACTCCTTCGGGCAGCCCCACAATCCTCACATTCTGTCACTTGGATCTGTTTTCCAGGTCTTCCATTTTTCCTCGCAGATCCTTGTTAATGTCCATCACCGTCCACATCTCCTTCCCCATCGAGGCAAGTTGATCACCGTGCTGCAATAACGTCTCCTCCACTTCCTTCAGCGCCTCCCCTCGCTCTCGCACCACCGCCACTGCGCTCGCCACCGCCGTCATCACCGGGGAAATCGCCTCCTCCACCAGCGCACTCAAAACCTCTCTCATCTCCTTCCTCATTGTCTCCATGTATTCTGTAAACTGCCTTTCGAATTCCGCAGCCATCACCGTAGTTATTTCTTCAGCCGTAAGCAATGCGGCCTCCCCTGGTGCTCCAGCCTCCATTTTCCTTGGTGATCCCGCGGTGACCTTGCCACTCCCCGACGGACCTTCAGCTGTTTTCCTTACAGACGTTCTTTTGCTCACCCTCGACATTTTTCTTCACTCTGCCTTCACTCTGCCGCCTCTCTGCCTTCTCCCTGCTTTTGCGGCCTCCGTGGACCCTGGGACCGGGCTTAAAGCCCCGAAAATACCATTCCCGAATGGGAGCCCTCCATTGAGTGGCCGCCTCCCGCCCGCCGTCACCGGAAGTGATAATGTTCAGGTTTAATTAACGCGGCACAGTGGCACGATGATTAGCACTGCTGCCTCATAGGGCCAGGGAGCCGAGTTCAATTCCGGCCTCAGATGACTGCCTGTGTGGAGTTTGCACTTTCTAATAATAATAATAATAATCTTTATTAGTGTCACAAGTAGGCTTACATTAACACACAATGATGTTACTGTGAAACGCCACTAGTCGCCACATTCCGGCGCCTGTTCGGGTACACAGAGGGAGAATTCAGAATGTCCAAATTACCTAACAGCACGTCTTTCGGGACTTGTGGGAGGAAACCGGAGCACCCGGAGGAAACACACGCAGACACGGGGGGAACATGCAGACTCCGCACAGACAGTGACCCAAGCTAGGAACTGAAGCCATAGTGCTAAAGACTATGCTACCGTACTGCCGATGTCTCCCATGTCTGCACGGGTTTCCTCCGGGTGTTCTGGTTTACTCCCACAGTCCAAAGATGTGCAGGTTAGGTGGAGTTATCGGGATAGGGCGGGGGAATGGGCCTAGGTAGAGTGCTCTTTTGGGGAGTCGGTACAGACACAATGGGCCAAAAGGCCTCTTTCTGCAACGTGGGGATTTTATGAATCCGATGCACTGAAGCTTCGATCTACAGCATGGTAGCATTGTGGTTAGCATAGTTGCTTCACAGCTCCAGGGTCCCAGGTTCGATTCCTAGCTTGGGTCACTGTCTGTGTGGAGTCTGCACGTTCTCCCCGTGTCTGCGTGGGTTTCCTCCAGGTGCTCCGGTTTCCTCCCACAGTTTAAAGATGTGCAGGTTAGGTGGATTGGCCATGATAAATTCCCCTTAGTGTCCAAAATGGTTAGGTGGGGTTACTGGATTACTGATAAAGGGGATAGGGTGGAGGCGTGGGGCTTAAGTAGGGGTGCTCTTTCCAAGGGCTGGTGCAGACTTGATGGGCTGAATGGCCTCCTTCTGCACTGTAAATTTTATGATTCTATACAGAAAACTGGAGCATCACCCATTTCAGGAGCTGTAAGGGGGCTCCACGAAATACGAACAAAGTACAACAACAAAGGTCACATTTAGTTATCTGGGGAGAACAGAACGTAAGGCGATGGGTTATTAGATATGAGCCATTTACTCCCCTGAGCCCTGCAAGTAAATCTCTACAACCAGGAACCAAATAACAGAAACCGAGGACCTGAAATAGCCTGCACTACTTTTTCTCCCAGATCTAAAATATTAACAACACTGGTCTTGATTCCCAGTCCCTCACAATCCCAACAGAATTTCAGAAGAGGCTTAATTTTTTTAATATTAACTGTCCTGCCAAATATGCAATTTGCAGCATGATGTGGCACTGCAAAGAAGAATAACCATGTTAAAACCGTCCATTTATTGAGTGAGCAAAACAGTGGGATGTTTCTAATGAACGCACTTTACCAGAATAACCTGGGGACTGCTGGTGATGAAACAAAAGCACATGCAGTCTCTCCGGAGGATGGGGACAAAGTGAAGAGGGGGATAATGAGTTTTCTTCACATTTCTCTTCGTCACACGGCCACGATTCATCAATGTTGCTGGTCAGTGCTGAACTGGATGGGGAAACTGTTCTATCAGGATGATGTACCTGACAACCAGATGGAACAGTAATCTCCAGGAGCAGCCCAGTTAAAATCCATTTGGCCCTCTTGGTTTAGGGTTTGAACAATAATGGCCAAAGTGGCTTCAAATGACAAGCGTGTGTGGCCATCAAGAGAATGATTTTATTCCCGAATGTGTTCTGTTAGTCACGGGTGTTTGGAAGGAGCAGCCTCCTAAAACTGATTGCCTGCGATGGAACACCGCCGACCACTCTCCGCAAAGTCAAGGGCCCTTGATGGCACTGGAGTGTCTCCCAGCTGGAAGATTGGGAATATGGGAAGGGGTGGGGGTTGGGCTCCGTTATCTTGAAATGAATAAATCCAGGTCCGTCAGCCCCTCAGCTCTGGGCACACAACTGCCAGATATTTCGACCCATTCCATCGTGTGCTCCGTACCATGCAGAAACCCCTTTTAAAATCGGGGAGGATAAAAACTCAATACCAACCAAAAACTCCATTCCGTATTAGTCAATTCCAAAACGACACAAATTAGTAATCTCGCAGAGAAAGGCTAGTCGACGAGATATTCTTTCGAGATGACAGTATAACTGCAGAACCAAGTAAAGTGTGTGCTTTGGGTGGGCGGGGTGAATGTAATTTAATAGGGGGGAGGGGGAAAAAAACAATATGAAGGGATTGTTTGGGGGGAAATCAGCGTTTGCCATTCATACACTGTGTAGCAACTATAGTCTAGCGATAGTTTGGTCTACTTTGTGTGTCACGGAATAACAAAAAGCATAACAGTAAAAAGCAGCCAGCAAAGGAGGACAAAAGAGCAGTCTCTGTGAAGCAAAAAAAAAAGTTATCCGCTGTTTTCTGCTGCCCTTACCTGTTCCCAGAATGGGACATTTCTCACAGTCTGTGCCCCAGGCCTTGCCAACGCTGCAACAGCACATCTGCTTGCTGAGCTGCACAGACAGAGGGTGCATGCACTGCTTTCCTGCACTGACAAGTCGGTAGCAGGGCCCTTTCTCTTCAATTAAAAGATTTTCAGCTGCAGCAGAGAGAGAGAGAGAAATAAAAAAAAAGGGAGGGAGGTTGCCAGAAATGATCTAAGAGATGAAAAAAAGAACCTGCCGAAATTCCATCACCGGCTAACAAGGACAGAACAGCAAACAAGCTTAAAAAAAGAATCAACATACATTAAGGCCCCACTGTGCGTGTGTGTGTATACATGGTGACACAGACACATTCGGAGCATCCTCTGTACCAGACTAAGAGCCCCGAGACTCGAAGCGGGCAGGTTTTACATTGGCAGCCATTTGACAAATACATGAAGTGTTAAGCCCCATGAAAGATAGCATGCTCCAAACAGAAATGTGCGAGTTATGAGTATCTTCTACATGCACCCGTGTTAGTACAGCAGGAGCTTTAGCATTCAGGAGCAGCGGACAATTGCTGTTGCCACTCAAAACAAAAAAAACCACTAATTTTTTTAAAGAACAAATTACAACTAACTCCGAGGCCACATCACTGAGATGACTTTGGCATGCTTACAGATCAATCCAAATCATTCCATTTTGCAGGCAACTGGGGAAATTTTCTTCTTCATTCCAATCTGAGTTTGGTTAGTTATAATTGTATTAGACAAACTAAATGTGCAGGAAATTTATGTTCTGTTAGGTTGTCATTCTTTCCTGTTCAACAGGCCCCTGAGGTGCCCGCCTAACATGGGACCAGTATGTGCAGTTTAGTCCTACTTTTTCCAAATACAATGGAAACCATTCCGCATTCTCAAGGAGTACCAAGCTCAGCCGACGGGAGAACCTCCACTTTGACCTTTTGCACGTGCCATTCCCACTGCATCCTCAAATGGCAGATGGCCAAATCCTGAAATGGGGGCGACCAGGCTCGATGGGACCAGCCAAACTCAACACTTCTTGTTGCGGACAACAACTGGGCCACTGCATCAGACTCTGGAGACGAACGCTCCTACAGCTCAAAGTTCAAACGGGCCCGCTCCACCACGACGGGTCAAGTGAGCTTTGACAGCAGCCCGAATTGTTGACAGTCTGAGCAGCCAAAGCGGTTGCTTCAGGTTTCCTATCTCAATGGTTCCCACCCAGAGGGGAAGTACATCAAAACAGAACCAACATCCACAGTTGATTTCATAGTGGCCGTGGCATTCATTTCGCAACCAATGCTGGCAACCGTTGGCTCTGGCCACGGCTCGGTTTGCTGCCATTGTCTTATGTTTGGGTTCTTTGCTTGTGGGACATTGTGGAGAAGTGGTGGATGCAAATGGTCAACAGAAGGCTCAGTTTTGTAGCCGTCTACACAACTGGCGCCGGGAAGGTTTATTAAGCATCTGCACAACTGAATTGGTGTCGGACCAGCGGAAACAACGGTTTGTTCTTATAAATGTCTAGAAAAAAAAGAATTGTTACCATTCAACATGCTTTCTTTGACAATATCTTTCACGGGTGCTTACCCTATGTGGAACTTTAAACAGGCAAATGTAGAATTCGGTTTAAACTCATATATTGTTCATTTTACATTAGCAACAGTGTTTAAGAATTGAATTACAACCATAAACTAACACCAGCTGCAGTCCGGTTATAAAATCAATATGCTTTTGGTTAGGTTTCACACAGTGAACATGAATGACATCACACACTTTGATAGCAATAGGAGAGAACTCTGTTTGACCCAGAATTAGCCTTGTTCTTCCTGCCTCTTTAAAGTTCAGACGTGCAATGATTTCAGTCTTGCTCCCTTGGCAACAAGCTGTAGTCGTTCCCCAGATTTATATGCAACAGCACTCAGTGACACAAGGGGCGGCCAAGCTTACTTTGTCAGTGAGGAACACCCGATTAAGACACGAGTGTCAATCACAAGCAAGCTGCGACATGCTTTCTTTATGAGGGGGAGTAATCCTGACTTCACACCATTCGCTGCTGTGCGTTTTGCATACACCGGTATTGCAAAAAAAACCCTTAAGAAAGCAAAGTTAATGACTGAAGTTACTAACTATGTTGCACCCCAAAAGTTAGAGAGGCTACGAAACTCGTTACTCTGTCCTTGTTACCTTACTGTGTTGTCAGAACAACTGTTGTGCCATCATAAAAGAATGCTGGTTGCTTAATCCATTTCATTTTTTTAAATTTAGAATAGCCAATTATTTTTCTTTTCCAATTAAGGGGCAATTTCGCATGGCCAAGTCACCTAGCCAGCACATCTTTGGGTTGTGGGGGTGAAACCCACTCAGACATGGGGAGAATGTGCAATCACCACACGGACAGTGACCCAGGGCCGGGATTCAAACCCGGGTCCTCAGCGCTGTAGTCCCAGTGCTATCCACTGCGCCACAAGCCGTCCTTTAATCAGTTTCTTAAGGATAGGATGAATCAAGATTTATTCTATAGTCAGGACCAGACTATAGTTTATTCTATAGTTTGAACAGACATACATGAAACAGGAAATGTAGAACGTGGAAAGGCTAGAAACCTCTTCAAAAATAGACAGTGGGAGGAGGGCAAGGCTCAAAATTAGTGGGAACATAAAATGGGGTGGTGTGTAAATCCTAGCCCACAATCTGCTCCACTGACTTCATGAGATACGATGCTACCCATTTTGCATTACTGCCCAATGGAATTTACCACCCAGGTCCCCCTACATTGTTCTTTGGACCCATTTATTCACCCTCGTAACTCTCCCTCATGGGTATGAGACTACGATATAACTGAGAGACACTTGGGCTTTTTTTTTTCTTTTTTTATTCATTTACGGAATATGGGTGTCGCTGGTTAGGCCAGCATTTATTGCCCATCCCCAGTTGCCCTTCAGAAGGTGGTGGTGAGCAGCCTTCTTGAACCTCTGCTATCCTTGAGGTGTAGGTACACCCACTGTGCTGTTAGGGAGGGAGTTCCAGGATTTTGCCCCAGCGGCAGTGAAGGGACAGCGATATATTTCCAAGTCAGGGTGGCGAGTGACTCGGAGGGGAACCTCCAGGTGATGGTGGATGAATCGCTGATCGTTTGATTTGATTTTTATTTCATGGGGTGGTGGTGGTGGTGGTGGGGTGAAAAGTTCTCTGTGATGTAAACGTTTTAAAAATTACACAAACCCAACTTTGGAAATGCGTCCGCATTTGCGTTAAAATTTGCAGGGGCCTCGGGACCAGGTTTTAAAACGGTCCTTGAAAGGTTCTGATAGACATTACTTACGGACACAGGCAGTCTGTGCAGGACCTGGAACAAACCCAGGCTCGCATGTGCACCTATAGCTGCCCAGGGTATTCAGGCATTCTCCATGTGGGCACACCCCTTGGAGCTGGCATTCATTGATATCTACAAAACAAGAAGTAGTATATAAGTGGGCATCCAGGACTGGTAATGACGCCACTAAACTGACATCCACAAGTGCGGCATCAATGGAGAAATCTTAAAACCTCAGCCGAAGCTAATATTGTGAGCTCGCCCTCATACCCTTGCAATTAGTCTAATTACACCCTTGTGTATGTTTTCCCACAAAGGTATTTGTCATAAATGTTAAGGGAACCTGGATTTTTCAGTCCCGCCAGCGCCGGACATCAACATGGAACTTTCCAGCCATTCCCCTTGACCGGTTGTTAATAATAATAATATTAATAATAATAATCTTTATTATCACAAGTAGGCTTACATTAACATTGCAATGAAGTTACTGTGAAAATCCCCTAGTCGCCACATTCCGGCGCCTGTTCGGGTCCACTGAGGGAGAATTCAGAATGTCCAATTCACCTAACAAGCACGTCTTTCGGGACTTGTGGGAAGAAACCAGAGCACCCGGAGGAAACCCACGCAGACACGGGGAGAACGTGCAAACTCCGCACAGACAGTGACCCAAGCTGGGAATCGAACCTGGGACCCTGGAGCTGTGGAGACCACAGCAGCGGAGAGTGCAAACAACAGGAAACCCCGTTGACAGTGGCGGAACCTGAATACCCCGCCACCAGCCAGTGGCAGACCACCTCCCACGCCGCAAAATACATTGCTGGAGAAGTGGTAAACCCCGCCCAATTGACTTTTAACCACTCTCTCAATTTTCCCCTCCCACCTGCAACGGTGCATGCTTCTGCAACGGTGAAGCTTCTGCAACGGTGAAGCTTCTGCAATGGTGCGTGCTTCTGCAATGGTGCGCGCTTCTGCAACAGTGCGCGCTTTTGTAACGGTGCGTGCTTCTGCAACGGTGTGCACTTCTGCAATGGTGTGTGTTTCTGCAATAGTGCGCGCTTCTGCAGTGGTGTGCGCTTCTGTAATGGTGCACGCTTCTGCAATGGTGCATGCATCTGCAATGGTGTGCACTTCTGCAACAATGCGCGCATCTGCAACGGTGCGCACGTCTGCAACGGTGCACGCTTCTGCAACGGTGCACGAATCTGCAATGGTGTGCCCTTCTGCAACCGTGTGCGCTTCTGCAACAGTGCGCGCTTCTGCAACAGTGCGCGCTTCTGCAACAGTGTGCGCTTCTGCAACAGTGCATGCTTCTGGCAGGACTGCAAAATGCTGTCTGGGGATTTCTTTTGCCTCATTGTAAGCAAGAAGCAGGTGAGATGTGTAATGAGCCACTGATCCAATATCGCCTAACCAATCCCCCACGTCCCTTAGCAGTTTCCAAAATTGATGTTTATATTCACTTGTGGTAATCATAGGTGTAAATATATACACTGAAATTGGAGGAGGGTTAGTAAAGTGCCCCGACTGATAAATATGTAGTTCAAATTGTGTGATAACCTCACAAATCACAACAAATGGCCCTATAATTTCATAAAGGTTGATTGCTTATGAGCTGGAATTTAATTTTAGCTGTTGTAATGTATAAACTTTATTTAAAATATGGTCATGTATTTTATCATTGGAGGTGGAAATAGGGGACCTCAGTGTTCGCACGAATATGAGGCCTGAAGCTCACCTCTGGGTCAGCAAGGTTGCAGACAGACTAATTTAATCAGACTGGTGCGAGGGAGAGGGTTGGGAGTCAGTAGCTAGGAGTTTGGCACCAATGATATTGATTTCAAAGCCCCCCAATTCACGATGAGGCTTACCTTATGTGCAAGGCCTAGAACCTCCCGATAAATCTTTGATTGTTTTTCTGTTTACAAGTGAATGCAAGCCAGAAGAACATATGGGAAACCGTAAAATTGCTTTGACAATCAGCCACGCAGCAAACTATTCATCGATATGGTATAAATTGGGGCATGGAACCTAGGCACCATCTTAGATTTTGGAAAGACAGGGCAGCCATTTTGTAACTGGACAAAACTGGGTAGAAAACAATGTGAACAATGGCCTCATTTCACAAGTGTTCTCTGCACTTAATGATTAAATTTTTTCCAAAAATCATGGGAAGCCTTGTAAATGTGAATCCATTGTAGCTCCATTAAAAACCCATACAGTGAGAAAATCATACTTTAAATGCATGCCCTGAACCTACCCAGCTCCCAAATAGTTGCATAACCTGGCTTGGATCAATTATATTTCTGGCACCTCCCAAGTGCTTTGCAGGTTGGCACAGCATGTTTCAGCATAGATAGAATGTATTAATGTCTGAGTCACACTGTGGAGAAGCTAACATAGCGCACAGTATAAAAAGCGAATGAGCATTGGTTTATGAAGAATGATTCAGACAGAAATTTCTGAACATACAAATTCATCACACTTGTCATTCATATTAAATTGACTTTTTTTTAAATCGCCATTAAATTTAAGTCAATTTTCATAAAAAATTAACAAAGAAAGTACAATTCTCTTCCTCGGCCTAATTGTGACTTCTTGTTACGTCTCAAACTCCAGCACTTCTGCCTATTTTGTCTGACTTCAAATTACTCCCAGCTAAACTTGTGCTCAGCAATGCCCCTCAAGTTACTCCTACCTGCTCTGCTTGCCTTAGTAGCAGCCCATTATCCAACGTAAGAGCTGTTAAAAATCATTTTTCCAATTAAGGGGCAAGTTAGCATGGCCAATCCACCTAGCCTGCTTATCTTTTTGGGTTGTGGGGGTGAGACCCACATGTACATGGGAAGAATGTGCAAACTCCACTCGGACAGTGACCCAGGGCCGGGATCGAACCCGAGTCCTTGGCGTCATGAGACAGCAGTGCTAACCACTGCGCTACCATGCTGCCCCATCCAACACAGAGTTGTTCTATATTCTTCACTTTCTCCGTCATATCCAAGGTTCAGCAAGATAAATTCACTCCAAATACTGACCTCCATCTTCAGGCAGAAACGGTCGATTTTCAACGAGCAACAATAAATTGTTTTTGAAGAAAGCACCTTAATATCGCACGGTGCATCACAGGAGACTGATCAATGGATCATGTGGGACAAAACTAGGTCAGATAGCAAAAAGCTCGACAAAGAGGCAGCTTTCAAGGATTGTCTGCGAGGAGGAAAGCGATAGAGAGACAGGGAGGTGCAGGGAGAGACTTTGAGAGCTCATCATCTTGATAGCTCAAGGTGTGACCAATGGAGCAATCAAACTCTGGGAGGCCAGAGGCCAGAATTGGAAGAACGCAGATAATATACACGAGGCCAGAATTGGAAGAACGGAGGTAATATCAGAGGAGATTACTGAGATAGGGAAGTGTGGGGAAGTGGCGTGATAAATTTAAATCTCAGTCCATCAGTTCAAAACACCACAGCACTTCATATGATTTAATTCAGGATTGCCCATATTCTTATCATGGTTCTCGCAATGTTGGAGTTCTCATTTATGACTCCAGTGCAACATTTCTAATAGCATACAATAAAATGCATACTTTTGGTATCTGGGTTACTGACTTCTGTGTAAAATTTGCATCTCAGAGTAGAATCATAGAATAATGGGCGGCACGGTAGCACAGTGGTTAGTACTGTTGCTTCTCAGCACCAGGGTCCCAGGTTCGATTCCCAGCGTGGGTCACAATCTGTGCGGAGTCTGCACGTTCTTCCCGTGTCTGCGTGGGTTTCCACCGGGTGCTCCCACAAGTCCCGAAAGGTGTGCTGTTAGGTAATTTGGACATTCTGAATTCTCCCTCTGTGTTCCCGAACAGGCACCGGAATGTGGCGACTAGGGGCTTTTCACAGTAACTGCATTGCAGTGTTAATGTAAACCTACTTGTGACAATAAAGATTATTTTTCAAATGTACTTATTAGTTCCAACACAGGAGGAGGCCATGCACTCATGTCTGTACAGGCTCTCTGCAAAAGCAACTCAGCTTAGTCCCAACCTTCCCCTCGTCTCCCCGTAGACCTGAGAATCTTCTCTCTCCAAATGCTTTTTCAAAGTCTCAGTTCAATGTGCCTCCGCCACACCCTCAGGCAGAGAATTCCAGATCCAACCCACTTGCTGCATTTAAAAATGATTTTCTTCAAGTTGCCTTTGGCTCTCTTACCTTGAGTCCGTGTCCCTTGACTCCTGACCCTTCCACCAGTCGGAACAATTTCTCTCTATCTACTCTGTCACCCTCATGGCTGGAAGCATTTCTGATCAAACCTCCTCTCAGCCATCTCTGAGGAGAACAACCCCGGCTTCTCAAATCTACCCTCATGATTAAAGCCCCTAGGGCAGCACGGTTGCGCAGTGGGTTAGCCCTGCTGCCTCACGGCGCCAAGGTCCCAGGTTCGATCCTGGGTCTGGGTCACTGTCCGTGTGGAGTTTGCACATTCTCTCCGTGTTTGCGTGGGTTTCGCCCCCACAACCCAAAGATGTGCAGGGTAGGTGGATTGGCCACGCTAAATTGCCCCTTAATTGGAAAAAATGAATTGGGTACTCTAAATTGATAAGAAAAAAAAATGATTGAAGCCCTTCATCCCTGCCCCGTTCTCGTAAATTGCCCTTGCAATCTTTCTGAAACTTTCACATCCTTTCTGCAGTGTGGTGCCCAGAATTGACAACATAGAGTACATAAAACATACAGTGCAGAAGGAGGCCATTCGGCCCATCGAGTCTGCACCGACCCAAATTAAGCCCTCACTTCCACCCTATCCCCGTAACCCAATAACCCCTCCTAACCTTATTGGACACTAAGGGCAATTTAGCATGGCCAATCCACCTAACCTGCACGCCTTTGGACTGTGGGAGCAAACCGGAGCACCCGGAGGAAACCCACGCAGACACGGGGAGAACGTGCAGACTCTGCACAGACAGTGACCCAAGCCGGGAATCGAACCTGGGACCCTGGCGCTATGAAGCCACAGTGCTATCCACTTGTGCTACCATGCTGCTGCTACTCAACTTGAGGCAAAACTAGTGTTTGACAAAGGTTCGCCATAACGTCCTTGCTTTTGTACTCATTGGGCGCGATCAAATGGCCACGCTGCGCCCGAAAAGCAGCGTAGCCAATAGAAGATGGGAGACCCCACTCTCGGGATCTACCCTGCCCGCAACACCTCCTGAGATCTAACGCTATCTCACGGCATTGCGATGTAAAACCCGCCCATTGTAGGCAGGATCACTTTTAGGCAAATCTGCATATTAAAACGAGACAGCTAGTCTCACTGTAATGTGCAGAACCCTGAGCTACCCGAGGCGTGGGATCAATCTCCTTCGCTTCGGAGACCTCGGGCAAGCATCATTCAGTACTGGTCTCCACAAATGGGGCATCATGTTACCCTGGCACTGCCACCTTGGCTACTAAGGTGCCAGGCTGGTATTTTTTCTGTGCTGTCGATCGGGCCGTTGACCCTCCCATCATGCGCTGGGGCTTGGTGGGGGTCGCATTGGGAGTCTCGGAGACAGGGATGCCGATTAGAAATGGCGTCCCTATCTCTCGCTATACTGAAGAGTTCCAGCAAGTGGAGCTCTTCAGTGTAGAAAACGGGGCTCTGTGTGGCCTGGCCTCATGTTCCCTGCTGAGGGCAGAAAATACATGGCTAAATTTGCTCGCTATGGGACTTTCTTCCCGTATAGTTAAATCGTGGTCAATGCCTCTATTTATAAAGTGCTGGATCTGTCTGCCTTTTGAACCACTTTGCCCCTTTGACAACTTGTGTCCACGTGCCCAGCAGGTCTCTCTGTTCCTCTACCCCATTCTCTGCATTAAGCTTCATACAGCAGTCGTTGTCCAGTCGTTCCACCAGCCTGAGCATGTCCTCTTGTGGTCTCTCACTGTCCTTCTCATCGTTCAGGATACTTCCAGATTTTGTGTCATCTACAAATTTTGAAATCAACTGAGCTTTTGAAGGGGAAAAAAAAGGATTTTGGAAAACGTATGAGAGTGTCCACTCGGAACTAGAGTGTATTCATTGCTTATTGAAACAACTGAAGCCTCTATTCACCTTCCTCAGATTGTTGATCTGATCCTCATTTTCAGTAAATTATTTATTGCAGTTATTACTGGCTGGCCACATCTGACAAATGGTTGATCGAAACTGGGTAATTATGAGTTTGTTTCCCAATTGTTGTGGTTGGTGGCATGGCTTATAAACCAATAGGCAGGGCAGCACGATTGTGCAGTGATTAGCACTGCTGCCTCACGACGCCAAGGACCGGGGTTCGAATGCGGCCCCGGGTCACTGTCCGTATGCAGTTTGCACATTCTCCCCGTGTTTGCATGGGTTTCACCCCCATAACCCAAAAGATGTGCAGGGTAGGTGGATTGGCCACGCTAAATTGTCCCTTAATTGGAAAGCAGTAATTGGGTACTCTAAATTTATATTAAAAATATATAAATCAATATCATAGAATTTACAGTGCAAAAGGAGGCCATTCGGCCCATCGCGTCTGCACCGCCCCTGGGAAAGAGCACCCCTACTTAACCCCGCACCTCCACCCTATCCCTGTAACCTAGTAGCCTCACCTAACCTTTTGGACACTAAGGGGCAATTTAGCATGGCCAATCCACCTAACCTGCACATCTTTTGACTGTGGGAGGAAACCGGAGCACCCGGAGGAAACCCACGTAGGCACGGGGAGAACGTGCAAACTCCACACAGACAGTGACCCAAGGCCAGGGTCCCTGGAGCTGTGAGGGAACAGTGCTAACCACTGAGTTGCCTGATTATGTGAATTCACTGTCTCACTAGCAAAACAGAAACTACTTTGCAATCAGGCAGTTAGGGTGCTTCGGGTGCTTCGTTCAGTGAGTGGTTCTGCCTTGCGGGCGACAAATTCGGCCACGTTAAATCTCCCCCCCCTTCACAAACTATTCTGAACAACTGTACATTTAAACTCCAAGTTTGCTGCTTCTGTTTGTTTTCACTAACACTAGGGGATAAAGGGTGTATTTCTCCTCACCATGGGGGTTGAATGCAATTCCAGCTAGTCTCAATTTCCCTCATTTGGCATTCCCACCATTTATGTACAAGATTTTTAATGAAAACAAAGGCGCTTATCAAGCCAAAAGGGCAATGATTCTGACTGCAATCTGATAATCATAAACATACATTTCAAAGGGCCATTTATATTAATGACTCATAATAATAAGTGATTCCTGAAAGATTACTTAAGTAAACTTGCTGGTGCTCTTTTGACCAGAAAGGTTGTGATCTTCCCTTCCTCTGCTCTCACCAATGAAATATGTCTTCGAAATTTAAGCTGTTCTCATTTAAACTGACCCAGGTGGCCAAAGAACGTTCCAGCTGCTTTTATCGGAACTCGCCAGCGCTTGAGCAAAATTATTTCTCAGAAACACTTATCGACGCCCACAATCTGGGGGGAGAAACCACGGTAAAAGGTTTGCTTTTCGCCTGCCCCCACCCCTGCCCCCACACCAGAGTTCCTGCTGTAATTGCTGCTGCCAAAATGAATCCAGGGCAGAGCAATTATTTTTGTACCATCAAAGCAGCAGGAACTTGGCATCAAAGAAGGCTTCATTAGGTTTCTGGACGAGTCAGAAATGATTTTCTTTTGGATGATTAAGTAAATGCTGCATAATTGTGCGTATGTGTATGCCTCTGTGTTTGTGTGCATGCATGGGTGCGTGTGTATGCATGTGTGTGTGTTTGTGCATATGTGTGTGCATATGTATGTCTGTGCATACATGTGTATATACATGTATGTGCATGTGTGCATATGTTTGTCTATACATGTGTGTGTGTGTACATGCGTTTGTATACACGTGTGTATATACATGTTTGCATACGTGTGTGTGTGGATGAATTATCCACTTCTCAACACCGGCAGTGTGAATTGCGATGGGGCGGATAATCACGTGAAATCGAAAAATCGAGGTTCGCGCCCGACGCCGATTCCGCTGCCATCCTCTGGTCCCTTACTGGAGGCAATATCGATGTTTACGGATCCATGCAAAGGCCTTTGATCTTTCGTGGAATGTGGGCGTCACAGGCTAGGCCAGCATTTGTTGCCCGTCCATAATTGCCCTCAACCTGAGTGGCCTTTTAAGAGTCCACTACATTGCTGTGGGTCTGGAGTGACATGCAGGCCAGACCAGGTAAGGATGGCAGATTTCCTTCCCTAAAGGACATTAGCGAACCAGATGGGTTTTTACAATAATCGACAATGGTTTCACGGTCACTTTAGACTTTTAATTCCAGATTTTTATTGAAATTTCACCATCTGCCATGGCAGCATTACCCTGGGTCTCTGGAGTACTAGCCCAGCGACAATACACTATACCACTGCCTCCCTTATCATTAGCGGCTTGGACACTTCATGCTCCACCATTCCCCGATGCTCCGCCCCGTTTAGGCAGAAGTCTCATGGGCACAAATTAGTGCAAGTGTTGACAAGTGGGGTCTGGGCGCCGTGGCTGTGGAGGGGGAGCAGGCAGGTTAAAAAACTCTGAAAAGGCCTCAAAGATTGCCGGGGTTGCTGGGGGGTGGCTTCCCGGGCCAGGGGCAGTAGCGAGGAACAAGTTGGTGCTAAGTCTGTTAACTCAGGATGTCCTGGATCAAATCGCTGAGTGCTACCTGTGTCCTTTGAATGTGCAGAAGGCTTTTGGCCATCTGGAAGCCCACCCAGGCCACCCCTCTGGTTACCCTCGTACCCCAGCTGTATCATCAAGGGGATGGGTGCAGCCCAGCTCAATCAGGGGCCCAACAGGTGTTGGCACACCCCATTGCTGAGGAAGCAGAGGATCAGCAGAGCTCAACTCAACCAGGGGAGACCTGCACAGCAGCCATTGGAACCCTCCCTGTTCTCTGCCCCTCTCAGGGCAGAGGCCTCGCCAGTGACCCCACCCCTCCGGATCACCAGCCGTCTCCTCCTGGTGAGACTCCTTGGTGCTGTTCAGGAGTGGGGGGCTTGAGTCTGTGGCCCACCCTGGGGAAGAGGCTGTCCCTCCTCTCCTCACTGGCTCAAAATTGTGGGTCCGCCTCCGACCCCCAAACTCGGTGGAGGCAGGTCTTCTGTGAGCCACCATAGCGGCTGCAGTGACGGTGAGGTAATTGGAGTGTTTAAAAACAGCTCCAGCTGCCAGGCTCTTTAGCGCTAACTCTAGCCCCACTTGGCACATGGGGCTGGATTTTGCGATGGGATCCTGCTGTTGGGATCAAAATGGGGGACCCCAAGTCCGCACTTGCCAAGAGTGAGGTTGGTGGAGCAATTTTCCTGGCTTCCTAACTGGCTGCCTCTGCCCTCGTCATTCAATTATGAGTGACAGTTGGACTCTCGATACTGCCGGCCCAGTTCTGGAGGTTTGGCAGCCCCACTGGGAGAGATGGGTGCTGCTGAGGCCTCGACATGGAGGCCCCCCTGTTGGTGTGAATGGTAAAAAGTTGATCCAGACCAATTGGATGAAGAGAAACCCCCTTCCCCTGGGTTGGTGTAAACCGTGACTGTGGGCCTTTAATGCACATAGCCCACTCTTGGTGGCATGGAGCCCCTAGTTCTGATGGATGACCCCAGCCTGGTAGAGCAAGGCTACCTCCAGGGACCCCAGAAATTTCAGCCAGGCCTCAAAATCTCCCCAATTGGAGCCTGGGTTTTGTTAATTGGCAGTCCGCCTCAGGGGAGCGGGCTGCTGAATCGCTTCCCAGACTGTTCCTGGGATAGTTCCCTGGCGTCACGTTTAGAACCATCCCCTGGCCCTTGCTGTCAACCCTCAACACCCCTCTCTCCATGAACCCCCCTCCCCACCATTACTCACCCATTGACCCACCTGAATCAGCTCCCCCTGAGCTCAGAGCTGCCATTATTGCAAAAAATACGGAGGCTGGGGATTAAGGGTGATTTAGAGATGTGGATCAGAAATTGGCTAGCTGAAAGAAGACAGAGGGTGGTGGTTGATGGGAAATGTTCAGAATGGAGTACAGTCACAAGTGGAGTACCACAAGGATCTGTTCTGGGGCCGTTGCTGTTTGTCATTTTTATCAATGACCTAGAGGAAGGCACAGAAGGGTGGGTGAGTAAATTTGCAGATGATACTAAAGTCGGTGGTGTTGTCGATAGTGTGGAAGGATGTAGCAGGTTACAGAGGGATATAGATAAGCTGCAGAGCTGGGCTGAGAGGTGGCAAATGGAGTTTAATGTAGAGAAGTGTGAGGTGATTCACTTTGGAAGGAATAACAGGAATGCGGAATATTTGGCTAATGGTAAAGTTCTTGAAAGTGTGGCTGAGCAGAGGGATCTAGGTGTCCATGTACATAGATCCCTGAAAGTTGCCACCCAGGTTGATAGGGTTGTGAAGAAGGCCTATGGAGTGTTGGCCTTTATTGGTAGAGGGATTGAGTTCCGGAGTCGGGAGGTCATGTTGCAGCTGTACAGAACTCTGGTCCGGCCGCATTTGGAGTATTGCGTACAGTTCTGGTCACCGCATTATAGGAAGGACGTGGAGGCTTTGGAGCGGGTGCAGAGGAGATTTACCAGGATGTTGCCTGGTATGGAGGGAAAATCTTATGAGGAAAGGCTGACGGACTTGAGGTTGTTTTCGTTGGAGAGAAGAAGGTTAAGAGGAGACTTAATAGAGGCATACAAAATGATCAGGGGGTTGGATAGGGTGGACAGTGAGAGCCTTCTCCCGCGGATGGATATGGCTGGCACGAGGGGACATAACTTTAAACTGAGGGGTAATAGATATAGGACAGAGGTCAGAGGTAGGTTCTTTACGCAAAGAGTAGTGAGGCCGTGGAATGCCCTACCTGCTACAGTAGTGAACTCGCCAACATTGAGGGCATTTAAAAGTTTATTGGATAAACATATGGATGATAATGGCATAGTGTAGGTTAGATGGCTTTTGTTTCGGTGCAACATCGTGGGCCGAAGGGCCTGTACTGCGCTGTATTGTTCTATGTTCTATGTTCTATCTATAGCACTCAACAAAGAACAAAGAACAAAGAAATGTACAGCACAGGAACAGGCCCTTCGGCCCTCCAAGCCCGCGCCGACCATACTGCCCGACTAAACTACAATCTTCTACACTTCCTGGGTCCGTATCCTTCTATTCCCATCCTATTCATATATTTGTCAAGATGCCCCTTAAATGTCCCTATCGTCCCTGCTTCCACTACCTCCTCCGGTAGCGAGTTCCAGGCACCCACTACCCTCTGCGTAAAAAAGAGGGTACTTCCATCTCAGCAGAGTCCATTCATTTTAAGAACCTCACTTAACAGTCTAAAAAAAATTGCTCATCTTGCCACCTTGGATTGGCATCTTGACGACCATCCCTGTGCGTGAAAGGTCTGATTGGGAAGTCACCAATGCCTTGTATTCACGGTGTGAAACCCAGCGGGTAGATCTTCCTGCTATTGTGCTTGGATTCGCTGCACCGCGGAAATCTCGGCAGGGAGGATTAGGAGCCACTCCTGACTGATTGTCCTCCAAGGTGACCTGATCCAGGCAGTCATTCTCAAATCCGGCTGGCAGCCTCGGGGCCAAGGCCAAGCCGGATTTTGCCAGATTTTGTGTCGGGCACTTTAGGCAAAGGGCGGTTTGGGCCAACCCGGGTCTGTTTGGAAGCAAGCGGCTAAGCGGAGAACAAGTGCCCCGACGAATTGTCCAGCCAAGTTCATTTTAATCACGTTAATAAATGTTTTAAAATGATGCGGGACACGTTCCATAAATATCCGGGTTCTGGGCAAGTCCGGTTTTCAGACAGAATGTCCCCGCGAAGAATGTGTCTCTACTTTCGCGCAGCGTTTAAGTTGGTGTTCAGTTAGCTACTGGGTAAATCTAGCAATGAGCTAATCGAAAATTTGAAGCAGCTGCTGTGAAGTAAAATTTCTTTCCCCACGCAGCCTTGAGCATGGCACGATTCTGCACGTCCTTTTTCATGTTCTGTGAGAGCACGCACAGCCCTTCTTTCAGAGAAACCCGGGAAGAAGCGGTGCGAGGCAAGGCGCCTCGACGTGTTGTTAAGGTGTGTGAGTGAGGAGGCTGTGTGCGCTCTGACTGCCACCCAAACCCAGCCTTGAAAACAAAGCAAGTCATTTTCTACTCCATAATAAATATGCAACTCCGCCCCCCGCCACAATTACGAAGGCTTTCTGCTTCCGTTAGCTGCTAGACCCGAACCTTCCGTTGTTTCCCCCAGCTTTCCACCGTACCCGCCAAGCTCACCGGGTGGTTCCACACTGGCAAAGTGGGTTTCACAAGGGATTCCACGAGAAAGGAAGTACTGAGCGCCAGATGGTTTGCCAAATTCTGCGCTCGACACCCAAAAGTAAAAATGAATTGGAAAATAAAATTGCGTATGAAGCTTTTAGCTCACGTCGTTTAAGTTTCCAGCCTGTCTGTCCACTCAAGTACCAGCTTCCCGTGCCGCCAGCCACAGCATTGAGCAAAAGGTGTGAGACAATGAGAAACAAAAACTGATGAACAAACTAACGAAGGTCTGAACGTTCAACGGTCTAAACATTCATTGGTAATGAAAGTGCAGTAAACTGGGTGATTCACTATTCCCCCACAGCATCCTCATAGAATGGAAACAATTCAATCCGAACTGCAATCCTTTAAAAACGCTTCAATACATTTAAGAGTTTCAGGGAAAGAATTTAATATAATAAAGGGCAGGCTTTTTGCCCCCCTCCCCCTACATTTCTGGTGCCCGAGATGGCTCGCCGTTGGTCACTGACAGGGGGCGAAATTCTCCCCCAACGGCGGGATGTCCGCCGACTGGCGCCAAAGCCGGCGCCAATCAGACGGGCATCGCGCCGGCCCAAAGGTGCGGAAGGCTCCGCATCTTTGGCGGCCTAGCCCCAACATTGAGGGGCTAGGCCGACGCCGGAGGGATTTCCGCCCCGCCAGCAGGCGGAAATGGCGTTTGTTTCCCCGCCAGCTGGCACGGAAATGCGGCGCATGCGCGGGAGCATCAGCGGCCGCTGTCAGTTTCCCAGCGCATGCGCGGGAGCGTCAGCGGCCGCTGTCATTTTCCCGCGCATGCGCAGTGGGGAGAGTCTCTTCCGCCTCCGCCATGGTGGAGGCCGTAGCGGAGGCGGAAGGGAAAGAGTGCCCCCACGGCACAGGCCCGCCCGCGGATCGGTGGGCCCCGATCGCGGGCCAGGCCACCGTGGGGGCACCCCCCGGGGTCAGATCGCCCCGCGCCCCCCCCCCCCAGGACCCCGGAGCCCACCCACGCCGCCTGTTCCCGCTGGTAAATACCAGGTTTGATTTACGTCGGCGGGACAGGCAATTCCTGGGCGGGACTTCGGCACATCCGGGCCGGAGAATCCAGCGGGGGGTCCCGCCAACCGGCGCGGCCGGATTCCCGCCCAGTCTCCGGGAGCGGAGACTTCGGCGGGGGCGGGATTCACGGCGGCCAACGGCCATTCTCCGACCCGGCGGGGGGTCGGAGAATGACGCCCAGGATCTTCCAGTCCCGCCAATGTCTACGCCGGTGCAGACTCGATGGGCCGAATGGCCTCCTTCTGCACTGTGGATTCGATGATACGCCGTTTGAATGCCTCGCCCCTCCCGCTGCTGGGGAACCGGCCGTGAGGAGGGTCACCTTCGGTAGTACCGGAAGATCCCGCTGGTGGCAAGGGCTGGAAAATCGCGCCTGAAAGAGTTTACTCCGACAGATTATTGAAATTGCGATGATACTTCATATTGACACGGTCTGCTTATTTATTTGCTTTTTTTTCCCTTCGTACATAGGACGTGGGCATCGCTGGCTGGGCCAGCATTCATTGCCCATCCCTAATTGCCCTTGAGGGGGGGCAGTTAAGAGTCAGCCACATTGCTCCAGAGAATGTAACCATTTGCCCCTGGCAGTCAATGGTATTACCATCACTGAATTCCCTACCAACAATATCTTGGGGATTGATGTTGACCAGAATCTTAACTGGACTAGCCACATATATACTGTGGCTACAAAGAGCAGGTCAGAGACTGGGAATTCTATGGCAAGTAACAAACCGCTGATTCCCCAGAATCAGGGGCGAGATTCTCCGACCCCGCGCCGGGTTGGAGAATCGCCGGGGGCTGGCGTGAATCCCGCCCCCCCCCCCCCCCCCCCCCCCCCGGTTGCCGAATTCTCCTTTGGGGCGGTGCGATGCCAGACTGATTTGCGCCGGTTTTGGCACTGGTCGACTGACATCGCGCCGATTACGGAGAATTTCGCCCCAGGAGTGTGACGGAATACTCTCCTACAACATCGAAAAGGCTCGACGCCATCCAGGATAAAGCAGCCTGTTTGATCGGCACCCCATCCATCACCTTAAAGATTCATCTCCTCCACTAACACCGCATGGCTGCAATGTTTACCATCTATAAGATGGCAACAACTCATCAAGGCTCCTTCAGAATCACCTCAAAACTTTTTCAACCAGAGGGTGCAAGGAGTCTGGAACTAACTGCCGGAAACAGGGGTGGAGGTAGAGGCGCTCATAACATTTAAGAGGTATTAGGTGTGCACTACCGGGCAGCATGGTAGCTCAGTGGTTAGCACTGTTGCTTCACAGCTCCAGGGTCCTGGGTTCGATTCGCGGCTTTGGTCACTGTCTGTGCGGACTCTGCACGTTCTCCCCGTGCCTGCGTGGGTTTCCTCCGGGTGCTCCGGTTTCCTCCCACCAGCCCCGAAAGACGTGCTGTTAGGTGAATTGGGCATTCTGAATTCTCCCTCTGTGAGTCCGAACAGGCGCCGGAATGTGGTGACTAGGGGTTCTTCACAGTAACTTCATTGCAGAGTTAATGTAAGCCTTCTTGTGACAATAATAAAGAGTATTATTATTATTACCAATGCCAAGGCATGCAAGGCTATGTGCCAATTGCTGGAAAATAGGATTAGCCACACCCTTCCTGACTTGGAACTATATCGCATTCCTTCACTGTCACTGCGTCAAGATCCCTTGATCTTCCTAGAAACTCCCTCCCTAACAGTACTGTGGGTGTACCTATGCCACACAGACTCTGCAGAAGTTCAAGAAGGTGACTCACCATCACCTTCTCAAGGGCAATTACGGAGGGGCAATAAATGCTGGGTTTGCCTGCAATGCCCATATCTCATGAATGAATTTTTAAAAGAATCTTAATTCCCCCATGGATCTTTTATCAATTGTCAGAAATGTGTGTCCACTGCCGCTACCCTCCTATCAGTAGAAACAGTTTCTCCCTGTCTAATCTGTCAAAAACCCTTCCTGATTTAGAAAACGCTATTAAATCTTCTCTTAACTCTCTTTGCTCCAATGAGATGCCAACTTCTCTAGTCTCTCTGTACAACCGAAGCCCACCATCCCTGGTCCCAGCCTGGTAAGTCTCCTCTGTACCCCATCCCCCTGGGTATATATTTGCAAATTGTTTGTGGCATTAACAATTTTATACAATATGAAATACATATTTCCAATTTCTATGCGGATTCTCCCAAAGAGCTGCTATAAAAATTAGACAAAAGCATTGGTGGAAACAGCTATACTAATGTTATGGAAGTAAATTTCAGGAACCGCCCCAGTTTCCTGCAACAATGTAATATTCTGCTGCTGAAGTGTAGGTGCCCCTTTATCGGGGCTAGGCAGGAATGTGTGTTGAGGTTAAAATTAGATCAACCATGATCTTATTGAATGGCGGGGCAGGCTTGAGGAGCCGAGTGACCTACTCCTAATTTGCATGTTTAGAACCACAAGTTGTGGAGATTCTGCACTGGGGATAATGTATTGGCACGGATAGAGGATTGGTTAATGGACAGGAAGCAGAGAGCAGTCAGAAATAGGACATTTTTAGGTTTTCAGGCTGTGACTGATGTAGTGTCAGAAGGAGCAGTGATGGGGCCTCAGCTATTCACAATCTATATGACCCAGACAATGAGACAGAGAGTAATGGATCTAAGTTTGCAGATAATACAAAGCTTGTTGGAAATGCAAACTGTGAGGAAGACACAGAGAGATTGCAAAGATATATATATTATAGACAGGTTAAATGAGTGGGCAACAAGATGTGGAGAAGTGTGAAGTTATTCACTTTGGCCACAAGAATAGAAAAGCAGAATATTTTTTTAAAGACGTATCATTTGTAAGCGTTGATGTGGAGGAACTGAGATGTGTTTGGAAAAGGAAGACTGAAATCTAGCATGCAGGTACAGGAAGGCATATGGAATGTTGGCCTTTATTGCAAGGGGATTGGAGTACAAGTGTGTGCGACACGGTGGCACAGTGGTTAGCACTGCTGCCTCACAGCGCCAGGGACCCGGGTTCAATTCCAGCTTCGGGTGACTGTCTCTGTGGAGTTTCCACTTTCCCTCATGGTTCCTCCCACAGTACAAAAATATGCAGGTTAGGTGGATTGGCCATGCTAAGTTGCTCCTTAGTGTCCAAAGATGTGCAGGTAAGTTGGGGTTACAGGGAAAGGGGTTACAGGGGAGTGGGCCTAGGGAGGGCGCTCTTTCAGAGGGTCAGTGCAGAATAAATGGGCCGAATGGTCTCCTTCTGTACTCTAGGAATTATAATTGTAAGCCGAAAGAAGGCATGTTACATTTGTATATGGTTTTGCGAAGACCATACCTAGAATATCGTGTGTAATTTTGGCCTCCATATTTTGCCAAGACAACCGGTCAGGAAAACCCAAGAAATTGTAATATTTTTCTGTTGGTAATATGCTTGTCATGTTTGTAAATTGTTTGGCCATGTGAGTGTTAATTAAAGCAAGGGACAGAGTGACTGTGTGAATCTAAACCGTGGGTTTGATATAGTAATGAGTTTCAAGCAGAACTTTACCTGAGGTAATTTAGTTAGGATGGTTACAGAACATGAATAGATTTGAATGGATTGTTATGATTCAAAGGAGAAGATAGGCAAGGTGTGAAAGAAAGGTGTCAAAGGTAAAGTATGGACAGAGCGAGTTTCCCTTTTAAATTCTAAACAAAGGTAATCAATTCTGGGAGAGAAGTTCTAAAGAAACCGTGTGAAGACAATGGAGAGATCAATGGGGAATAATGTATTTAAGCAGATACTGAAACCTATGGGAGGAGCTGTTTTAGATCTCAGCATATAGCAGGGATAGCTGGTCAAAAGGTTCCTGTAACAGCCACCCCGAACAGGCACCGGAATGTGGCGACTAGGGGCTTTTCACAGTAACTTCATTCGAAGCCTACTTGTGACAATAAGCGATTTTCATTTCATTTCATTTCATTTCAAATTCCAACAAACAGTGTGAATGAAGCCAGATCTGAAAAGCCAGCTGTTGTTAACCTCAGAAGGCACCCCAAGAGAGAATTAAAGGCACTGTGTGGTAAAAGTTACTGAATTTTTATAGATTTAATATAAAATCTATAAGGTGTTGCTAAACAGATGGGGAAGGTTAACTCTGAAGGCAGTTAAATTAAGATTGCTTGGAACCTTTGAAAGTGTTGGCACTGTGTGAAGTCTTTGTCTTATTTAAGTGCACTTCTATTTTAGTTTATTGTTTTTCCTGCTTCTTAACAAACATTTCCTTTACTATAAAATCAGCACAAATAGTCGGGGACATCTCGTTTCTGGATTTGGAAACCACTCCTTATATGGTACAAATTGCAAACACAAATGTGAGGGCGGATGCTTCAGGTTTCCCTTTTGGGATTTGAACAGCTCTGCGTTCACCATCGGCCCTGTCCTTAACAATTTACGGAAGATAAACTTGCATTGGAGGCAGGACAACGCAGGTTCACTAGATTTGTCCCTGGGATGAGGGGGTTGTCCTATGAAAGGAGGCGGAGTAACTTGGATCTATAGTCTCTGGAGTTTAGAAGAACGAGAGGTGATCTCATTGAGATATTCAAGGTTCTGAAGCGGGTTGACAGGATAGATACTTATAGGTTGTACTCCCTGGCTGGGGAATCTACACCAAGTGGGGTACAGTCTCAGAATAAGGGACTGACCATTTGGGACTGAAATGAGGAAAGATTTTGTCACTCAAAGGGCTGTGAATCTTTGAAATTTCTTTACCCCCGAAGGTTGTGGATGGTCCATCATTGAACATAATTGAGGCTGAGACAGAGATTCTTGTACTCTGAGGAAATCAAGGGTGGCAGGTGGGAAAGTGGATTTGAAGCCATGATCAGCTACGATTGTACTGAATTATGGAGGAGGTTCAATGAGCCTTGTGGTCTGCTCCTGCCTCTAGTGCTGTAGTGTTGGAATAAGTGCAGGAGTCAGTTATCGGTTGAGGTACAAATCAGGCTGGATTATCCAACAATTGGGCTATGTCCCCACGCCAGCATCAAAACCTACCTGCAGGGAGGCTGGCAGGGCCCCGGAGTGCTCCTCGCTCCTTGCAGCTCTGGCTGTGGATACAGGGCCCTGCACTTCTGGTCGGGAGTCTGCGCATGCATACAGCGGCGGCCGCCCCGTGCGACATGCGGACTCACACCACGGACCATGATGAACGAAGTAGGTCCCCCCGAGATCGCGCGCGCCCGCGGATCGGTGCCGCCCGATCGCTTGCCTGGCCATCCGTGAGGCCCCCCTTGGTGAAGGATCCCCATGCCCCCCACCAGGGCAGCCGCGGACTGAGTCCGCAGCCGCCACCCGACGTTCCCGCCGGCAGTTAGAACCACGCCGTCGGGAACTCAGCCAGCTGCACTCGGAGAATCGCGGGGGGGGGGTCTCTATCAATGGCCCCCTACCCACGTTGCGTAGACCGCGCACGCGCGGGGATCGGAGAATCGCTTCAGCGGCGCCGGCCACGATTCCCGCGTGAACGCCCATTCTCCGCCCCCGTGCTGAGCGCGATTTTGCTGTGGAGTCTCGGAGAACCCCGCCCCATATCTCCAGCTTTCTTTACGATATAAGTTAACAATGAAGCAGCAGACATTCCGGCTGTGGGACTACGTGCAAGATGGGAATTTACTGTTAATGACGACAGGAATGTTGCTGAGTGGAGCATTTATTTTTATTGCATGATAAATATAAATAGCTGGGGTATTTGTGCACACTAATCTCACTTGGTCACTTCAAAACCCACTATTGGGCAAGAATGCAGCACATTATCAGCTACCAAAGAGTGTGGTAATGAACAAAGAACAAAGAAATGTACAGCACAGGAACAGGCCCTTCGGCCCTCCAAGCCCGTGCCGACCATGCTGCCCGACTAAACTACAATCTTCTACACTTCCTGGGTCCGTATCCCTCTATTCCCATCCTATTCATGTATTTGTCAAGATGCCCCTTAAATGTCACTATTGTCCCTGCTTCCACCACCTCCTCCGGTAGCGAGTTCCAGGCACCCACTACCCTCTGTGTAAAAAACTTGCCTCGTACATCTACTCTAAACCTTGCCCCTCTCACCTTAAACCTATGCCCCCTAGTAATTGACCCCTCTACCCTGGGGAAAAGCCTCTGACTATCCACTCTGTCTATGCCCCTCATAATTTTGTATACCTCTATCAGGTCTCCCCTCAACCTCCTTCGTTCCAGTGAGAACAAACCGAATTTATTCAACCGCTCCTCATAGCTAATGCCCTCCATACCAGGCAACATTCTGGTAAATCTCTTCTGCACCCTCTCTAAAGCCTCCACATCCTTCTGGTAGTGTGGCAACCAGAATTGAACACTATACTCCAAGTGTGGCCTAACTAAGGTTCTATACAGCTGCAACATGACTTGCCAATTCTTATACTCAGTGCCCCGGCCAATGAAGGCAAGCATGCCGTATGCCTTCTTGACTACCTTCTCCACCTGTGTTGCCCCTTTCAATGACCTGTGGACCTGTACTCCTAGATCTCTTTGACTTTCAATACTCTTGAGGGTTCTACCATTCACTGTATATTCCCTACCTGCATTAGACCTTCCAAAATGGGTCGAAACTGTACCACTTTCAGAGAGCCAGCATGAGGCACAATGTCAGCAGAACAACCTGCCTCTGTGCTGCAGCTATTACAGTCAAAACAAAGAAGCTATTAAAAGAATAGTGTCCTATCAAAATTCATGAGCATCCTCCCGCACGTCTCCAGGTTCACTGAAACCAGGTCTACATTTACATCCCAGCATGGCCTTGTAGCCAGGAATGATAGCTACAGGGTTCGTGGGGGATGCTGCTGGAGTCTTGCGGATGTTAAATGCTGCGCTTTGTGCTAAACCTTTCAAATTCATACTTGTCTCATCATTGCTGCAGCTTGTTCCTCTCAATAAGACTGGCTCAGCTCACTGAGGTTCACAATCCTGACTGCGAGGTGGTAATAAGGCGATTGTTCCCATTGCTGCAATTTTGAATCTCTAAACCTTTTCTTGACGTATTCGCTTGGGGCAAGTCGCCCATCGATCCGAACATTAATGTGTTATTAACGGTCTCAAATCACATTTTAGAGGGGAAAGTAAAGCAAGGCGAAAATCTCTGCTGTTCATCTGAACACAGATATTTTTGTGTTTGTGGAGAACACAGGAATGAGATCTTATTTTGAGGAAATACCTAATTGTCCACGGTCTGGTTATTAGTCGGTTTAAGCCCTTTTAATTAAAAGATCATGCTCGCAGACTTAGCCAAACTAGGGCACAGCCAGCATTTGAACTCTCCGTTAGTGTATAGTGGTGAGATACAGTCTCAGACAAACAGCAGATGGATTTTGTTCGAGAGCCAGCTCTGTGTTCTGCTCGACAGGCGATTGACAAAATGTTCACACATACTGAGGGGGCGCCACTCCACATCAGGCGCGGCTAACCAGGAGAATCTCCCGCTCTTACTGCCAAACATTGTCGCGTTGGAAGGATTTGCAGGTTGACACACCCCAATTGGGGGGAGGTTCAGCCGGCATTCACTGTGGACGAATGTAAATGGCGACCCTGGGGGAAAATCCCGCGTGACTGGGGTAACAAGAATCTGAGACCCTCCCCGTCCATCACCAGTGAGGCAGCGAGGTGCCGGCCCTCATTAAACACATTTAAATGTATTTAAACGTCGAGTCCTGGTGTGGGAGTCGAACCCGGAGCTCCTGGCTCAGAGGCAGCAACGCTATCCACTGCGCCACAAGCCCAGCCAGAGGTTCAAGGAAGTCTTTACACTTTTAAGGGCAGATTTGTGCGACATTTGCTTCACTTCAATATATTATAAATGCAGCGTGAATGTAGAATGAGGCCATGTGTGTCACCAGAACACAACATTGTATTTGCAGCACAGAATTAGGCCATTCGGCCCAACAGCCCCATGCCAGAGGGAATTAATTTCATTCTGAAGTCCGTTCAGCCGCATCACCATTTTGTTTCAGGCAAAAACATGAGAACAGGAGAAATTGGAACTGGAATAGGATATGGATATCCAATGCTCCCAGCCGCACCCGCACCCCCCCCCCCAACCCCCCACCTCCCCCTCATCCCCAACTCTGGTTTTCCCCCATTTATGACCTCCCCCATTCATGACCCTCCCATGCTGTACCTGCCTTGGGAAAGTTTGATGGGACAGTGTCAAGGGAGCTTTACTCATTATCTAACCCATGTTGTACCTGCCCTGGGAACATTTTGATCGGTCAATGTAGAGGGAGCTTTACTCAATATCCAACCCATGCAGTACCTGGGGATATCTGACACCACATCGCCAAAGGAGCTTTACTTGGTATCTACTTTTGTGGGTTTTTACTTTTCCACAAAATAATCGGAGGAGACTCAAGGCACAGAATGATTATTCATTAGCCAACGCACAGGGGGAGCACAACCTCAGTGAAAGGCCTCCAGAACTGACTCCACACAACATAAGAAATCAGGTAACATTTATACAGTGCTGGTTACGTAGGCAAGAATACTTTTGTTACATCTGATCATATCTGCTTTAAATTTTATATTAAACAAGTTACATACATGCACCCAGGCAGAGTGTGTGTTATCTACCTTTATTTACTCTTCATCTTTCTAAAGATTCCTCCCTAACCTCCCTGCTTAGTGACAGACCCGATAGATGTGGTCCTTGGGTCGAATTTGGAAAACATGGGGCGGAATTCTCCGACCCCCTGCCGGGTCGGAGAATCACCGGGGGGGGGGGGGGGGGGGTGGCCGGCGTGAATCCCGCCCCGCCGCTCTGACGCCGGCTGCCAAATTCTCCGGTGCCGGTTTTTTGGCAGGGGCGGGGATCACGCTGCGCCGGGCGGGGGCCGTTGGCAGTGGCCCCCGATGGGCTGAGCGGCTGCCCATTTTCGGACAGTCCCGCCGGCGTGGATCAGAACAGTTCCGGCGGGACTTGGCTCTGAGGGCGGCCTGCGTAGTCCTCGGAGGGGCGCAGGGAGATCCGGTGTCGGGGGGGTGGGGCACGGTGGCCTGGCCCGTGATCGGGGCCCACCGATCTGCGGGCGGGCCTGTGTTGTGGGGGCACTCTTTCCCTCCGCGCCGGCCTGTGTAAAGCTCCGCCATGGCCAGCGCGGAGAAGAAACTCCCTGCCCATGCGCAGGAAACATGCCAGCGGTTCTGGGAACAAGCTGGCGCTCCTGCGCATGCGCCAACTCGCGCCGGCCGACGGAGGCCCTCCTGCGTCGGCTGGCGAGGCGCCAACCACTCCAGTGCCGGCCTAGCCTTAGGATTCCGCACCTTCAGGGCAGCCCGACGCCAGAGTGGTTCACGCCACTCTTTGGCGCCGGTACAGCCCGCTCGTCGGATACCGAAGAATCCTGGCCATGTTGTGAACCTTTGACCCGACTACTTATAGATTGTGTCTTAAGAACAAGCTGTTACGGTCACTGAAAACTGGTTTAACTGTAACATGTTGCTTGACCATTATGCTGACTGCTGCAGATGGTGCCACATCAGCTTGCAGCTGACATCTTTGTAAAATTGTCCTTTATTGCTTTGGTATACTGTACTACACTATACTGTATAAATTCAAAATCCCAAAGAATAATTGTTGATTTCCCGAAGAGTAAACCCTAACCATTTGTCTCCCCGCAACACTAGCCCCGTGACGCTGTACCTATCCTGGGAATGTTTGATGGAACAATGTAGAGGAAGCTTCACCCTGTATCGACCTGGTCAATTGGATGTGTGAATATTACAATATTTTCTGTCCTTTTTGATTTTTCAGTATCTCTATAGTGCCAGTATTTGTTTATATTTTCTTTCAGCAAAGAGAACACAGATGTATGGCTTCTGAAGTGACTGATCAGTGGTTACATTTCTGGTTCCTGTTACCTGGAGTGCCTGCTGGGAACAGCATGTATTTAGGGCCAGTGTTCATTTGATGCATCACTCCATCAATGGGGCTGGGGAGGTGCAATACCACTTCAAATGACATATGTTCCACGTGTTTCACCCATATGCTTATCATAAGCATTTTATCGTGCTGAAGGAGGCCATTCAGTCCATGTACCAATGCCAACTCTCTAAAAGAACTATCCATTTACTTCCCTCCTACTTGTCCTTCAAATATTTACCCATCCCCCTTTTTAAAGTGATGCCAAATCATGTGGGTGTATCTGGTAGGACATTTCACATTGTAACCCATGAAAGAAATGTTAATATTTCCGTTCATTCTTTTGATGACTTTAAATTTATTACCTCAGCCCAACAACCAAAGAAAATAATTTTTCATGGTTGACCTTAATACAATGGGCAGCACGGTAGCATTGTGGCTACCACAATTGCTTCACAGCTCCAGGGTCCCAGGTTCGATTCCCGGCTTGGGTCACTGTCTGCGGAGTCTGCACATCCTCCCCGTGTGTGCGTGGGTTTCCTCCGGGTGCTCTGGTTTCCTCCCACAGTCCAAAGATGTGCAGGTTAGGTGGATTGGCCGTGATAAATTGCCCTTAGTGTCCAAAATTGCCCTTAGTGTTGGGTGGGGTTACTGGGTTATGGGGATCGGGTGGAGGTGTTGATCTTGGGTAGGGTGCTCTTTGCCTCATTCACTAAAGCTCAACTCTTCTAAAATATGGTAAGATGTCTCACAACACCAGGTTAAAGTCCAACAGGTTTATTTCGAATCACTAGCTTTCGGAGCGTGGCTCCTTCCTCAGGTGAATTCACCTGCGCTCCGAAAGCTAGTGATCCGAAACAAACCTGTTGGACTTTAACCTGGTGTTGCAAGACTTCTTACTGTGCTCACCCCAATCCAACGTCGGCATCTCCACATCACTTCTAAAATATGTCATTTAATTTGACTGCAGTCATGCTTACCTTTGAGTATGTATTTTAGAGGGGAAAGGAAATCTTTACACAATACATTGTCTGCCATGTAATGTACTCGGTTGCATAGTTACACGTGGGATAATTAATGAAAGGGAAGTCTTTTGGGGAGATGTTTAGTACAAGACGAAGTCAACTATTAAACAGACTCCGCTTTCAAAATCTAAATTCAATCCAGGTTTGGGTTTGCCCTGTGTAGTTATTATTTGAAAGAAACATTGCATAATATCAAGCGAATCGCCTGGTTTCTAAGCAGCAGCAGCACCTCTGCAGTGTGACAGACATGTGGGAGACATCGTCTGAAGACAGACCGGCTCTCATGTCTCTTCAGTATTTTCGCTTCAGTTGAAAGCGACAGTCTCCAAGGTAAAACAAGCCTTCAAAACGAAATTTACTGCTTACATAAGGCATAAGCTGCGAAACCTGTTAACTGGAAAGCCCTCAACACACTTACCCTGACAATGCGTGGCATTAACCTGCTTGTAACCCAGGGGACACTCCACCATTTGGCCATTTCCTCGAATCGGGAAAGCTGCAATTGAAACGGAATCAAATCATGAACAATCGACCGTTACCAGTGCCAATCTATTAAAAGACAGATTGAGAAAAAAATAGATTCTGTGCAAATAAAACATCACCAAAACAGCACAAACGCCAGAACTGCAAACACTTCAAACCAGAGAGACCGTTAGTCTTTGGCGTCATACATAGGTATAATTCCCTACCTGAATCGTCAACAAATAACAACCATTCTCATTCTCAAGTGCCTGCATTAAATAAGCTGCTGCTTACCCGGCAACCACTTTAATATGGATGTGCGTGGGACTGTCTCCGTGCAGCTTCAGATCGACTGTTCAATGTGAGTGACTCAGAAAATCTTGCTAACTAATTAGACAGCACGGTAGCGGCTCACAAATTAATACAGTTGCTCTGAGTGAAAGTTGCCCAAGGGCCATCCTATTTCTGTATTTTCTTTCTGCTGTTACTTATTATTTATTATTGGAAGATGCATAGCCCATGGATAATTATTCAATTGTTTCTACACTGGATTAATAGATGCCGACGTCTGGTGAGGTTGTGAAAGCGAAACAAAGTGTTGAGGTGAATGACAGCATTATTCGAGTAGAAATAGCTGGAGAGCTAAAAGCAAATGGAATCATCCAGCGTACAATCCTGAGGCTGGCAATCTTCACACTATTAATAAACCATAGAGGCATCAAAAACCATGGAAGGTTAGAATTTCCCCAGAGTTCGCCTAATCTTCTATCATAACCAGAGTGACGATCCCAGAGAATCTCAGCGCGCAAAGATAGGTGTCCCCCCCCTCCCCCGGCTGTGGTATTATCATAAATGTAAGAACCGCAAAGGTTAATGAAATGTCTAGATCAGCCACTAGAAGTGGCTAGAATTACAAGTATATAAGACATCGATGCTAAGCCTTTTGGGGAGAGAAGTGAAGGATTTAGTGAGAGTACAGACAGAAGGAAAGACAGTGTGAGTGAAAACAGATCATAGTTTATAATAGTGTAGAGATTAGTTGTAGATGAGTGTTGATTGTATGTTAATTATCAACTATTATTTAGGAGTACGCGTCAAATCCAAATTAGTAGTGTTGATAAATTTGTAACTTTGTTCAAGTTAAAGCTATTTTGTGGTCTTTGTGAACACTACGCCAACCATCCTGAATTTAGTAATGCAAAGATCCACCCCCCCTCCCCAACCATTTCTCCAGATTTTCCGCCAAAGGTAAGGTAACAGATTGGGGAATTCCTCATGGAAATTCCAGACAGGGTACAAGTTCACCAATACTTCCACATTTTTGAGGAGGTCTAATTTTGTGGCAAGGTGTAGTAATTGCAATGATTGGCGATCACCATTCGGCTAACGAACAATGACGGGTTTATTCACAAACAAACAAGAGCACCAATAATCAACGTCTTCATTCTCAGCACCCAGATCACAAGTGGCTGCAAAAGTCCCGCGCTCTGCTCCAAGACCCCATGCTCGTTCCCCAATGGCTGAACAGGTCACATGACACTTCTGATATGAGGGGTGAGCTACTCCGGAAAGCGAGGTGTTAAAGCAAAGAGACAACACTGAGAATAACACACGTCAGCACTAGAAATGACAAGTATGGTCCCAAATGGACGTTGTACCATTAAAGAAGGTGAGGGAGGACAAACGCCTAGTTTCACTGGTTGCTACACACAGAGCATCATTACAATGCAATGCAACAGCTGAAAGATCAAATGAAGTGTTGGGAAATATAACTGAACCAACTCAACATAAATACAAGGCACGCATACTTGCAGCCTCGAAGACACTAGCCTCGAAATTCAGGAGTGCCCACTTTAGACGGCTATAGAGGACACTTAACGCATGAAAAACAGACACTATGGGCTGGATTCTTCCGCCATGCCCGCCGCAAGATTGCCACGGGTGGATCGCGGGTCATGTAAAGGTCCATCGACCTCGGGCTGGGAATTTCCGATTGCCGGGCGGGCTCGGCCGAAGAATCCCGCCATACGTATCCCTACTTCATGCTTATTTCCATCGGCACACTCAAAAAAAGGTAACTTAAAGGTCTCAGAAAAAGGCAAATACAATGTTGCAGCCTTCAGATTATTGAACAAAGAGAAATTCCTGATGAGTTTAATCGAAATCTCGTAGTGAGAGAATTAAGAGAAGGATGAAATTCGAAATTTTTAAAAGAATGAAAGAGCTCAATATTCTGGCTGGAGAAGATGGCGGTGATTTTGTCGCTGCATTCGCCGTCGATTCCCAGCTTGGGTCACTGTCTGTGCAGAGTCTGCGCGTTCTCCCCGTGTCGGCGTGGGGTTCCTCCGGGTGCTCCGGTTTCCTCACACAGTCCAAAGGTGTGCAGGTTAGGTGGATTGGCCACGCTAAATTGCCCTTAGTGTCCAACAAGGTTAGGTGGGGCTACGGGGATAGGGTGGCGGTGTGGGATGTTCTTTACATGGTTCGGTGCAGACTCGATGGGACGAATGGCCTCTTTCTGCACTGTAAATTCTATGTCTATGACTGTGTCTATGTCTTTTCATATGTCTGTGGGAAACTTGCTCTTTGACAATGTAAAACACATTGTTCCAGCCATTGACGGACATGACAAACCAACGTGTGAAGCAAGAGGAGCAGATGAAGAACTTACACTGTGTTCCTTTTACAATCTCGGAAAGTTGACCTTTCAACTTTCTGGAGGGCCTTCCGTGGGTCACAGGGTGCCTGATCAGGAGGATATCCCCTGGACTGAATCACACGGAGTCGATAAACCGATGAGCACTTCACTGCCCCATCACCCCTGCTTTCCTCCTGATTCTATGGCCCTCTCTCCACCTCCCAGCCCTCCCAAGGGCCAGATTAACATCCACCCATGCTTTCAATATTCAATACAGGTATGTTAACAGTTGTTACTAATATTGGACATAATTTCAAACTAATAATTTCAAACACACTATGGTATTGTACAATGAGGTTTCCAGCCAATGTCATTGGTTCTTACAGAACAAAGCACAGATGTCTTCGCTAAAGTCTCACTTACTTCTGAAGTTCCCACCATTGCTACTTGCTTACTTAAAGGGTACATACACAGGATCTTTCTTTCACCACTAAAGACCTCATTTCCTAGCTCTGGAAACAACCCCCAAAGTGCACTATGATGAGAGGCATGTCATAGGAATGACTGTTGTATTCGGTACCCTTGTTTGACAGGAGCCATCAAGAAGATGTATTCTGTCAAAAGCTCTACCACACCTGAGATTAAGGGCGAGATTTATTGTTTTCCCTACGGCATGTTTCTCAATGACGGGAGGTGGCCCACCATTGGGCGGCAGGGGATAGAAGCATACATAGAAACATACATGGAAAATAAAAACAGGCGTAGGCCATTCTGCCCTTCGAGCCTGCTCCTCCATTCACTACGATCATGGCTGATCGCCAAATTCAGTACCCTGATCCCGCCTTCTTCTGGACCTTCTGGTCCCATTGCTGTCAAGGGATTTCCCATCGAATCTACCCCATGCTGCCAGGAAACCCATGGTGGGGCTTGGCGGCGGACAGCCGGAAGATCTCGCCCAAAGAATTGGTAATGCCCAATATTCCCAGGTCAACTTTCCGAGATTGTAAAAGGAACACAGTATAAGTTCTTCATCTGCTCCTCTTGCTTCACACGTTGGTTTGTCATGTCCGTCAATGGCTGGAACAATGTGTCAAAGAGCAAGTTTCCCAAATTGGCTGCTACTTCTGATTTTGTCAGCCTGTCTTCCTAATATGAAACATAAAGTGTGCTGGAACAGTAATCATAACCACATCTCATAATGAGCAATTAGTGCAGCATAGCCAACTAAACTGCCTGCACCTCAAACTATACAAAACAGTAGATAAAGAGAAAAATAAAACATTATATCAAGAGAATAATGATTGGCTAGGAGTGATTGTTGAATTGGATGATCTAGATGATGCTCTGAGTAAAAGACCAAGCACTTTGTAACTCTAAATTTTGGGTTTGGATTTAAGTCTTGAAATCATTCTTTTGTATCTACTGATATTTATTATATTTCAAATTTAAAATCAAAACTACATAATTCAATATTAATGAACTTTCCATGGCAAGAAACAATGAGTCAAAGGATAAATATTTATCCGTATTGAATTCTTGAATTTACAGTGCAGAAGGAGGTCTTTCGGCCAATCGAGTCTGCAACCGGCCCTTGGAAAGAGCACCCCACTTAAGCCCACACCTCCACCCTATCCCCGTAACCCAGTAATCCCACCTAAACGTTTTGGACACAAAGGGCAATTTATCATGACCATCTAACCTACACATCTTTCGACTGTGGGAGGAAACCGGAGCACCCGGAGGAAACCCCCGCAGACATGGGGAGAATGTGGAGACTCCGCACAGACAGTGACCACAAGCGGGGAATCGGACCTGGGACCCTGGAGCTGTGAAGCAACTGTGCTAACCACTGTGCTACCGTGCCGCCCTACCGTCAACTCATTAGGCTCCAACAGTAATTATCTTTTACCATTCCAGCAGAGACAGAATTAGAACTTCCCCCCCACCCCTGGTCTCGGCATCCACTCCAACCCCCACCCCACCTCCTTCTCCCCAACCTGGTACCTTGGTCCTGCCCCACCCCCACTTTCTCCCTCAGAAAGGCTCCATCTCTCTTTGCAGACCTCTTGGAGAAACATCTGTCTTTCCCTGCCTTTGTCCCTTAGTCCTTCCCCAACTCCTTCCCCTCCCCCTCCTTCCCCCCCCCCCCCCCCCCACTCCACCCAGCGTCAGTTGCTCCCCAATCTGGAACAGTGAGGAGTTCATTTTGTTCCACTTTATTTGGCAGCCGGTGAGCTGAGGGTTCAGTAAACTTGGAACTATAGAAGGTTACATCCGTCCACCATTTTTCCCGAGGGAGCGCACAGTGCGGGCGGAAAGGTTGCTGCCATTATACTTGATCTAGCCTGTAACAGAGAACAAGCTGGACATAGCACAATGGCAGCAACTTGGAAAAACCTGCCTGCTAAAAAGAAATCTTGGCAGTCTCTCTGGCTGCTCTCACTGCTTGGGGTTAGTGGAATCAATGGCTGGCCAGCAGCATTTTCGACTGCCCAACACATCAATAGAGTATTTGTTCATCTCATTGACAGCTTACATCAGTTTGCTGGCTCAATGCACAGCCCTTGCAGCCCAGTAACCAACCCAAGAATTTAAGGGCTCCTTGAGCAGAGGGCTCTTTGCGGCACCAATTTCCTGTTGTTTCAAGGTTTGGCTGTTGCCTGTCGTATGAAAAGAGAAGACTTGCATTTATATAGTGCCTTTCACATCATCCAGGCATCCCAAAGGGCTTTGCAGCTAATGAAGTACCTCTGAAATGGCATCACTGTTGTGCTACAGGAAACACAGCGGCCAACATGCGCACAACAAGTTGTACTCTTACTCGGGTCAGGACTATGGTCCAACAAACCCATCCCAAAGAAGCTCATCGGCTCTTTAACGTCAGAATGTTTAACACAATTATGATTCAAATTATGCTTCGGGAGAGCACTGGTTGTATAACTGACTGGAAATTAAGATGGTCACATTCAGAGAGTGCCTGAGATAAAGAGCCCTTCGTAAAATATGGAAACAAAAGCCACCAGGGAAAAGAGCTGGAGGTTGACCAAGAGAAAGTGGACACAGCACAAAGTCTGCTTGCAAGAAAAGAAAACTGCAGGCGAATGTCCAAGACTGAATTGGATGGTGTTACCTGATTCCTGTCTGCAGCCACTCAACAAGAATGCCAGAAACACTGGCTCCATCCCTTTTGCTGTCACTTAGAACCTATAGTCATCACTTTTAACCCCCCCCCCCCCCCCCCACCCAACACATACACAATATACACATACCCCCCCACACACACACATACACCTCCCACACACACATACACCCCCCGACACACACATACACAACCCCACCCCACATACATACAGTGTGTTTACCATAGAACAGTACAGCACAGAACAGGCCCTTCGGCCCTCAATGTTGTGCCGAGCATTGTCCAAAACCAAGATCAAGCTATCCCACTCCCTGTCATTCTGGTGTGCTCCATGTGCCTATCCAATAACTGCTTGAAGGTTCCTAAAGTGTCCGACTCCACTATCACAGCAGGCAGGCCATTCCACACCCTAACCACTCTCTGAGTAAAGAACCTACCTCGGACATCCCTCCTATATCTCCCACCCTGAACCTTATAGTTATGCCCCCTTGTAACAGCTACATCCACCTGAGGAAATAGTCGCTGAACGTCCACTCTATCTATCCCCCTCATCATCTTATAAACCTCTATTAAGTCGCCTCTCAGAGGCACCTCACATTGGCCACCGGCGGGATCTTTCGGTCCGGCCGATGTCTGTGACATTTTTGCGTGTGGATCGCCCACCTTGCCGCTGGGGACTCTGCTACCAGGGTTTGACTTTGGCGCAACCACAAGATCCCACTGGCGCGAATAGCCAGAAAATTCAGGGCTATGTCTTTGACCGAGCCTTTGATCATCTGACCCAACATCTCCTCACATGCCTCGTGTCACACTTTTACAATGCTCCTGTGGTGAACCCCACTTTGGAGAGTCTCATTATGTTTAAAGGCGCTACATGAATACAAGTTGCTGTTGGGGGGGTGGGGGGGGGGGGTGGTTGAATTATATTTTTTTAAATGCTCTGTTAAAAAGTGTAACCGAAGGCATTGCGTTTTCATTCATCTTGCCAAAACTCAAGTAATATATTAATCCGACCTGCGTGTGATCCTTTCTTAAAGAGATTGTTCAACCTACGCAAAATTCTTTTGTGCAGCAATGAAAAATTAACGTTAACTCCATTACATTTTGATTGCTACATCTCAGTTTGAGAGAAAGATGAAAGGGTTTCAACAGCACTTGCGTGAAAAGTCAGAATAACATAACGGTTTCTTAAAAGCATGCACTAATTATGTTGTCATGGCGACCTTCCGACAAACAATCGCTTGCCACACTATTCTGCCGCTGAATTGCTAAAATTATACATGGAAACAGCGCCTTCCTCCTTTGGAAACAATTCCCAGATCCCTTCAAAAAGGCAAAGCATCTCCCAGTCATAAAAATAGATTTCACAGGTCATCAACAGAAAGGGGGCAATGGGTGAAAAAGGAGGATGAATGAAGGGTGGAATTCGGTTTATACTCTAAGCAGGGTGACAGTGGCAGGCTGTGATGTGCAGGTGAAATTCGGGCCCACCCTCCAGACAACAATTGCCCATTCGAAGCTGCAACAATGAGCAGGCGGCAAAGACGTAAAACACCGCAGCTGCTAGACACCGGAGATAAAAGCAGAAAGAGCAGGAACTGCTCAGCGGATCTGGCAGCATCTGGAGAGAGAGAAACAGAGCTCAATATTTCAGGTCTGTGACTTTTTGTCGGGACTGAAAAATCTTCAACTGACTGGTCACCGGCCTGTTAACTCTGGGCGCGGTTCAGCGGACAAATGTTAAAGACCGCTTTGGGGCGTGTTTAATGGGGTGTTTCTTGGCGGTTGCAGCTCCGAGAATCACCCCACTGTTCATCGGGACATTGCTGGATTTTCTTAGCCTCGGGGAGTTTCTCCAAGCGAAGACCGCACTTCAGCTGAGTTCCTGCTGACGATCCGAGACGGCCAGCAGAAACAGCTGCTGGCAGATCGGGCTGCCAATTTGACGGGTAGCCCCGATCTTACCCCACCCCCACTTTCAGGCTCCCGCGCTTTATCAACACCCCACCCCTGCACCACCACCCCCAACTTCCTGAGGCCCCTGGGAACACCCCCTCACATCCCCCCAGGAATGGTTGTTGCAGGTGCCGGGGTTTACGTATTTCAGTAAGCACAAGGAAGGTGGTAAAAGAGGGGGAGGGGTAGCATTGTTAGTCAAGGACAGTATTACGGTGGCAGAAAGGACGTTTGATGAGGACTCGTCTACTGAGGTAGTATGGGCTGAGGTTAGAAACAGGAAAGGAGAGGTCACCCTGTTAGGGGTTTTCTATAGGCCTCCGAAGTCCCAGAGATGTAGAGGAAAGGATTGCAAAGATGATTCTGGATAGGAGCGAAAGCAACAGGGTAGTTGTTATGGGGGACTTTAACTTTCCAAATATTGACTGGAAACACTATAGTTCGAGTACTATAGATGGGTCCGTTTTTGTCCAATGTGTGCAGGAGGGTTTCCTGACACAGTATGTAGATAGGCCAACGAGAGGCGAGGCCAAATTAGATTTGGTACTGGGTAATGAACCAGGACAGGTGTTAGATTTGGAGGTAGGTGAGCACTTTGGTGATACTGACCACAATTCGATGACGTTTACTTTAGTGATGGAAAGGGATAGGTATATACCGCAGGGCAAGAGTTATATCTGGGGGAAAGGCAATTATGATGCGATGAGGCAAAGCAGGATGCATCGGATGAAGAGGAAAACTGCAGGGGATGGGCACAATGGAAACGTGGAGCTTGTTCAAGGAACAGCTACTGCGTGTCCTTGATAAGTATGTACCTGTCATGCAGGGAGGAAGTGGTCGAGGGAGGGAACCGTGGTTTACTAAAGCAGTTGAAACACTTGTCAAGAGGAAGAAGGAGGCTTATGTAAAGATGAGACATGAAGGTTCAGTTAGGGCACTCGAGAGTTACAAGTTAGCTAGGAAGGACCTAAAGAGAGAGCTAAGAAGAGCCAGGAGGGGACATGAGAAGTCTTTGGCAGGTAGGATCAAGGATAACCCTAAAGCTTTCTATAGATATGTCAGGAATAAAAGAATGACTAGGGTAAGAGTAGGGCCAGTCAAGGACAGGAGTGGGAAGTTGTGCTTGGAGTCCGAGGAGATAGGAGAGGTGCTAAATGAATATTTTTCGTCAGTATTCACACAGGAAAAAGACAATGTTGTCGAGGAGAATACTGAGATTCAGGCTACTAGACTAGAAGGGCTTGAGGTTCATAAGGAGGAGGTGTTAGCAATTCTGGAAAGTGTGAAAATAGATAAGTCCCCTGGGCCGGATGGGATTTATCCTATGATTCTCTGGGAAGCTACGGAGGAGATTGCTGACCCTTTGGCTTTGATCTTTAAGTCATCTTTGTCTTCTGGAATAGTGCCAGAAGACTGGAGGATAGCAAATGTTGTCCCGTTGTTCAAGAAGGGGAGTAGAGACAACCCCGGTAACTATAGACCAGTGAGCCTTACTTCTGTTGTGGGCAAAATCTTAGAAAGGTTGATAAGAGATAGGATGTATAATCATCTGGAAAGGAATAATTTGATTAGAGATAGTCAACACGGTTTTGTGAAGGGTAGGTCGTGCCTCACAAACCTTATTGAGTTCTTTGAGAAGGTGACCAAACAGGTGGATGAGGGTAAAGCAGTTGATGTGGTGAATATGGATTTCAGTAAAGCCTTTAATAAGGTTCCCCACGGTAGGCTACTGCAGAAAATACGGAGGCATGGGATTCAGGGTGATTTGGCAGTTTGGATCAGAAATTGGCTAGCTGGAAGAAGACAAAGGGTGGTGGTTGATGGGAAATGTTCAGACTGGAGACCAGTTACTAGTGGTGTACCACAAGGATCTGTTTTGGGGTCACTGCTGTTGTCATTTTTATAAATGACCTGGAGGAGGGCGTAGAAGGATGGATGAGTAAATTTGCAGATGACACTAAAGTCGGTGGAGTTGTGGACAGTGCGGACGGATGTTACAAGTTACAGAGGGACATAGATAAGCTGCAGCGCTGGGCTGAGAGGTGGCAAATGGAGTTTAATGCAGAAAAGTGTGAGGTGATTCATTTTGGAAGGAATAACAGGAAGACAGAGTACTGGGCTAATGGTAAGATTCTTGGCAGTGTGGATGAGCAGAGAGATCTCGGTGTCCATATATACAGATCCCTGAAAGTTGCCACCCAGGTTGAGAGGGTTGTTCAGAAGGCGTACGGTGTGTTAGCTTTTATTGGTAGAGGGATTGAGTTTCGGAGCCATGAGGTCATGTTGCAGCTGTACAAAACTCTGCTGCGGCCGTATTTGGAGTATTGCGTGCAATTCTGGTCGCCGCATTATAGGAAGGATGTGGAAGCATTGGAAAGCAAAGGAGATTTACCAAAATGTTGCCTGGTATGGAGGGAAGATCTTATGAGGAAAGGCTGAGGGAGTTGAGGCTGTTTTTGTTAGAGAGAAGAAGGTTAAGAGGTGACTTAATTGAGGCATACAAGATGATCAGAGGATTGGTTAAGGTGGACAGTGAGAGCCTTTTTCCTCGGATGGTGATGTCTAGCACGAGGGGACATACCTTTAAATTGAGGGGAGATAGATATAAGATGGATGTCAGAGGTAGGTTCTTTACTCAGAGAGTAGTAAGGGCGTGGAATGCCCTGCCTGCAACAGTAGTGGACTCGCCAACACTAAGGGCATTCAAATGGTCATTGGATAGACATATGGACGATAAGGGAATAGTGTAGATGGGCTTTAGAGTGGTTTCACAGGTCGGCGCAACATCGAGGGCCGAAGAGCCTGTACTGCGCTGTAATATTCTATGTTCTATGGGCAACCCCCCCCCCAGGCCCAAACCCTGGCAGTGTCAACCTGCAACTGGGCACCCTGGTACTGGCACCCTGGCAGTGCCCCTGACACCTTAGCAGTGCCACATGGGCACCCTGGAAGAACCAGGCCGGCAGTGCCAAGGTACCCATGTGCCAGGGGGCGTGGCAACGTACAACCCTGCCCTGTCCCATATTACCTGGGGGTCTCTAATGGCCTGCGAGACCCCTCCCCGAGGTGCCATTACACCTGGTTCACGTTTGTGTGAACCAGTACTAAACGGCGCCGTGCCGAGGTCTCGAAGGCGCGGCCATTGGGTCCTGGGCGCCGGGTGAATCAAGCATCCGGGAGTTTAAATAGACAGATCCAAATCGCACCGGGTGGAGCGAGTCGGGTGACTCACGATCGGCTCGGCACTCGATGCGGAGCCTGATGTGGGCCTTTGTACGATTCACCCACTGTGCCTGGGTCCGCACCGGGCGCAATGGGATCACTGAATCACAACCTCTGTTTCTCTCTCCACAGATGCTGTCATTCCTACCCAGTATTTCCAGCATTTTCCCTTTTCTGTTTATAATTTGGGTTTATTTTCTGTCCTGTGTACCGCAGAGTATTCGGCTTCTGTATTTTAGGTCACTTTATCAGTGAATGTTGCTTCCCTAAGTTCTCACGACTGACCCTGGTATCTAGGCACTTTGCCGATAGCAACCAAGGACAATGAACAGAAAATCGTTCTGGCAATCGTCTTAGTCACTGAAGCTAGCCTGTAACTCAAGGGGACCTGTTTCAAAGGGACTGCTGCCAAACTTCATGTCCACCCCCACCAGCTCCAGAAATTTCCAAGATGGTTTGGAGAGGTGGACACCTCAGGGGAGTGTCAACTCTGATTGGCTTCACTTATGTCCACACACCATCAGGGATCACACAGATATTCAGTCACTCAACTTCCTTTTTGGCTGGCGTGCAAAATAGGCACCCTCAATTCTTCAAACGGGGAAAAAAACTACAGTTGAAACACACGATAAATTTGTCAGCAGAAACCCAAACAGTGAAGGCGTACTGTGAAATTTTTGCAATTCCCTCCTTCGTCAATACTGACTGTAGGTGAGATCTGGTATGAAAACTTGGAGAAATATTCGAAAAATCATTCACACAAATTTTCCAGGATTTCTGAGACTCTTCCCCCAGCGTTAAAATGGAGGAGCAGAAATGTAGCCGGGAAATTCACCTTTGCGAATATGATGAGACGGCCGATAGGGGCTGTCTGCTTTCCCTTAAGGAAGTTCCCAAGAGGTTTAATGGACTGTCTGGGCCCTTCTGAACCTTGACTGGATTTAGTTTGCGGATGCTGTAGAGCCTAAGACGCGTGAAGCTGCCCTACCAGGGGCTGGTCTCCGACCTTACAAACAGCTGGTTTGTAATGCAGAACAAGACCAGCAGCACGGGTTCAATTCCCGTACAGGCCTCCCCGAGCAGGCGCCGGAATGTGGCGACTAGGAGCTTTTCACAGTAACTTCATTGTAGCCCACTTGTGACAATAAGCAATTATTATTATTATTATCTATCAGCGGTGGCGTCACAACTCCCTGACCTGGTTCAAGAATTTCTGGTCCACCTTCATGTAGGGGACGGCCAATGTACTGATGTAAAAGTGCCGGCATAACTATTGAATATTGTGCATTCGGCATTCATCAGAAAATGTAGGATTGCGGGCATTTTTAAGCGGCAGTGAATTCTGGAGTCTAGTGCTGGCACTGGATTTGATGGATTGGAAGCCATTTACATTGGAAGCTCCAATTACATTCAAGTAAACAAGCAGGCAAGGTTGTCCTGCTTTTCATTCTGTGGGTGAACATAAATCAGACAGTAGACAGGAAATGTCAGCTTCCTCTCCCACAGTCTGCGAGTCTGCAGCTGAACTGTAGGATGGATTATGATTCAGCTAGTGTGGGCTGCAGGCAGGGATCTGGCTGCAGCTAGTGTGGGCTGCAGGCAGGGATCTGTCTGCAGCTAGTGTGGGCTGCAGGCAGGGATCTGTCTGCAGCTAGTGTGGGCTGCAGGCAGGGATCTGGCTGCAGCTAGTACGGGCTGTAGGCAAGGATCTGTCTGCAGCTAGTGTGGGCTGTGATGCACGATCAATTGAACAAAGACTAGAGTTGGATACAACTGAGGCTTTATTGCTCTAAGATGTGTGGCCTCCCACAGCAGCTGACGAAATGGCTGCTGAATGGAGGACACGCATATTTATACTCCGCCTACTGGGCGGAGCCAGCAGGCAGGGACTACTGGCGAACCTGTAATACAGGTCCTACCGTACATCACTTAATAAAAGTGTAACAGTGGTTTACCACATTCACCCCCTGTTAAAATTGAGTCCGGCGGGGGTGGTGGAGAACTATATACAGCAATGAATCTATATTTACAGTATTTGAGCAGAAAGAAAAATGTCTTTTGAAGTCCGGCAGACCAGTTAGAGATTTAACCGATCTGGTGCCTTGATGTTCCGCTGGGAGCGACGTAGTGGTGGCGGCGATGTCGATGCTGGCCTGATGTTTGGTGACTCCGGGAGCGTGCCGAAATCCTCTTCATCCTCGGGCATGGGCACGGGAAGGACGGATGGTCCTGGTGGGGTTAATGCTGGGAGCGCCGGGGGAGGGGAGGGTTGCGCCGGACCGGAGGGGTGTGTGTGTGCGTGGAACCTGCTGGTGTAGGTCCCTGAGGGAGACAGTATCCTGGCGGCCGTCGGGGTACGCCATGTAGGCATACTGGGGGTTTGCATGGAGCAATTGCACCGTCTCCACCAACGGGTCCGCCTTGTGGAGTCGGACGTGGCTACGGAGCAGGACTGGTCCTGGAGCTGCGAGCCAAGTCGGGAGCGACACCCCGGATGTGGACTTCCTGGGGAAGGCAAAAAGACATTCATGGGGTGTGTTGTTAGTGGCGGTGCACAGCAGTGACCGAATGGAGTGGAGTGCATGAGGGAGGACCTCCTGCCAGCGAGAGGCTGGGAAGTTCCTGGACCGTAGGGCCAGTTGGACGGCCCTCCATACCTTCCCGTTCTCCCTCTCTACCTGCCCGTTTCCCCGGGCGTTTAGCCGGTCGTCCTGCTGGAGGTGATACCCCTGCTGAGCAGGAACTGAAGCAGCTCATCACTCATGAATGAGGATCCCCTGTCACTGTGGATGTAGGCGGGGAAACCTAACAGAGCGAAGATAGTGTTTAGGGCTTTGATGACGGTGGCAGACGTCATATCAGGGCATGGGATGGCGAAGGGGAATCTGGAGTACTTATCGACCACACTGAGAATATACGTGTTTCGGTCGGTGGAGGGGAGGGGCCCTTTGAAATCCACACTGAGGCGTTCAAAGGGGCGGGAGGCCTTCACCAGGCACGCACAGTCCGGCCGGTAGAAGTGCGGCTTGCACTCCGCACAGACCTGGCAGTCCCTGGTGATTGTCCGTACTTCCTCGACGGAGTAGGGCAGATTGCGAGCCTTGACAAAATGGTACAACCGTGTGACTCCCGGGTGACAAAGGCTGTCGTGCAGGGCCCGGAGTCGGTCTACTTGTGCGCTGGCACATGTACCTCGGGATTGGGCGTCTGGGGGCTCGTTGAGTTTGCCAGGGCGATACTTAATCTCGTAATTATAGGTGGAGAGCTCAATCCTCCACCGCAAGATTTTATCATTTTTGATCTTGCCCCGCTGTGTGTTATTGAACATGAAGGCTACCGACCGTTGGTCAGTGAGGAGGTGAATCTCCTGCCGGCCAGGTAATGCCTCCAATGCCGCACAGCCTCAACAATAGCTTGGGCCTCTTTTTCGACGGATGAATGCTGAATTTCTGAGGCATGAAGTGTGCGGGAGAAGAATGCCACGGGTCTGCTTGACTGATTGAGGGTGGCGGCTGGGGCGACGCCCGATGCGTCGCTCTCTACTTGAAAGGGCAGTGTCTCGTCTACTGCGTGCATCCCGGCCTTGGTGATATCGGCTCTGATACGGGCGAAGGCCTGTTGTGCCTCGGAAACCAGGGGAAAGTGTGTGGACTGGGTGAGTGGGCGGGCCTTGTCCGCATAGTTTGGGACCCACTGGGTGTAGTATGAGAAGAACCCCAGGCAGCGTTTGAGGGCCTTGGGGCAGTGGGGGAGGGGAAGCTCCATGAGGGGGCGCATGCAGTCGGGATCGGGCCCCAGAACTCCATTCTGGACCACATAGCCGAGTACGGCTAAGCGGGTCGTGCTAAACACGCACTTCTCCTTGTTGTAGGTGAGGTTGAGGAGAGTGGTGGTGTGGAGAAATTTGGCAAAATTGGCATCGTGGTCCTGCTGGTCATGGCCGCAGATGGTGACGTTATCTAGGTACGGGAAGGTGGCCCGCAAACCGTACCGGTCGCCCATTCGGTCCAACTCCCTTTGGAAGACGGAGACCCCGTTAGTGATGCCGAAGGGAACCCTGAGGAAGTGATAGAGACAACCGTCCGCCTCGAAAGCAGTGTATGGATGGTCTGATTTACGAATGGGGAGCTGGTGGTAGGCGGATTTGAGGTCTACCGTGGAGAAGACCCGGTACTGTGCAATCTGATTGACCTTATCAGATATGCGTGGGAGCGGGTACGCGTGGAGCTGCGTGTACCGATTGATAGTCTGGCTGTAGTCCACGACCATTCTGTGTTTCTCCCCAGTTTTAACGACTACCAGGCTCTCCAGGGGCTGTTGCTGGCCTCGATGATGCCTTCCCAAAGCAGCCGCTGGACCTCGGACCTGATGAAGGTCCTGTCCTGGGTGCTGTACCGTCTGATCCTGGTGGCGACGGGTTTGCAATCCGGGGTTAGATTTGCAAAGAGAGAAGGCGGATCGACCTTTAGGGTCGCGAGGCTGCACACAGTGAGGGGTGGTAGGGGCCCGCCAGATTTGAGGGTTAGGCTCTGGAGATTGCACTGGAAGTCCAGGCCTAGCAGTAGAGCAGCGCAGAGGATAGGGAGGACGTAGAGGCGGATGCCGTTGAATTCTACGCCCTGGACCGTGAGTGTGACCGTGCAGAACCCCCGGATCGCGATGGAATGGGATCCGGAGGCCAGTAAGATTCTTTGGTTGGTGGGGTGTACCGTGAGGGAGCAGCGCCTTACCGTATCCAGGTGTATGAAGCTTTCGGTGCTCCCGGGGTCCAGCAGGAAGGAGGTCACGTGGCCGTTGATTTTCACGTTGGTCGATGCGGTGGCCAGGTTGTGCGGAGGAGACTGGTCCATCGTCACTGAGGCGAGTCGTGGTCGGTCGTCACTGGCGTCGGATGATGGGGAGCCTGGGGGGCCCAGGAATGCTGTCGGTGTCCATGCCCCGTGGGGGAGACAAGATGGCGGTGCCTGAAGATCCTGCGGGGACAAAATGGCGGTGCCCATGGGCCTCACATTGCGGGGGTTGGACAAGGTGGCGGCGCCCATGGGCCGCACGTGGACTGAGGGGGATAAGATGGCGGCGCCCACTGGCCGCGCGTGGTCCAGAGAGATGACGATGGCGGCGCCCATTGTGTGTAGGCTAGGGGGGTGTGGGCGATAGCCTGGCACACCTTTAGGTGCCCCTTTTTGCCGCAAGCCTTACAAAGGGTTGCACGGTCCGGGCAGCGTTGGCGAGGGTGTTTCTGCTGGCTGCAGAAGTAACATCAGGGACCTCAGGGGTGCGCGAGCTGGCGTGTGGCGCAGGTGTACTGGCTGGGTAAGGCCCCCGCTGGGGCGGCCGTCTGTGGGGTCCACGATGGGTAGGAGGGTTGGGCCGTGCGGCTGGGGGTGTCGGCCTGACTGTTGCGCGAGGCGACCGTCATAGAGAGCGCTAGCTTCTCTGTCTCAGCTAGATCGAGCGTGGCCCCTTCTAACAGTCTTTGGCATATGAGTTCCGACCCAATTCCCGTAACGAACGCGTCCCGCATAAGGAGGTTCGAATGTTCAGTGACTGTAACGGCCTGACAGTCACAGTCCCAGACGAGTAGGATTAGGGCCCACCAGTCTTCTGTGGACTCACCAGGAAGTTGAGAGCGAGTGGCGAGTACGTGCCTGGCGAAGAGCGTGTTCATCTTCTGTGCTATGATGGGGGGATGGAGAGCCATTGCTGCTGGGGGGATGCTCCCGTGGCAGTCGCCATATACCATGCTGATATCATCCCAGCTGGGGTGGGTAGTGGCCCTTAATTGGGTAATACGTTTTCTTTGAGAAGCTCCATGGCATCGGTGTAGTTCGGGGTGTCCTGGATCAGCGGAAACACGTTGGAGCTCAACCTTGAGTACAGGATCTGTACCATCTGACCCTCCAGAACAGGGGTGGTCGCTGAGTTGATGTACGCCTCGAAGCAGGCTTGCCAGTGATTAAAGTCCTTTTTGGCGTCGCTTGATTGTGGATCCAGCTGCAGGCGATCTGGTTTGATACGGAGGTCCATCTTTTAGAAAATCTTAGAGCAATAAATTGAGGCACGATCAATTGAACAAAGACTAGAGTTGGATACAACTGAGGCTTTATTGCTCTAAGATGTGTGGCCTCCCACAGCAGCTGGCGAAATGGCTGCTGAATGGAGGACACGCATATTTATACTCCGCCTACTGGGCGGAGCCAGCAGGCAGGGACTACCGGCGAACCTGCAGTACAGGTCCTACCTTGCATCAGCTAATAAAGGTGTAACAGTGGTTTACCACAGGCTGCAAGCAGGGATCTGGCTGCAGCTAGTGTGGGCTGCAGGCAGGGTTCTGGCTGCAGCTAGTGTGGGCTGTCGGCAGGGATCTGGCTGCAGGTAGTGACACTGCCAGCAATGGTCGCACTGCAGACAGGACATAGTACCAGCCCAGTAGCTCTCTGACCTTATTCTGGTTAAGCGTTGTGCTAGGCGAGGTTAGAATGGCTGGGCGAGAGAGGACAGAAGAGTCTCTCACTTAGTTTTGGAGCTGAATGTCAGCAGCAAGCACACCAGGACTCTCAGGCTGCTGAGTGACATTGCCAATTGGTGGCAGGTTTTGGGCATTCAATATGGGGGTCAAAGTTTACTTGTGCGAAAGACATTGCACCTACTTTTATACATCCTGTCAGAAATTCAGATCGATCGGCTGCAGTAACTAGCAGTAACTGATGGTAGATGTGGTGTTGTTTCCCTCCTCTATTTATAAAGAACACACTCAAGTGACCCTGGGCTGAATTTTTCCAGCCCATTAGGTTGGGAGGCAGGAGGGCTGCTGACATGGCAGGAGGGGAGCCCTGCACCTTCACCGCCCTGGCATATTGCCAGCGCCGGGTACCTCAGCAACACAGCTTCCCACCTGGTGACAAGTTGAGGCAATTTATTACCCAACTAAGGTCCACTACCCACCCCAGCTGGGATGTGATCAGCATGGTGTATTGGAGACTGCCACGGGAGCAGCCCCCCAGCAGCAATGGCTCCCCATCCCCCCGACAATTGCCAAGAAAATGACTTGTCTGCCAGGACACCACGCCACTGTGGCTCCCTCTGCTGGCTGCCTCAGCACCAGCCACTGCCACTGGTAGCACAGCCGACATTACTGAGCTGTCGGTGCTCTGATTGGGGCCAGAAAATCGAGTGGGTGGGCTACAAGCATTAAATTGATACTGCCGCCATAATACCACCTCAGGGTCCACAACAAACCAGAGTGGGGTTGGCTCCCACTTTCAGACCCATAAGTGCATGATGAACGTAGAAATTGATATATATTATATTTTATATCTATTGCAGTAAGGTTTTTAAAAGCCTGGATTATGGTATATATTTACTGCAATAAAATTATTAAAGAACCTATGTTAAGGTATCCAGACTGTGTGACTGCTAAAGCTGTAATTAAAAAGTCGTAAAAGATGTGGTCATGATTGATTCTAACCATTTACTTGTTTACATATGATGGGCTAATGGAACATAGTTTTGATTGCTGTAGATTCCCTGGAGAGTAGGTAATGTATGTGTGATTGTACTTAGTCCTAGCTAAGCAGATCATGTGATATCTCAGTGGGGACAGATAATCTAATTAATGGGAGGAGCCAGGACTGTCTGCAGTTTTACAGTTTTGCCATAGGATTTGAGACAGAAGAATTTGAAGTTTTTTTTATCCTTTGTTTTTAAATGTTCCAATTAAAGGACAATTTAGCGTGGCCAATCCACCTACCCTGCACATCTTTTGGGTTGTGGGGGTGAAACCCAGGAAAACACGGGGAGAATGTGTAAACTCCACATGGACAGTAACCCGGTGCCAGGATCGAACCCGGATCCTCAGCGCCGTAGGCAGCATTGCTAACCACTGTGCCACCCCGGAAGGATTTTAAGTTTAAGAGCAGTTTTGTCAAATGCTGCAAGGTTGAGCAGAAGTGTACTGGTTCTGCTCCTGAAAGGGGTCTCTCCAAATGTCTCTACACAACTATACAAGTTATCTGTTTATTAACTTTATTTTATAAGTGGCATTTGAACTGTATTGGATTGCTTAATTGGAGTTAGTGTGGTGGTGGTGGTGGTGGGGGGGGGGGGGGGGGGGTGGAGAGCAGCTAGAAGGTGGGGCGTGGGCTGCAAGACAGACATGTGGCTGCAGACGCCGCCGTCCAGTGGGAACTTCGTGCCACGGGTCGTATGGGTGCCGCCCAGGCCACTCCCCTAGGTACCCTCTGCCCTAGCCGATCCATCAATGGGACGGGCATGCGCTAGCGCAACTAGTACCATCATCTTGGCTGGGATGAGGGTCGGCATGCGCGAGCTCAACATGGCGTGGCTGCTAGCCCATTAACGGGACCTGAATTGCTCCAGGACTGGCACCATTTACGTCCACATAGAACACCCGCGATTCAGTCCCGGCATCAGCACTTAGGGCGGGATTCTCCCGCACTTGGCACGATGGCCCGATGCTGTCTCCAAGAGCGGCGCAAACCACTCCGGCGTCAGGCCTCCTGGAAGTTGCGGAATCCTCTGCACTTCCGGGGGCTAGGCCGGCGCCGGAGGGGTTGGCGCCGCGCCAACCGGCGCCGAAGAGCCGCCGTGGGCCAGCGAGAGTTGTCGCATGCGCAGAACTGCCGGTTTGTTCTAGCGCAGGCGCAGAACCCACCGGTGTGTTTCCTGCATATGCGCAGGGGGTTTCTTCTCCACGCCGGCCATGGCGGAGCCTTACAGAGGCCTGCTAGGAGAGAAAGAGTGCCCCCACAGCACAGGCCCGCCCGCCGTTCGGTGGGCCCCGATCGCGGGCCAGGCCACCGTGGGGGGCCCCGTAGAGCCGGATCCCCCCGCGCCCCATCGAGGACCTTGCTAGACGGCCAACAATCCAGGTCCCACCGGGATGGACCCTGTCCATTTCATGCCGGTGGGGCTGGCCAGAAACGGGCAGCCGCTTGGCCCATCGGGGCTCGGAGAATTGCCGGGGGTGGCACTGCCAACGGCCCCCGACCGACGCGGCGTGATTGCCGCCCCTGCCCGAAAACCGGCGCCGGAGCATTCGGCAGCCGGCATCGGAGCTGCGGGGCGGCATTCACGCTGCCCCCCCGGGCTTCTCCAACCGTGGGGGGGGGGTCAGAGAATCCCACTCTCAAACGGAGAATTCGCCCCAGTATGTTTAAGTTCTTCCTTGGGCGGGATTCTTCCCTACCCGGCGGGGCGGGCCGTACCGGTGGCGAGGAGTGGCGTGAAGCACTCCGGCATCGGGCAGTCAGGGGCTAGGCTGACGCCGGCGGGGTTGGCGCCACGCCAGCTGGCGCCGAAGGGCCTCCGCTGGCAAGCGCGAGTTGGCGCATGCATGAGAGCCGTGACAAATATTCAAAACGGAACATAAATTAATCTGAGGAGAGGGATTGCAGATTCCTGGTGGTCCATGGACCACACTTTGATAGCCTACTGCCCTATCCCTTCTTAACCTCCTGGTAAAGGAACTAACAGAGTTAGTGGCACAATGGACTGACGATGATATCCATCATGGCTGATGGATATCATTGTCAAAATCTATGATTCGATGCACAGAAAAAAATACCATCATGTAAAATCTTCCACCCCTTGGCTAATCCGGGGGGATTAAATGTTGCAACAAAAAAAAACTACTGCTTTGAATATTCTCATCGCAACTGATCTGCTATTCAGTAAAACTGTAACTTGAAAGGTTACCTACTGTGAAATGTCTTTGTTTTTCCAACAGTTCAGGTTGGCTCGGCGCTGCACGTCATGTTCAGATTATTTTAAGATTTGAAGTGGTAATATAGAAACCACTAATGACCAGCTATCATTTTAACCATTTTAAATCCATTTCATGGTGGCCCACATGAAAGCGCATCATGTGCGATCGTGCATTCCTGGCGGGCATCGTTTGAGGGGATTAACTCAGGAAATAAATATTTTGCTTCTCCTGGTAAGAAAGGGATGATTTAGAAGTGAAAGTGGCTGGATCAGAGTTTTGCTGATGGGATTGTGAGGGCAGGGGTATATGCAGGTATATGCATAGAAACATACTGGGCGGGATTCTCTGATCCTGAGGCTAAGTGTTAATGCCGTTGCGTTTCTCCACGGTGTAGCCACTTAAAATGGCCAACTCCCGATTCAAAATGGCGAACGGCAACGGCTGATGGAAAAGTCAGCCAACAAGACAAAAACCAGCAGCTGCAGGTTGGCTGTGTATTTACCTCTGGAAAGTCCAGACAATATCGATACCAGCAACCATCAGCATAACAAAACAACAGCCATCTGCATACTAATGAACAATCCCCGGGAGCAATATGCAACATTTAGACACAGAAAGCAAAACCAGACTCTTCGGCGCCAGCAGGAGCCTACACAAAAGGAGGTGAACGAGCACCACAAGACCGCCCATCGATCAGGGAACCGCTCCAGCATTGGAGAAAATCGAACCAAGCGATTGGGACAAAGTCCAATCACTTGAGACCAGGTACAGGGTCCTCCTCGAAAGGCGGGATGCCCCTGGGGACAAGAAGAATTGAGCCCCAAGTTCGAATCGTTCTTCTCTTCCTCTCCACCTCTTCGCGCTCTTCGTCCTGCCCAGGTCACCCAGCAACAACGAATCAACATTGACCGTGACCGGAGCAGTGAAGATCGAACTCGTAAGTTTAATTCAACGCTCGCTACGAGATAGGCGCTCCTAGCTACCAATCTGTACCAACTTCGAATCCCGCAGGCTCAGAACCCGAACGAAAGGCCATTTGTTTCCCTGACCTGGTGGGCCAGTTACAAGTTAAGTATTGGCCTGTTAGCTGTAGATGTAGCTTAGACGTAGAATTTGTACATGAGTAGTGATTACTGTGTATAATAAATGTGCTTTGATTTAAATCTTACTAAGCGTGTATTGGATTATTGATCATTACTCGGACTTGAACCACATGGCGGTATCATAAAGATACCTGGCGACTCGAGAGCAAAGGTAATAAAACAGAGCAATTGAACTAAGGCAAAATTTGCAACAACGGCGTCAACACGGCCTCAGGATCAGCAATTCCGCTACAGTGAGCCAGCACCGCACTGGGGCGGCCCATGGTGCTCCAGCTGCTGATCGCAGCGTAAACTGGGTCTGCACGTGCGCAGTGGCACCGGCACCAATGCGCGCATGCGCAGTGGCACCAGTGCCAACGGCGCATGCGCAGTGGCTCCCTTCTCCACGCCGGCCCCGATGCAATATGGCGTACGGCTACAGGGGCCGTCGCTGAAGAAAGGAGACCCCCTGCCCGAGAGGCCGGCCCGCTGATCGGTGGGCCCCGATCGCGGGCAATGCCACAACGGAGGTCCCCCCCGGGGTCGATACCCCCCTCCCCCCCACAGGCCGCCCCTGGACCCTACCACGTCGAGGTCCCGCTGGCTGAGAGCAGATTAGAACGGCACCGAGAATCGGTGGGGGGGGGGGGGAGCGGGTAGACCAGCGCCACGCCGACGCCAATGGCTCTGTGTAGAATCGTGTCAGGGCGGTGTGGCGCGATTCACGCCGGTCGTGGGGATTTTCCAGCCCGGCCCTGAGCTAAGAGAATCCCGCCCATTAAATTTGGCAAGGCCTTTACCCAACGCCAAATAGTTGGAGGGTCTCGAGCCTCACCATTCAGGCACAGAGGGGTGCAAAAAATATTCACCACCCAACTTCTACATCAGTGTTCTGTGCATAAAACCCACCTCAATAGTTCAGTGTGTCCCACGTTCAAATAAGGCATCGGTGAACAGCAGCATGCTCTACCTCTTAGTCAAATGGAAGATTCTGCCCAAATACAACCTTCAAGTTGTATCCCTTGAACGTGAGAACCTCGTTTACACCACCCAAAAAAAACAAGCCCAACACTCATGAATGTAGCACAATACAATGGTGGGTATCTTTGGATTGACTTGAGGGCAGCACGGTAGCACAGTGGTTAGCAAGTTGCTTCACAGCTCCAGGGTCCCAGGTTCGATTCCCGGCTTGGGTCACTGTTGGTGCGGAGTCTGCACGTTCTCCCCGTGTCTGCGTGGGTTTCCTCCGGGTGCTCCGGTTTCGTCCCACAGTCCAAAGATTTACAGGTTTGGTGGATTGGCCATGATAAATTACCCTTAGTGTCCAAAAAAGATTAGGTGGGGTTACGGGGATAGGGTGGAGGTGTGGGCTTAGGTGGGGTGCTCTTTCCGAGGGCCGGCGCAGACTTGATAGGCTGAATGGCCTCCTTCTGCACTGTAAATTCTATGACTCTATGAATAACCGTAACTGAAAACAGCGCAGAGATAAGTGAAATATGAAAGTTCTTTCAACTGAATGAAAATAATGGACTAGGACATGGAAACTTGAACTAGCGACTGTCCAACAAAGCAGTGCTGGAGAGCAACAGGTCTGTTACCGTGGGGTAACGGTAACAATGGACATCATTAGCAGTGTAGCTGCCTGGAGCAGGATGGAACAGGAACGATAAGTGACATTTAGCTTTTATTCATTTTATACTTTGAAACATTTAGCTGCACAAACAGGTGACTGAATGGAGGAATCAATCCTTCCAACTCGTTGTGACACTCCCTCAATGAACACAGTGTCCACTCAGTAAAATCAATAGTGCAGTGAACAGCCCCTCAGTCTACGGCTAACTCTTTAACATGAAGCAAAAACAAGCAAAGCTCATACAGCTATGGTGGACAGAATTTGATCGGCCTCCAAACAGACGGAGGGATTCCGTACTATTATACCTCCGCCCCAATTCAGTGATTGACCTGATGTCAAATGCAGGAAGCAATCAATCCCTGCAGTTGTGTAAAATATTAGACAATTAAGAGAAGGAAATTGAAGACATACTTTTCCTGAAAAGTACCCGTTGCCTGTCAAAGCAATTCCCTGGTGAACTCTGATGTTTGATGAGCCGTGCAGAGGTTTTCGTCTGTGGCTCGATTACCACATTAAAAAACATTAACCAGAAGAGAATAAGGTCATTGGTACCCTGTGTCAGAGAAGTTCCCCTGATAAAGAGAAGATAATATTCTAGAAGAGTTTCTGTGAATCTAATGCTATCTGCAGATGTATATCATGTACAGATCCATCCATGAACTGTTAGCATTTACTATGCTTAAATGTGTAGTCTGAGGTCTTGCGGTGCAGTGGGTATGCCCCTGCCTCTGAGCCAGAAGCTCTGGGTTCGAGTTTCACCATCCCAGGACTTGATGGCCAAGGAAGATGGTGGCACAGGGGTATACAGCCGGGAGATAGTTGCCCTGGGAGCCCTGAACATCAACTCTGGGCCCCAAAACGCCTCATAGCTTCAGGCTAAACATGGACCGGGAAACCACCACATATCGGCCACCATCAGCTGATGAATCAGTACTCCTCCATTTTGTACACCACGTGGAGGAAGCACTGAGGGTGGGTGGCAAGGGCACAGAATATGCTCTGGGTGGGGACTTCAATGTCCATCACTAAGAGTGGCTCAGTAGTACCACCGCAGACCGAGCTGGTTGGGTCCTAAAGGACATAGATGCTACACTGGGACTGCAGCAGGTGGGGAGGGAACCAACGAGAGAAAAACATACTTCATCTCAGGGAAGGGAAGGGTAACACTACGGGAAGTAAAATGGTTAATGGGAAGCAAAGCAACAGGTTAGCACGTAGGAAGGTCCACCTCCATCGAAAGTTATGAAAAAGGATAAAAGGAAGAAGAACTCAGGAGATGTTATTAATGGGGGTGTTAGGATTCAAAAAGAAGGTATTAAAAAAGGCACTTTACCTGAATGCTTGTAGCATTCGAAACGAGATAAATGAGTTGACGGCACAAATCATCGCAAATGAGTATCATTTAGTGGCCATTTCAGAGACATAGTTGCAGGATGGTCATGACTGGGAGTTAAATATCCAGGAGTATCAGAGTATTTGGAATGACAGGCAGGAAGGGAAGGGAAATGGTGTAGCACTGATAATTAAGGGTGACATCAGGGCGGTAGTGAGAGATGATATAGGTTCTATAGAGAAAAAGGTTGAATACATAAGTGACTGCCTTGACATCAAGGCAGCATTTGACCGAATATGGCAACAAGGAACCCTAGCTAAACTGGGGTCAATGGGAATCAGGGGGAAAACTCTCCACTGGTTGGAGTCATACCTGCCACAAAGGAAGATGGTTGTGGTGGTTCGAGGTCAATCATCTCAGCTCCAGGATATCTCTGCAGGAGTTCCTCAGGGTAGTGTCCTAGGCCCAACCATCTTCAGCTGCTTTATCAATGACCTCCCTTCCATCATAAGGTCAGGAGTGAGGATGTTTGTGGATGACTATAATATTCAGCACCTTTCGTAGCTCCTCAGATAATGAAGCAGTCCATGTCCAAATGCAGCAAGAGCTTGACAATATCCAGGCTTGGGCTGACAAGTGGCAAGTTACATTTGCGCCACACAAGTGCCAGGCAATGACCATCTCCTACAAGAGAGGATCTAACCATTGCCCCTTGACATTCAATGGCATTACCATCATTGAATCCACCACAATCAACATCCTGGGGGTTATCACTGATCAGTAACTGAACTGGACTAGCCATATTAATACTGTGGCTACCAGAGTAGGTCAAATGCTAGGAGACTTACGGCGAGTAACTGACCTCCTGACCCCCCAAAGCCTGTCCACCATCTACAAGGCACAAGTCGGGAGTGCAATGGAATGCTCTCCACTTGCCTGGATGAGTGCAGCACCAGCAACACTCCAGAAACCCGACACCATCCAGGACAAAGCAACCCGCTTGATTGCTTCCCCTTCCACAAACATTCAAACCCTGCACCACTGACGCACACTGACAACCATGTGGATCATCTACAAGATGCACCGCAGTAACTCACCAAAAATCCTTAGACAACACCTTCCAAACGCACTTCCACTATCATCTAGAAGGACAAGAGCAGCAGATACCTGGGAACCCCATCACCTGGAGGTTCCCCTCCAAGTCACTCACCACCCTGACTTGGAAATATGTTGCCGTTCCTTCACTATCACGGGGGCAACATTTTGAAGCTCTCTCCCTAACAGCACAATGGGTGTACCTACACCTCGAGGACTGCAGAGGTTCAAGAAGACAACTCACCACCACCTTCTGAAGGGCAATAAATCCTGGCCCAACCAGCGACGTCTACATCCCGTAAATGAATTTTTAAAAAGTTAACACAGTCAAACAGCTTGAGTGAGTATCAAGTGTTCCTGTTCCTGCCTTTCATAATATCTTTTGGTGGTGGGATGATATCAGGCTTCCTTCCCGATGTCTTTCACCACCATTTTACCAGCCCATCCGCCTCCCAGCGCATCTCCCAAAGCTCGATAAAATTCCAGCCAACCTTTCACGTCAATGAGCTTCCATCGGACCATTCTGACGGAGTGTCACTGATCTAACATGTTCAGCTTGACTCTGTTTGTCTCGCCACAGGCCTGCTGTGTATTATCAGAATTTTCTGTTTTTTATTTCAGACCGCCAACATCTGCAGTATTTTGCTCAGAGATTAATTGAAGTTCGGGTGAATCCTTGATGCTGATCACCAACTCACTGAACTTGTTTGGTCCCACATCTGGACACTTTCCCCATCCTTTCCCCATGAACTCGCTGCCGGAGGAGGTGGTGGACGCAGGGACGATAGTGACGCTTAAGGGGCATCTTGACAAATACATGAATAGGATGGGAATAGAGGGATACGGACCCAGGAAGTGTAGAAGATTGTAGTTTAGTCGGGCAGCATGGTCGGCACGGGCTTGGAGGGCCGAAGGGCCTGTTCCTGTGCTGTACATTTCTTTGTTCTTTGTTCTTTTTTCTATCCCACAACTAGCATCTGAATTCTCTAACCTTACCCATGCTGGTTTGGCCCATACCGCTGGCTCATTCTTCTCATGCCCTCCTGCATCGGTTTTCCTGATCGAACCTTCACGGGCACCATCCTGGGTGAAGGGCAGGTTGAATAATTTCTCCTTGAAGCAATTAAGACTGTCCAAAATTGAAAAGAGCGATCCCATCTGGGAACGGAGATTGAAAAAAAAATAGCCACTGGCAGCCTGTGACTATGGTCCATGAAGTGTCATTTAACTGTATCTATGGTCGAGTTTTCAATGCTCTCTCATCGGACGTAAGAAACCCCACCAGTTTTTATATCCCCTTGTGAAGAGTTTATGTGAGGTTTTTGCTTTGATCATTATGGTGGGCCTCTGAATTCTTCAATCACCTTTTCCCTCTCCCTTACTCGAAGATATATGAAAAGCTACCGCGACGTCAGGACTTCACAGTGTCGATTGGACTTATGTCTAGACATGTTTTTTTCTGTTGTGTTTACATTGCGTCATACAGATCTACTCTGAATGCGAACAGCCGCTGAATTTGTCTATCGCCCGCCTCCCAGAGACAGTTGATGGTGCCACGATACTTCCCATAGTGGAATTGCTTGTTAATGCGCACAGTGTCTCAGTTCACACTTGATGAATGACCTCATAGAAAAGTTGCAGCACATGCCAGCCTTAGGACACCCAGGTGTCCTTTCTAATCCTGCCTCCTGCATCCAGTCCAGAGCCCTGTAGCTTCGAGCACTTAAGATGCAGATCCAGGTACCTTTCAAAAGACTTTAGGGCCTCTGCCTCCACCAACTTGGGCAGCGAATTCCAGACTCCCGCTACCCTGTGTAAAAAAGTTCTTCCTCATGCCCCCTCTACTCCTTCTGTCTCTTATCGTGAATCTATGTCCCCTGGTTCTAGAATTCTCCATCAAGGGAAACTATTTGATCCTGTCCAGTCTATCTCTTGCTCTCATAATTTTGTACACCTCAATTAAGTCGCCTCTCAGACTTCTTTGTTCCCAGGAAAATAACCCCAACCTATCCGATCTCTCCTCGTAGCGACTTGAGTGGGAGGATGGGGTGCCAGGGAGTGGCCTGTGAAGACATACCTCAGAAGGGGGAGCAACTGAAGGGGAGGCCAGGGAGTATTTCTGATGAGCTTTCCAAATCACTATGTGTTGGTTTAGAGTTAAAGCCCAGGATTTGTTTAGGTGCGAGCCTCTGACCCTGACAATCTTACGCCTCAAAATCAGAACTATCTTACGGACGAGATATGTCAAAGGTCATTGGGTTGCAGGGACAAATGAGGCTCTATTGAAAGGCTGCTGTTCAGCTGGATATCCAAGATGTTCAGCTATCTGGGTTTCATTAACATACCAGGACTGGAGCTGAAGGGACCAATGAAGATTGTATTCTTTTAATTCTCTTCTGTTTCCTGAATCTCAGAAGTTGCCCCGGGCACCAAAATAAAGCACAGAGCAAAGAGACAAAAGACGTGTGTCTTCAGATTTTTCTGCTGCGCATTTCCTATCAGGCACTGGCCCTGGCTTCTGACATCCTATCAAACTGCAACACCTCAACTGAGTAAAGAGAGCGGCCGCACAGGGATTGAAAACTGTCCACCCCATTTCACTTTCCACTGAGTTTCTCGACTGTGCCAGGGAAAAGGCCCATGACAAAGGGCTAGTGAGCTGGGACTGAGTGAGAGGAGGGAGAAGGCCACCAGCAGCAGTAACGTGTCCAGCCTGTGCCCCCGTTTCAATCCCTAAATTGTAAAAGAACATAACCGGAAAAGTGACTGTGTTGCTGTAGATTTACATCTAGCAGGTCGCCTTGGGAGTACGCTATGTCAGCCTTGACTCCATGGTAGTCCCCGTGTTCCGAAATCAGGAGGTTATGAGTTCAGGCCACACTCCAGAGGACTAGGTGTATAATCCTGACACTTCACAGAGGTACTGAGGAGGTTTTGCACCCTCAAATGTTGGTGCATTTTGGATGAGGGCCTTGTCTGCCATCTCTGGTCCATGAGAATCGTCTCATGGCACTCTCTCTCTCTCTCTCTGCCTCTCTCCCTAGATGAACGGGGAGTTCTGGCCAATCTTTATCCCTCAGATTACCCGCTCTTTTTCCAGTTGCTCTTTGTGGGATCTTGTTGTGCCCCGTTACAACAATGGCTAAAAAACTAAAAAGAATTTTAGTGGCCTGTAAAGCACTCTGGGACATCCTGAGCTTGTGGAAGAGGTTACGTAAATGCAAGTCCGGCTGTGTTTCACTTCTTCCCCCCCCCCCCCCCCCCCCCTCCCCCTCCAACCCCCTAAGTGTCCTTCGGCAGCTTTGATTCCTCCACCTACATCACTAAAAACAGATCATCATTTCATTTATCACTGATGTCTGCGCGGGGAAGTTCTCACTGTGTGGAAATGGGTTAGGTGTTCCCCTTCATCCTAACCATGATTACGTGCTAAAGAGTGCTGCATTAGCTGTGAAATTCCTTGGGGCACTGTCAAGGGCACCGAACAAGCGAATTGCCAGCCAATCAGGGTGTGGTAATCACCACTATTGTGTATATTAGGAGATGTGTGGTAAGGCCCTGTACTACAGGTACGGGGGTAGTCCCTGCCTGCTGGTTCTGCCCAGTAGGCAGAGTATAAATATGTGTGCTCCCCGTACAGCAGCCATTTTGCTAGCTGCTGTAGGAGGCCACACATCTTAGTGTAATAAAGCCTCAGTTGTATCCAACTCTCATCTTTGTGCAATTGATCGTGCATCACAGGGGCAGTGCACCTGCATTCTGTTGGTGATATATTTCCAGCTAACAGGACTTGATGCCAGAAGGGAAGAAGTGAAAGCATTTACTCTGACAGGTTACCACCATCATCAGACAGGGAGGCAAAGCTGTGCCTGGCTGCTCAGCGTTCACCTGGCTGCAGAGAAATCAGATGAGTGGGTTTGATTGCCTGGCCTGATCTCTTCTGCCCATTTGTTTAAAACGGGCCGAAGACTGAAGTCATCATGGCAATGAATCGGTAAGTTAGTGTGTGCAGAGTGCTGACTGAGATGGTAGTGTAGCTGGAGTTGCGGAGGCCCAAGCTAATGCTCTGGAAGGAACGTGGGTTCAAATCCCACCACAGCTGGCGGAATTTAAATTCATTTAATAAATCAGGAATATAAAGTTAGCAATGGTAGCCATGACACCCATCAGCGAGTGCTGCTTAAAAAACCGTCTGGTTCACTCGTGTCTTTTTCGGGGTGGAAATCTGCCGTCGTTGCTTCCGTCGGACTCTCGAGCCACTGCAAAATGGTTGTCTCCTAACTGCCCCTCTGAAACGGCCGAGCAAGTTACTCAGCTCAAGGGCAATAAGGGATAGACAACAAACACTGCCGCCTGGGAAGGATTCAAATAAAGTTGCTGCGAGCAGTTCTCGTCAATATAAAGTAGTGAATCAGAGAAGCATGATCACCGCAAATACCTCCCCTCATCAATGTAAATCATGGTGACCCCCCCCCCCCCCGATTGAGTTTGCCAATGTAAACAAAAGTCTTGAGATACAGTCGAGTCATCATGTGCCATGCCAAGTGTACGTTCGCTTTTCAGAAAATGTCTTGTCGGATTTCACGGCTTTAGCATGATTCCAGGAGAAACAATATCACATTTATACGTTAAAATACGTTCACTGAATAATTTATACTTGGTCGTGATTACTGTCTGGTTATTGTTTTCAAAGCTCAGGTCAGCAGAACAAGGCAGCAGCGCGGGTTCAATTCCCGTACCGGCCTCCCCGAAAAGGCGCTGGAATGTGGCAACTAGGGGCTTTTCACAGTAACTTCATTGAAGCCTACTTGTGACAATAAGCAATTATTATTATCATTATTTCTCTCTCCCCCCCCCCACTTACCAAAAGCAAAAGTGTGCATTTATATGGTGCCTATCGCAACCGATAGACTCAAAACACTTTGCGGCCAATGAAGAGCCTTTGAAGTCTTGTTGTTGTTGTAATGTCTGAAACGAGGCAGCCATTTACGCACAGCAAGCTCCCACAAGCAGTAATGTGATAATGACCAGATGATCAGTTTAGTGATACTGACTGAGGGATAAATATTGACCAAACACCAGGGGTAACCTGGCACTTTGACAAAGGGTCACCTAGACTCCAAATGTTAGCTCCCTTCTCTCTCCACAGATGCTGTCAGATCTGCTGAGATTATTCAATATTTTCTGTTTAATTTCAGATTCCAGCATCCGCAGTAATTTGCTTTAACCAGGGATAACTCCCCTACTCCCACCAATACTCTTCGGTTGGTTTAGCACACTGGGCTAAATCGCTGGCTTTTAAAGCAGACCAAGCAGGCCAGCATCACGGTTCAATTCCTGTTCCAGCCTCCCCGAACAGGCGCCGGAATGTGGCGACTAGAGGCTTTTCACAGTAACTTCACTGAAGCCCACTTGTGACAATAAGCGATTTTCATTTCATTTCATTTCATTTCAAAGTAGTGCCATGGGTTCCTTAACATCAACCTGGGCAGGTAAGGCCGTAGCTCAATGCCTCATCCGACAGTGCAATGCTCGCCTGGTACTGCACTGGAGTGTCAGTCTTGATTCTTGTGCTCAGGTCCTGGAGTGGGTTTTGAACTCAGACTTTGTGACTCAAGAGGAGAGCGTGCCAACAACTTAACCCACTGCTGACAGTCTAAGTCTAATTAATACCATTTAAGATGGCTTTTCGGCCTTTTGGCTAAGATGAGCATGAGGTCAGGTGTAATGCCTGGATCTGGTATGTCTCTCTTTTGGGGACAATGAATTGGATTCAATTTGAATTGGTTTTTGGAGCAGGCAAGGAGCTGGATTAGGGGTTTGCCCCTGTCCACATTCTGAGCTCTAGCTTTGTGTGATGAACGGTTATTGTATTACTGTACCCTTGTCATCATGTACGGTGATGTCCCCTTTAAGATCGGGCTTGGAACCTTGGGGGACTCCGCCTACCTGGGAGTCGTATATAAGGGGCCTAAGCACCCGTCTCGGCACCAGGCTAGTTCTTAGCTTATTAAAGCCTTCTTTACCGTTTTACTCTCTAGCGTCGTTATTGAGGGTACAACACTTTGTAACTCTGATAAAGTAAGAAAAAAAAAATTAATACCATTTAAGGATTTAAGATGACCCTCATATGCCAATCCCCATAAATAAATAACTGGGCGTAGTTGTATGGCCACACTGTGTCCGAAAGGCAGCTCGCTGAATCCCGGCAATGCCAAGATACCCAGGTGGCACTGGTGGGGCACTGCCAGGTTGCTATGGGGGGGGGGAGAGATACAAAAGGGTCCACAAGAGCAGTTTTTTAACATTTAGCAGCAATGACACTGTTTAAAAATTTATATTTTGCTCTTAAAACAAACAAATGCACTTACACGGCTTCTTCGGACATTTCTGGCATTTGTGGAAACCCCAGGAAGTACCCACAGTTCCACAGCAATCTTCTTGCTTTGAAAGGCCAGGAAGAGGTTTCCCGCACTGCAAATAGCCAAGAACACGGAAGTTAGTTTTAGTTTTCCACAGGAACCAAAGGCAAATAACCCCTTCAGTTCATCCAGCCCACATTCAAATCCATCCTTAAAACCTACCGACCCGAGAGTGCCCTGACCCACTGCCCTCCCGCTCGATCCTCAGACCGTGAAGTCCCTTGGGACAGTGTTCCACCTTGAAGCCTTCTAGATGAACATGAATCGTTGTAGGAGCTGCTGAACGTGTTGATAAAGCAAAGAAAATACTTCAAGTCTGTTTGCCGCACAAGTGATGTCAGAATCTGTTAATTTATTTTAATAAAACTATATGAATCAGAAGTCAGTCAGTTTCTTCCTTCACTATCCTTTAACTTTCCTCTTAATTGCCATGGTGGGATTTGATCCCATGTCCCCAGGTTATTATGTCCCATGACCACTATTGGAGTGATTTTACCACTATGTTACTATGTAATTTATTTTTAAGATTCTACTGAGGTGAGGTTAGTGTGAAAAAAATTAAAGTGCATAGGATTGAAGGTACTATCCTGGCATGGATTGGCAATTGGTTAGCAGGCATGAAACATAGAGTAGGAACAAATGGATCTCTTTGAAGTGGAAGGTGGTGACTAGTGGGGTACCACAGGGGTCAGTGCTTGGGCCTCAACTATTCACAATATTTATCAACAATTTGGGTGATGGGGTAGCACAGTGGTGCAGTGGGTAGCACTGTGGCCTCACGCGCCAAGGTCCCAGGTTCGATCCCGGCTCTGGGTCACTGCCGTGTGGAGTTTGCACATTCTCCCCGTGTTTGCGTGGGTTTCGCCCCCACAACCCAAAGATGTGCAGGGTCGGTAGATTGGCCACGCTAAATTGCCCCTTAATTGGAAAAAAATTGGGTACTCTACATTTTTTTTTAAATAAAACTATTTGGCTGATGGAATCAAATGTAATATTTCCAAAAGGTTAGGAGGGGTTATTGGGTTATGCGGATAGGGTGGAAGTAAGGGCTTAAGTAGGTCGGTGCAGACTCGATGGGCCGAATGGCCTCGTTCTGCACTGTATGTTCTATGTATCTATGATATAAAACTGAGGGAGTTTGCTGCTGATGCAAAACATGGTGGAATTGTGAATGGTGAAGAGCAAGACAAGAGGCTTCAAGGCGATTTAGAGCAGTTGAATGAGTGGGCAAATGCGTGGCAGGTCCAGTGTAACGTGGATAAATGTGAAGTTGTCCCTTGGGAAGGAAAAACAAAATGGCAGAGTACTATTCAAATCATAATAATAATAGCTTATTGTCACAAGTAGACTTCAATGAAGTTACTGTGAAAAGCCCCTAGTCGCCATGTTCCGGCGCCTTTTCGGGGAGGCCGGTACAGAAATTACACGCCAGCTGTTTAGCCCACTGTGCTAAACCAGCCCCTTTGTGATATATTGGGAAATGTTGATGCACAAAGAGACCTGGATATGTCTTTGAAAGCAAACATGCAGATGCAGTAAGCAATTAGAAAGGCAAATGGTATGTTGGTCTTCATTGCAAGAAGATTTGAGTACAGGAGCAAGGGCCTTGGTGAGACCACACCTGAGGTATTGTGTGCGTTTTTTGTCTCCTTATCTAAGAAAGGGCATATTTGCCATCGAGGGAGCACAGTGAAGGTTCACCAGACAGATTCCTGGGATGGCAGGATTGTCATATTTGGAGAGATTGGGTTGACTGGGCCTGCGTTCACAGGAGGTTAGAAGAATAAGAGGGAAACTCATTGAAACATAGGGCTGGACAGACTGGATGCAAGGATGTTGTTTCCTCTGGCTGGGGGTTCTAGGATAAGGGGTCACAGTCTCAATATATATGGTAGGCCATTTAGGACTGGGATGAGGAGAAATGTCTTCACTCAGAGGGTGATGAACCCGTGGAACTCTTGGCCACAGAAAGCAGTTGTGGCCCAAGTCACTGAATGTATTTAAGAAGGATGCAGATAGATTTCTAGACTCCAAAGGCATCAAGGGGAGAGCAGGAATATGACATTGAAGTAGAGGATCAGCCTTGGCAACACTGAATGGCGGAACAGGCTCGATGGGTCGAATAACCCACCCTTGCTCCTATTTTCTATGTTTCTAAAAGCTCTGTGTTGATCGTTCACAGAGACAGGATCTGAGGCAAGTTTACTCTAAAGAAAGTCAAGAAGGAACATCAAGGCGAATCCTCAGTTCTGATGAACGGTCACGGGCCTGAAATGTTAACTTTGTCCCTCTCCTCACACATGCTGACTGATCTGCTGAGCATATTTCTTGTCAGTAGTTCAGATTTCCCGCTTCCACACTATTTCACTCTTGGAAGAGGAATCATCTCCCAATTTGAGTGGAAATTAAGAGACGATCGAGTTAACACACGTTGTGCAAACACTGCGGATGAGTGCGTCCGTTCTAACTCCCTTTCATAAGGAACCTGTGGTCTGCGATGGGAGAATTAACAGTGAAGTCAAGTTACAACATGGAGAAAGGTTTCAAAGTTCGGAGGTGTAAAGGCGCTGCTGACAGCACAGAGCAACGTGGAATACAAATTCACACCCTCTCTTTCTCACCCTCCTTCAGCAGAACAGAGGGAAAATAAAAGTAAAACATGATTTCACCACACAACGTATTAACTGTTCACACGAAGGGTGAAAATAAGCAACAATCATTTTTAGTTAAGTCGCTCTTCCCCTCATCACTTCGTAAACAAGTGTAAGGAAAACAAACAGGAGCAAGGAAGGGAGAGATTAGGGCAGCTGAAAGCTTGGTTGAGGAGATTAATTTTGAGAACATTTTTAAAAGGTGGTGAGAGGTGGATTAGTGGGCAGGATTGGAGATCGAGTTTCAGTAAACATAAATTGCAGCCACCTGCATTCACACAAGAAAAAGAAATCTAACTGAATCTTTTATGCAAAAACAGTCACACAAAATAAGCTCTTGATCCCAACATAAAATGTAGGAAGGAATCTTGAGGCAGCAAGGGTCCCACCCGCCGCCTGGAGAGCTGGTAAGAGATCCCCGCTACCTCTTTTCGGGAAGGCCTGCCGAACCACAAGCCAATCAGGCAGTGATGAGGCCAGCAGTGGTCCTTCCCCTGGAATCAAGACCCCGGAGGCAGGAGTTTTGCCCACTGAGAGCTGCCGGCCAATCAGAGGCTGGCAGCTCCTGTGCTTGGCAGAGCCACTGAGGAGGCCATGACTGCTGCCGGAAGGAGGGGCACCACGATCTGGTGCTGCAGGCCAAAGTCACAGGTAGGCAATGTGACGGGAGAGGGGAGTGTGGTTCTCAGTAGCACCCCCCCTATGTCCAGTCCTGTGATCAGACCGTTGATCAAGCGATCCACCCCACCCCCTGAGATGACTAGCTGGCTGCCAGGTTTTAACTGTCATGGCAACAGGCCCACCTGCAGCTGGATTAATACCTGTGGCAGTGGGATGAGCTTTTAAGTGATCACTAATTGGCCTTAATTGGCAGCGGGAGAGAAAGGTTGACCATGGGCTCTCTCTAATCAGTGATTTCTAAATCTTCGGCCCTTCAGCCCAGAACTTAATTCTGGCAGAGGCAGGAAGGCAACAAGGTTCCAGAATGCACCACCCTGCCCAAGGAAATGCCCTTCCTGCCTCCAAGCCCACCACCAGCAAAAGAACAAGATTCCAGCCAAAATGTTAGTATTAAATGGCTCCTTGATCTTACCCATTTGAATATTCATATCAGCTGCATAAGCTGGCCGAAGTGCGCGATTAAACATGTCAAAGATCAAATGCATCAATTTAACAGAAATCGTTCATGGTCCACATAGCAAATGGAAAGTTTGTTGTAAAACTTAACAGGAATCTAACATGTTTAGAAGTAGGTGGTGAAATAACCCAAGACTTAGCCTATTAACTGAATAAACAGGTTGAAAGGTTGCAAGGCGATGCATTACATAAAGATGGCATTTGTGGAATAAATGTATCAGCCGCTTATTTTCTAACATTATGCCCTCAAACCACTGCCTTCCACAGTTAAAGACCTAACATTCAGAAATCTGCAGTTTAGTCAGTTCCCAATTTAACGAGTAAGATTTAAGAAGGTGAGCTGTTGCAAATTTGGTGGAGTAACCATTTTCTGCCTCCAGATGTCTACAGCACGACTTAGCAATTATAGTTGAATACAATAATTAGTTCATATAATAGTGGCATCTGATGGAGACCATAGGCACTACAGAATCCTTTATTTCCGTTATGTTGATTGGCTGTCCAGTAAGGAGCCTAAGGGTCCATTTGTGTGGTGTCTATCTTGGAGGTTTGCGACTGAATACTTCAACCCGGCAATGGCAAGTTTGCTGCGAAGCCAACAAAGAAACAAGCAATAAGCCAACAGAGTCTCACCTGTGCACCAGCAGTTTCCTGGAAGCAGCGTCCTAACTTGGTTTGCGTTATGGGGTAGTGACGAGTGCGAACTTGCTGGTGGTGAGTGTAGACAGAATTCGGTATGTGGGATATTGAAGGATTCGGAACACGGTAAGAGATCTGTTGTTGATTTGTCTTGACACCATTCACCTTCTGTCCCAAGGAGGAACTGTCCACTCTGGAAACCTGGTGGATCTGTACATTGGCCTCAGGTGGGTGTTTCACATGGATATTCACTAAGTTAGGAGGGAACTTCACTATATTGTCATGAAAGGAAAAACAAAACATAACGCTGGTGAGTAAGCATTGTAGGAAACATTTTTCAAAATAGATTTCTGCCTGTAAAGAAGTTACTTTCTAGGTAAATACCGTATTACATGTAAACAGTAGACATGTACATACATAAAGTTGGGATTTACCGACCACCCCGTTGTGTGCTTTTTGGCAGCGGAGGCAGCCCACCAGCAGAATCTACCGATCTACCAATCCCTCCATTTTCAACTGGATTTCCCAGTGACTGCATCCCTCGTCGCAATCCCATGCGCCGGCGTGGGACCGGAATTTCCCGTCGGAGTGTACAGCCGGTAAATCCTGGCCAAAGGATGGGATTCTTCCAATCCCAACATGACGTGTTTTCTAGTGGCGGAGCAGGCTCACCATTGGCTACCAGAGGGTCTTCCGGTTCCGCCGATGTCCATGGAGTTTTGAATGGCTCGGCCGTCCCGGTCGGCTGTCCCTTTGGCAGAACCGGAAGATCTGACATTATCTAACGCAGCTCAGGCCAGGAATCACATCTGCAACCTTTTGGGAATCTGTATAACTTAATACCTCCCTGTGACTTGCCCTTAAACAGCAGAGGAAGACATGATGATTTCTGATTTATATCAAGTATCTGAAGCCACAGCTGTCTTGCCTTCGCATTATGGAAGATGGTTAACAGTGAAAATAGGTGTGATTGTCAACACAATGACACCAGCAGAGAATTGCAAATATGGCGACAAAAACTCCCAAAATAGAAAAAATTGCAACGATAAACAAAACGAAATGAGAATAAAAGTTTGCACGAGAAGGTTTATCTAACCTTTTTCTTACGGATTTATTAACCGTGTTGATTGGCATTGGTTTCTTTAATTCGTTATAATTTGCTGACAAGTTCATGCATTAGGTGTTGCTATTATTCACACTGATGGAAAGTGTGTCACAATATTGTGCAATACCTATTAGAGGTTTTGGTCTGATTATACGACTTCCTAGAATCCTTAATTGGCAAATGCAGAGCTTAAGACAGAACATGCAGCAAGTCTTTCAGCCTCTGGCAAGAAGACTCGATTGTCAGGTAGAACCTGAATCAATTGACATTGAACTTACCACACAGGTCTTTTGGCCCAGCTGTTTTGTGTCAGTGTTAATGCTCACATGATCCTCCTCTCTCATCTAATCCTATCATTATATCCATCTACCCCTTTCTCTCACATGTGTTCACCTGTCTGCCTTTTAAATGTATCTATGTTATTCTCCTCATGACTCACATGGGGACAAGCTCCACATTGTCTGGTGAAAGAACTTTCCCGATTAGACTCTCCTGTATTGCTTTTTTAAAATGTATTTTATTACAAACGTGTATCAAAACAGGTTACAGCGAATAAACACCCGGGAAACAAACTTCCCAACAATCAACTATACAGACTGTACAGATTTTTCCACTTTTACACCCCCCCCCCCCCCCCCCCCCCCCCCCCCCCCCCCGCCGACGAACAGCCCCTCATACACGGTCACAAACATCCCCCACCTTTCCTCAAACCCCCCTGTCGAGCCCCTTAACTCATACTTTATCTTCTCTAACCGCAGGAAGTCATACAGGTCACCCAACCAAGCTGCTACCCCCGGTGGCGGATGCCAGCCGCCACTCCAGCAAAATTCGCCGCCGTGCAATCAGAGAGGCGAAGGCCAAGACATCGGCCTTCCTCCTCTCCGGCTTGTCTTACGGATCCACCTCCTCCTCCTCCACTAACCTGGCTTTGATAGCGAACACTCCCGCCCAGAATCTTCCCAATTTTTCAGAACCGCAAAACATGTGCGCATGATTCACTGGCCCCCGCCCACACCTCTCACACTCACCTGCTACCCCCTGAAAGAACCCACTCATTCTCGCCCGAGTCATATGCACCCTGTGCTCCTGTATTCCTTTATCTCCGGACACCCTGTACTTGCGTTCATCTCAATGGACTGTCAATTGCACTGCTCTTATCCATGGCGGCAGCCCAATCAATCTCCACCACCTATCCTGAGTTGAACCTCTTACTTGCAACAATTTCTCGCTGAGTTCCACACTCCGACGTTGAGCAAAGGATTTCTACCTGAAATGTTCCAAGGCCCAAAGTTCTGGAATTCCTCCCCTTTCAAATATTCCTCAAAACCTACCTCTTCGACCAATCTTCCCGAATGTCTCTTTATGTGGCTCTGTGTCAAACTGTGTTCCTGTCAGCTGCTTTAGGGACCGTTTAATGATGTTGTAAGCACAAGCTCTCGTTGCTGGTGTTAATGTCACAGAGCCGGCTGTGTCCACGACCGGCTGAAGCAGCAGCACAGTCAACAGTGTGAGCTTCCCATCGCTCCACGGTGCCACGGCACTGGGCAATCTCATTTTCCTCGTCGTCTGCGCTGGCAAACGAATGACTTGGCATGGCTGAACATACCTTCGAAAAATTCTGTTGAGAAGCACTCGTGAAAATGTCGACGGAAGAGCTGACGATTTAGAAATCACAGCTTGGAGACTGACCAAGGGAAAGTGTTGACTATTTTATACTGCGGATGAACTGTAACATGGAGGAGGAAATCCCTTCTGAGAATTGGATAAAACGTACAGCACAGAAAACAGGCCATTCAGCCCAGCTGATTCATGCCATTGTTTGTCCTCCAATCACATTAGATTTTTCGGTTTTGCTCACTGGTGTGATTACTTTTGCTTCCATGTTTTCTGGCTCGATTGTTGGCGCTATTAACTGCAGAAGAACTGCATAACTCTGCTGAAATAAACCATTCAAAGTTCTCTGCTTTTGTTGCAGCGTTGACAAGTTACCCATAGACTGAACAAAAACACACACACACACACACACACAAACGCACACATAAAACTGGGAGATGAAAGGAAATCATGAGCCTTACTTTGTAGGCCGGGCTTTCCACCAACTGACAGAGGCAATGTATGCGTAGAGTGGACTACCGGAGAGGCTGGAGCTTTACCAGGCTGCTGATACTGCTGCCGTCGGCCATTGGAAGGCTGCACTGGGATGTGGCAGAGTTTGCCAGTAAAATTAGGAGAGCACTGGCATTTGTTCCTGGAAGTGCACTGTCCTCCGTTCATGCAAGGCAGGTGGCAGACCACTGAAACAATAAACACAACAGTGAGTGGGACCTGGCAATTTCACACCAAACAATAAAATTTCCCGCTTTTTCGGTTGTATGCTCTTCAGCACCATAGAATCGGATGAACAGGTTATAGGCATTTTATGACAACAAATTACACTATCAACACCCTGGGGTTCACCATTGACCAGATGTGATGAATGCAGGAATTTCAGGTATATTGTATTGTCTGCTTTTGGTGGAGTAAGGGTTAAAAGCCTGGATTAGTGTGTGACTGCTGCAGTCACGTTTTTAAAAATCCTGGTTTGAAAGGCAGTAGACATTTTGGAGACAGAGGTACAGTTAAAACATCCTAAACGTTTGGGCTAATGGACTTTTGTTTGTGTAAAGAAGGTTCCCTGGGGAGTAGTCAATTAGAGACATTAAATTGTGTTCAGCTTATTAAGATGATGTAGTTAATAGGATGATCCAGGGTCTGAAGCAGTTTCTGCAGTTTAGTTTTAGATTGGGGATGGGTTGAGACAAGTAGCTACTCTCAATAAAGTGGAGTTAGATCTGTCTGTGGACAGACTGGCAATTTCTTTCGAAACTGTGCAGTTAAAGATTTGACTGGGGACAGACCAGAAGCTTCCAATCTCAAGACAGTGAGTTAAAGATTTGCCTGTGAACAGGAAAGGAACAATTTCAAAGGCTGGAAGTTTAAACAATAAGATGAGACAGGCAAGAATCTGCAAATTGGTTCCTGAAGGATCTCTCTTTCTCAAAGTAGTTGACCCAAGACATCTGTTTACAGAAAGTATTCATGAGTCTGTTAACTGCATTTAAATGTGGATTATGCCCTGAGGGGGGTTTGTTTGAGTGGAGATTAAGATAGCAGTTTGGAGTTAGTGTTTCATGTTATTGTTACGCATTGTTTAACTGGCAATTGTAAGCTTTTTGTTATGCTGTTCAAGTTAGTAATACGGTGTTCGTAATAATGATTGTTTTAATATACCATATCTCTATTTGTGCGTGAAATCACTCCTGGAGCGAAGTACTTTTTCCTCACAGCCTTACAAATTAAAATAATCTGTCCAGTACCTTAGCCACTTTTGGGGTTTGGTCCGGGATCGGAATACCAGAAACTGGACACAATTAACTATATAAATACTGTGGCCACAGAGCAGGTTAGAGGCTGGGAATCCTGCTACAGGTCACTCATCACCCCAAACCCGTCTACCATCTACCCAACACAAGTCAGGAGTTTACTGCAATACTCTCCACTTGCCTGGATGAGCACAGCTCCAACAACAAACAAGAAGCTCGACACCATCCAGCACAAAGCAGCCTGTTTGATTGCTCCTCCTTCTACAAACATTCAAATCCTCCACGATCGACAAACAGTTACAGCCATGTGTACCACATACAAGATGCACTGCAGGAACATACCAAGGCTCCTTCGGCAGCACCTTCCAAACCCACTACCATCTAGAAGGACAAGGGGCTGTTTAGCACAGGGCTAAATCGCTGGCTTTGAAAGCAGACCAAGGCAAGCCAGCAGCACGGTTCAATTCCCGTAACAACCTCCCCGAACAGGCGCCGTAATGCGGCGACTAGGGGCTTTTCACAGTAACTTCATTTGAAGCCTACTTGTGACAATAAGCGCTTTTCATTTCATTTCGTTTTTTCATTTCATTTCATTTCAAGTGCAGCAGATACCTGGATCGCGCCTCAGTGTGACTTCCAACAGAAAACACGATGCAATTCCCAGCGGCTCTGTCAGTGCGATCCAGATCGCAATCCACCCACACTGGGACATTTATTTGCAGGTTGGGATGATTTGCACTGTGAATGAGGTGTGCAGGACCTAACAACAGCAGCAGGTCTGGCTCCTCAAAAGGGCTCCCCTATCTCAAAGTAAAACGACAACCCCCGCCCCAACACGGACATCGCTATCCCCAGCAGATAAAGGGGAAATCACCAACCCTTGATCACAGAGGGGCAACCTCCCCCCACCACTAAATCTTCGGGTCAACACCACCCACCTCCCACACACCACGCAGGCAACAGAGTGACCCGACCCACCAACCCCCCACCCCCCAAAATCCTCAGCGGCATCAACCTCCCCCGAAGGATTGCTGTTATCAACCTCCTTTCACCCACGCCACACACCCCCTGCCAAGGATCGCCGGCACAGGGACCCTTCCAATGGGCAGCTCTTAAAACCATGCCCTCTTCAGACTGCGCCCCTTGGCACTGCTCTGGCACCCTGGCAGTACCAACCTGGCACCCGGGCACTACCAGGTTGGTTCTGTTATGCTGCCAGAGCCAGGGCATTGCTATGTCATACCCCTGACCACCCGGGAGCTACAATCACCACTGAGCCCCTCAGCTTGGCCATCGTTTGAGGAGACCAGTATTGACTCGCGCCGCCTTCACGTTTCGCCAGCGGCGGGAGAATTGCAGGAGTCGGTTGGATTCGGCTTGAAGGCTATCTTGCATATTTAAATGAAAATGTTAATATGCTAATCTAGTTCACACCCAGTGAAGGCACCAAGCTGGTTACGTCAGTTGGGAGGGGCCAGATGCATCAAAAATTGTTTGGATCCCAGCACAAATCCCGTTTCGGAAGTCTCCCAGAATTCTCCCGACATGGCGGGATTTGTGATTTGTGCCGGGCACAATGCAGCTGGAGAATCTCCCCCATATTCATTCTGATATTCCCGGTGACTAGCGGGAGAGGCCAAAAAGGGGTTTTGCTCCGGGCGCCAAGCCAATTGCAATGGTCCCACCCAGCGGCGTCCGGCAGGCTCTGGATCACGCCCTCACCGGCAGCTGAGTTATCAAATTCATTTCAATATACACAGACAGTTCGGCACCGGAGTCTCCCGGCTCCCGGGATTCACCAGCCTCGCCGGCACATCATGAGACCCGCGCCAATCAGTACTGGTTTCCAAAAAGGGAAACCAGGCATGAGGGCTACACCCAGGGGGGGGGGGGGCCCTGGCACTCAGCAGTGCACACCTGGCACATGGGCAGTACCAACCTGGCACCATAGCAGTGCCAACCTAGCACCCAGGCAATGCCAACCTGGCACCATAGCAATGCCAACCTAGCACCCAAGCAGTGCCAAAATGGCACCACAGCAGTACCAACCTGGCACCCGGGCAGTGCCAACCTGGCACCACAGCGCGACCAGATTGGCATTTCAGGAGTGCTAAGCTCGCACTTAGCACTTGGGTGCCAGGGGCCTGTGCCAGGGTGCCAAGGGACACTGCCAAGGGATGAGGCCTGAGGGAGGCCATGCCATGAAAATGGGGCATGAAGGGGGGAAGCCTGAAGGGGCTATAAAGGGTGAGGGTTATGCAGGGTGGGGTTCTCTTGAAGCACGAGAGAAGACTGAAGTGAAAAACAAACTTTGAATTAAGCATGTATTAAATCTAAGGCAGGATTATCCAGCCATTCCAGCCACGGGATTCTCGGCAGCGGAGCGTGCAAGCAGCAGGAAATCCCGTCCTCTTTCACTGCAAATCATTGCGAGGGAGGCTGTGGTGAAAAATCCCACCCTAAGAGTCTGATGGCAATGTTTAGATTCCATAAATCAGGTGTGGTGTGTCTCTTGCAGTTTTGTAACATTATGCATAAGAAGTGTAGAAGAGATTTGTTTTTTTTGAAAATGTATATTGAAAAGTATGGACATGCATTGCTCTAAAGGTGACCCTATCAATACACCAATACAATTCATCAAATATATACACTGGCTATCTATACACAGTGCAAACAATCCTCGGATAGAAAGTAATGGCCTCCCGGTAATGTATACCTTGTACAAATGAAAATCGCTTGTCACAAGTAGGCTTCAAATGAAGTTACTGTGAAAAGCCCCTAGTCGCCACATTCCGGCGCCTGTTCGGGGAGGCTGTTACGGGAATCGAACAATACTGCTGGCCTTCCGTGATTCGGAACCACCACAAATTTCAATTTCACCATTTGTGCATCCGACACGCCTACCTTCTCGTGCTCATGTTGTTCTAGCTCCAATTTAAGTGGTGGAATGTTGAGCATATTTACAGCTGAAGGTGCGCGCCTCTGAAAAAAACATGTTTTCACAGGTCACGGGATTATAACTCAGGGCCGTTGTTGAGTTGTCAGGTTTATGGGGACTGTGCCAGATTTTTGCTGGTTGAAGGTTAGCAGCGCACACACGCCTTAGCTTCATCAAAGTCTCCGAAACGTCGCCTTGCCTTAACCTCACAGGCATCCTCCTACTTTCTTCAGGCCTCTACTTTGACATTTTCAATCCCGGGGCAGCAGGGTGGCGCAGTGGGTTAGCCCTGCAGCCTCACGGTGCCGAGGTCCCAGGTTCGATCCCGGCCCTGGGTCACTGTCCGTGTGGAGTTTGCACATTCTCCCCGTGTTTGTGTGGGTTTCGCCCGCACAACCCAAAGATGTGCAGGCTAGGTGGATTGGCCATGCTAAATTGTCCCTTAATTGGAAAACATTAATTGAATAGTCTAAATTTATTTTGAAAAAACATTTTCAATCCCTCTGAAAACAATAGCAAATTGAATAAGCTAACCTATTGAAAAGAGAACCCAAAGAGCCATCAAGAAGTTGCCACTACTGATAGAAAGCTTTTAAACACTTCTGAACAGATGCTTTGTTACATCCATGCTGTTTTTCTCAGGTTGGTCCGAACATTGTTTTGTTTGTTTTCTTCACAGTGATGGAACTCCAGAATGCAGTATAAATAAAATGACGAAAGCGACATGGTGGCACAGTGGTTAGCACTGCTGCCTCACGGCACCGAGGATCCGGGTTCAATCCTGGCCCCGGGTCACTGATGGAGGCGCCAGCTTTTGGGCAAGACAAGGGTGGCACTGTAGTTAGCACCACTGCCTCACGGCGTTGCAGATCCGGGTTCAATCCCGGCCCCAGGTCACTGTCTGTGTGAAGTTTGCACATTCTCCCTGTGTCTGCATGAGTCTCACCCCCACAACCCAAAAATGTGCACCGTAGGTAGATTGGCCACGCTAAGTTGGAAAAAAATTTAAATAAAAAAATTAATAAAATGAAGGAAGGGGAGGAGAGTCCACTTCTTATTGAGTCTGCTTCACCATACTACCTCATCCATTGAAGAAAACAGCAACAGTTCTTATACCTCAAACGAGAAAACGTCGATCACAATCAATTGATACTCCACACACAAGAGCCCTCAGATTGACTGACAGCAGACCTGTTTTCAATCAGACAATACCACGATTTGAGAAGATCTGAACCCTTCTTACAAGACCTTCGTTATTAGGTGCTGCAGAGTACAGCCTCGATCCGCTGTCTCAGAAACCTTTGCGTCCTTCTTTCAACCACAGAGCCCTGGGGCTGGATTCTCCGCCGGCGGCATTCTCCGTTTTGCCGGCACCCCGGGGGTTTCCCGACGGCGTGAGGCTGCCCCACATTGGGAAACCCCATTGCCTGGCCGGTGTAACGCAGAATTCTGCCGGCGGGGCAGAAATGTGGTACAGCAGGGCGGAGAATCCAGCCCAATACCATGTGGTCCTTATTCCCATGAGCCCGTCAAAACAAAGAACAAAGATAATTACAGCACAGGAATAGCCCCTTCTGCCCTCCAAGCCTGTGCCGATCATGATGCCCTAACTTTAAAAAAAACCTTCTGCCCTTACTCGGTCCGTATCCCTCTATTTCCTCCCTATTCATGCACCCATCCAGATGCTTCTTAAAGTTGCTAATGTGCCTGCTTCCACCACATCCTCTGGCAGCGGGTTCCTGGTACCCACCACTCTCTGTGTGAAAAGCGTACCCCGCATATCTCCCTTAAACTTTCCCCCTCTCACCTTGAACCTGTACTACCTTGTAATTGACACTTCCTCCTTTTGAAAAAGCCTCTGACTATCCACCCTGTCGCCAATGGTCTATCAACGCGTGCAGGAGAGATGCTCCCGGCACCCACGAGAAGCACACGTCAAGATAATGTATTACGGATGGGGAGCTGCGTGATTTTTACCCATTAACACTAATGCCTGGAATATCGTAGCTGGGGGTTTCATTTGCAACGTGCACCAGGGCCCACATTTTCACACCTGGGACAAGTGTGCAGAGTCGGGAAGAGTTCTTGGCTCCGTGAACCTAAATTTAAAAAAGGTGGGGATACGCTAGTTTAGAAGTTGTGTCGAGCAACCCGAGAAGAAGTGATGGAGGCTGGGCTGGGCTGGGCAGGAGGCCAGCTTTGAGGCTCCAGCCCTGTGACCAAAATTTTTTTTAAAGCTAAAAACCTCCCTCCAACCCTCACAATCCCTCACCCCCACCCCCCCGTAGCTGTCAACTAAATGGTGAAATAGCAAGCACCTTATTATGATAATGGATGGCTGTGAAATCAGTCATGCAGCACTAATCCAGTAATGGAAGTCCTCCAACTTAAGTGAACTGCAGGCACAGTGAAAAGGCAAACAATGTTTTTCTTAAATTCTACTGACATTTTTTCCAAAGATTTAAAGGGCAGGACGTTTAAATGTTTTGACAGCTTGACAGTTCCTTTTAACAGGTGATTTTGACAATTCTTCCTGACAGTTTTGACAGGTTCACTTGGCAGTTTTTTAGTTGATTTTGATAGGTCTGTTGACAGTTCAAATCAGCTCGACTGTTGATGAGTTTATGCAGTTTTTAATAGAATCATAGAATTCACAGTGCAGAAAGAGGCCATTCGGCCCATTGAGTCTGCACCAGCCCTTGGAAAGAGCACCCTAATTAAGCCCATGCCTCCACCCTATCCCCATATCCCAGTCACGCCACCTAACCTTTTGGACAGTAAGTGGCAATTTAGCATGGGCAATCCACCGAACCTGCACATCTTTGGAATGTGGGAGGAAACCGGAGCACCTGGAGGAAGCCCACGCAGACAGTGGAGGGGAAAGTGCAAACTCCACACAGTCAGTCACCCGAGGTCGGAATTGAACCTGGGTCCCTGGAGCTGTGAGGCAACAATGCTGACCACTGTGCCACCCCACAGCTGGATTTTGGTCTGCCAAACTGCCACGAGTTGGATGAGTGAGTGTGCTGTGAGAATTATTAAAACAGGAAATTGAGATGGACAAGAAGTAAGGGAGTAGATCTGACTAGACTGATACTGGGAGACTGTAAAGAAGAGAACAACCCAGCTATATAATAAAACAGGACTATTCCTGCATTCAGTGCATAATCTCTTCCAGGTTGTGCGTCTTCGTAAGTCTTTGGTGCCATCTGCTGATATACGGTTCTAGGTATAGAGCCCTTGTTTTGCATATCAGCAACCTCCACACAGGGAATCCTCCATCAAATCAGGACACAGATATAAGGTTTTGGGGAGGAGGTGAAACGAGGGTGGGTGGGATGAGGCGGAACTTTTTACATTGCGAGTGGTAATAATATGGAACCCGCTGCCTATGAGACAGGGGTGGAGAAGGTGAGTCATTTTTTAAAGCAAATTGGAGGGAAATAAACCTGCCGGCTAAAGAGAGGGGGGATGGACTCATTGGCTGCTCTGCAGAGAGCAAGCATGGACCCAATGGGCTGAAGGTCTCCTTCTGTGCCATAATGACTCTATGGGGGGGAATGGCCCCCAGCCGATGCATTTGTAGGCGGCGGGGTATGTAAAATAGGACGGGTGGTCAGCACCCCCAAGCTCCACCCCCATAATACAGTGGGCAGGTAAGTCATCAGCTAGACCATCCATGCTTAGGCCTATTGAGGCCCTCAAGTGGTCTTTCAACACAAGGCCCCTGTTTCCACCCCAGCTGCAATAATACATGCGCCTAGGTAAAGTGGAATGGTGAAGCAACACATACTGCATATATTTAAAACTGTGAACGGTAGCACAGTTGCTTCACAGCAGCAAGGACTCAGGTTCGATTCCCGGCTTGGGTCACTGTCTGCACATTCTCCCTGTGTCTGCATGGGTTTCCTCCGGGTTCTCCGGTTTCCTCCCACAAGTCCCAAAATGACGTGCTTGTTAAGTTGATTGGAGATTCTGAATTCTCCCACCGTGTACCCGAACAGGCGCCGGAATATGGTGACTATGGGATTTTCACAGTAACTTCATTGCAGTGTTAATGTAAGCCTACTTGCGACACTATTCAAGATTATTATTATTGAGATGCACGGATATGATTGCATCACACAAACATAGCACAAAGACAATTAGTTACATGGGGTCAATAGGACGTGGAAAATGATCCAGATCATTGGGAAGTGAGTCATCCGCTCACTCATCCTTTGGGCTCAATCTGTTAGATCTCCAGAATATTATTTTCTGTATCCCGTGACTCCATTAACAATTCTATCCCTGGGTTAAATGCTACATAGGCAAGTGTATTTTATTGACGTTCCTTCCAAATTGTTTTTTGAATGTTGTTTGGTGTCGCCTGGTGTTGAATTAAAATGCTGTGCTTTTTAAAAATTTCTAGAGTTTGGTTTCTTTTTAACCCCAAATGTCCTTTTATCTCTGGAAGTTAACTTACGTCTCGCCAGACCCGGACCTGAAGTTGTGTCTAACAACCCGAAGGAGCTTAAGGCAAAATGGTTTGACTGATTCCTGCAGCAGATGATTGGACAGCACCAATTGCCCAAAGGGAAAAGAGAGAGTGAGCATGTCATCGGGGATAGAAAGAAAAGAACAAAGAAAATTACAGCACAGGAACAGGCCCTTCGGCCCTCCCAGCCTGCACTGATCCAGATCCTAAATCTAAACCTGTCACTTATTTTCCAAGGATCTACTTCCCTCTGTTCCCCGCCCGTTCATATATCTGTCTAGATGCATCTTAAATGATGCTATTGTGCCCGCCTCTACCACCTCCGCTGGCAAAGCGTTCCAGGCACCCACCACCTTCTGCGTAAAAAACTTTCCACGCACATCTCCCTTAAACTTTCCCCCTCTCACCTTGAAATCGTGACCCCTTGTAATTGACACCCCCACTCTTGGAAAAAGCTTGTTGCTATCCACCCTGTCCATACCACTCATAATTTTGTAGACCTCAATCAGGTCCCCCCTCAACCTTCGTCTTTCCAACAAAAGCAATCCTAATCTACTCAATCTTTCTTCATAGCTAGCACCCTCCATACCAGGCAACATTCTGGTGATCCTCCTCTGCACCCTCTCTAAAGCATCCACATCCTTCTGGTAATATGGCGACCAGGACTGCACGCAGTATTCCAAATGTGGTCTAACCAAAGTCCTATACAACTGTAACATGACCTGCCGACTCTTGTACTCAATACCCCGTCCGATGAAGGCAAGCATGCTGTATGCCTTCTTGAGCACTCTATCGACCTGCGTTGCCACCTTCAGGGTACAATGGACCTGAACTCCCAGATCTCTCTGTACATCAATTTTCCCCAGGACTCTTCCATTGACCGTATAGTCCGCTCTTGAATTAGATCTTCCAAAATGCTTCACCTTGCATTTGCCTGAATTGAACTCCATCTGCCATTTCTCTGCCCAACTCTCCAATCTATTTATATTTTGCGGTATTCTCTGACAGTCCTCCTTGCTATCTGCAACTCCACCAATCTTAGTATCATCTGCAAACTTGCTAATCAGGCCACCTATACCTTCGTCCAGATCATTTATGTATATCACAAACAACAGTGGTCCGAGCACGGATCCCTGTGGAACACCACTAGTCACCTTTCTCCATTTTGAGACACTCCCTTCCACCACTACTCTCTGTCTCCTGTTGCCCAGCCAGTTCTTTATCCATTCAGCTAGTACACCCTGAACCCCATACGACTTCACTTTTTCCATCAACCTGCCATGGGAAACTTTATCAAACGCCTTACTGAAGTCCATGTATATGACATCTACAGCCCTTTCCTCATCAATTAACGTTGTCACTTCCTCAAAGAATTCTATTAGGTTTGTAAACCATGACCTTCCCTGCACAAAACCATGCTGCCTATCACTGATAAGTCTATTTTCTTCCAAATGTGAATAGATCCTATCCCTCAGTATCTTCTCCAACAGTTTGCCTACCACTGACGTCAAGCTCACAGGTCTATAATTCCCTGGATTATCCCTGCTACCCTTCTTAAACAAAGGGACAACATTAGCAATTCTCCAGTCCTCCGGGACCTCACCCGTGCTCAAGGATGCTGCAAAGATATCTGTTAAGGCCCCAGCTATTTCTTCCCTCGCTTCCCTCAGTAACCTGGGATAGATCCCATCCGGACCTGGGACTTGTCCACCTTAATGCCTTTTAGAATACCCAAAACTTCCCCCTTCCTTATGCCGACTTGACCTAGAGTATTTAAACATCCATCCTTAGCCTCAACATCCGTCATGTCACTCTCCTTGGTGAATACCGATGCAAAGTACTCATTAAGAATCTCACCCATTTCCTCTGACTCCACGCATAAATTCCCTCTTTTGTCTTTGAGTGGGCCAATCCTTTCTCTAGTTACCCTCTTGCTCCTTATATACAAATAAAAGGCTTTGGGATTTCCCTTAGCCAAAGATATTTCATGACCCCTTTTAGCCCTCTTTATTGCGCTTTTGAGATTTGTCCTACTTTCCCGATATTCCTCCAAAGCTTCATCAGATTTAAGTCGCCTAGACCTTATGTATGCTTCCTTTTTCATCTTAGCTAGTCTCACAATTCCACCCGTCATCCATGGTTCCCTAATCTTGCCATTTCTATCCCTCATTTTCACAGGGACATGTCTGTCCTGCACTCTAATCAACCTTTCCTTAAAAGACTCCCACATTTAAAATGTGGATTTACCCTTAAACAGCTGCTCCCAATCCACATTCCCTAGCTCCTGCCGAATTTTGTTATACTTGGCCTTTCCCCAATTTAGCACTCTTTCTTTAGGACCACTCTCGTCTTTGTCCATGAGTATTCTAAAAGTTACGGAATTGTGACCGCTATTCCCAAAGTAATCACCGACTGAAACTTCAACCATCTGGCCGGGATCATTCCCCAATACTAGGTCCAATATGGCCCCTTCCCGAGTTGGACTATTTACATACTGCTCTAAAAAACTCTCCTGGATGGTCCTTACAAATTCTGCTCTGTCTACGCCTCCAACACTACATGAGTCCCATTCAATGCTGGGGAAGTTAAAATCTCCCATCACGACCAACCTATTGCTCTTTTGGGAGGCCTGTAGTAAAGTCCCAACAATGTTACTGCACCCTTCCTATTTTTTAGCTCTACCCATTTTGCCTCAGTGCTCGAATCCTCCATCATGCCCTCCTTAATCACAGCTGTGATATCATCTCTGACCAGTAATGCAACTCCTCCACCTCTTTTGCCTCCCTCTCTATCCCTCCTGAAGCATCGATACCCTGGGATATTTAGTTGCCAGTCTTGCCCTTCTCTCAACCAAGTCTCCGTAATACCAATATTATCATATTCCCAGGTACTAATCCAAGCCCTATATTCATCTGCCTTACCTGCTACACTTCTCGCATTGAAACAAATGCACCTCAGACCACCTGTCCCTTTGCGTTCATCATCTCTTCCCTGTCTACTCTTCCCCTTAGTCACATTGAATTTATTATCTAGTATCTTACTGGCTTCAGTTGCTGCCTCTTTACTGACCTCTAACCTCCTAAACTGGTTCCAACCCCCCTGGCTTAGCATGGTTTAGCACAGTGGGCTAAACAGCTGGCTTGTAATGCAGCACAAGGCCAGCAGCGCGGGTTCAATCAATTCCTGTACCAGCCTCCCTGAACAGGCGCCGGAATGTGGCGACTAGGGGCTTTTCACAATAGCTTCATTGAAGCCCACTTGTGACAATAAGCGATTATTATTATCTTTCACTTTCAGCAGAGGTGGACAACAGACAGTGGGGAAACCGGCAACCCATTTCACGCCCCATTCCTTGCCCCACCAATTCAACCTCCTCACTCTGCACCCTGCCCACTCTGCACCAATGCCCCCCCCCCCCTCAACCCCCACCCCACTCCACCGCCCGGCCCCGTATGTTCCAATTCCCGTCTATCCTTTCCAAGAAATGAACCCCCAGACCAAGTGGCTTTTAGTATTTCCCAGGCTGGACACCCATGTAGGTGTGAAATTCTACCCATGCAAAATGGATGCAGTATTAACTAAATTCCTTGGGGCTGAAGGAATTATTATGAAGACTCGGCCAGTCATTTCCACACACGTATTTCTGGGTGGCCTTTCTGTGGTGAACACTGCACCGCGTTAATTAGAGCTGGTGGACTAAAGGCCAGACCACATACAGGCCAGGCTCCCAACTGGTTTAAGCTAACTATTTTAACTTAATGGCGAAGTTGATCCTCGAAAGGATAGCTGATCCCACTGACAACATCTGCTCCCGGTTGGAATAAAAGCCAGCACTTGCTGTGGAGCTTCTGTGGACCTCTAACTCCCAAGGAGTTACAAAAAGCCCGAGGATTATTTCCCCCCGGCTGACCTTCAACAGAGTGAGCATTCACTTCATCGATGATATTCATTTTTTTCTTTGCTTTCTATTTTCTACCCACATTTAACAGCAAAGGGTTCACATCTTCAGATCTGCCTTTGTCTCTTCTGCAGCTCCCCTCTCTCGTAGACACATTCCTTCTTTTACAGGCTCTTACATGTGCCTAGGTGTTTATTTTTCCGAGGTTTCTTGCACTATTTAATTTTTGGCTCCCAATTTCGGTGCAGCTTCATATTCACTCGAAAGGAATGAGAAGAATGGGAAACATGAGTTACATACAGGCAGGCCAGGAGCCACCTGCAAGAGTCAGGAAATGGAAGGAAGATGACACAGGCCATCGTTTAGAGCTTTTATTTTTGCCAAAACCGTTCTTCCCCAATGCGAAAAGCAAAGAAAATAAGGCAAAATCCATCAAGAGGTAACACAACACATGCCGTATATATTTAATGTTACTGAGATGCATGGTGCTGAATCCTGCCCATACATTTCTACGTTCATCCAGGCTGATCCCCACCCCCACACAACCGAGTCTATTAATTTATAGATCACAGAATGATATAAAGGGAGGCCTTTCAGCCCATCGGGCCTGTGCCAGCAATTTGAGCTATCCGTTACTCCCACTCCCAGTGTGATGATTGATTACTGCACCTTTAATGTAATGATCCCTTTAAGACCGGGTTTGGAACCCTGGGGGACTCCGCCTCCGGCTCCGCCCCCCCAGGGAGCCATATATAAGGTAATGTTCAGTGTGCAGTGAGCACACTTCCCGGTAGCTGCCTGGTTCTCTGCTAATTAAAGCCTTTGTATTACCAATCATCCTCTCGAGTTGTAATTGAGGGTACCTCACCCCAGCTCTTTCCCTACAGGCAATCGCCTCCATTTGAGTAAAAGCAAAATACTGGAGATGCTGGAAATCTGAAGTAAAAACAGAAAATGCTGGATAAACTCAACAGGTCTGGCAGCAGTGAATAACAGGAGAGAGAAACGGAGTTAACGATTCGAGTCCAACATGACTTCTTTGGTCGAAGTAGGATCTGATGCATCGACATGATGGGCCACCTGGCCTCATTCTGTGCTGCATGGTTCTATGATTTTAGGACAAGGCACTTTTGTAGGATTCTGTCTGTATCCACTTCAGGAAGCAGGACAGACAAGGTGGGATGCCAAGAAACGCCTTCTCTTCTGCACCTTCTCTCCAGACAACAGGGTCCTATTTATTGGCCTCATTTATCAAGAAAGTGGGTGGGAGGTGAATGAGGTCCCCTCAGGTTGACATCAAGTTCTATACTCCTGTATTAAAACCTTGACATGAGCCTCTATGAGCGCAGGACAACCAGGTTGACCTACACGGGTGCTCCAAAGACACAGCTCTAGAACCCAGAATAAGGAATTTAAATAAAGAAGTCAGAGATAAGGAACTAACCAAGTACATAATTAATAGCAATGGTATTTACCTACACAATTACACTGCCCTATATTGCAAGCCGCTATCTAGAAATGACAACAACATGGGTGGTCAGGCAAGGTCTATAAACTACTCTCTCAATATTCAAGATGTTAATCTAACATGTATCGCTGCATTGTGATTCCCTCCTTTCCACCTATGATTTGGTTAAAATAGTTGCACAAAGCACAGAAAACAGCAAACCGGATTAGGGCCGTAATGTAGCAAATGTCCATCAAGATTAGCAATTTTAATGGCCATCTTTGCTTGGAGGGGGACACTTGCTCAGTCATCAATTCAGTCTTTGCACAGACTCCAGTTAAAATGTTCAAAAGGCTGCACTTGCCCAGTAGCTGATTCGGTCTTTATGCAGCCTCCGTGTTTTCACGAGTGGGAAACAAATTTTTGCTGACAACTGGAGCCTCCGTGTCAAGTGGCTTCAACTATAATTACTCGGAATGAGGGAGGCTCAGGGACAATTAAAATTCACTAAACAGCTGCATCAGGAATTCAAAATTAATGTTTCATTACGTTCAACTTGTGGCAAAAGGAAAATGCCAAGAAGCTTCACCGAGCGACCCAACAGCAGAGAGGCAGTAATTTAAAGCCAGCGAAAGTGGGAATACTAAACCATTTAAAAAAGGAAAGCTTAATTCTATTTTTTTTTAAAAGGGAGCAGAGGTAAACAAACAAGGCTGGCAACACCATCGCCCAGTTTTTTTAAAACTAGGTTGAAGAGTGAATTAAATCTTGAGCTGCAATTAACATCAAAAACACTGCAAAGTCTGTTACTCCACATCTAATGTCGCACTCAGCTGGTCACCGCATTTACCACAATTTTGAAACCACAACTCCAACCAAAGCAAAGACGGAACATTCCCTCATGCTGTCTTGTTTACTGATGTTCAGAAGACACCAGCTTGTGCTACTTACCCACACGGAAGTTCTGCGCCGTCAGAGTGTCAGCAGCGTGGCCATTTTCACTGATGAGGGTCGTGGTGTTCCCCTGATGGCAGCTGTTGTGGCACTTCCCCTTGGTGCAGGTCACTTTGCAGATGGTGGGCGTGAAGACCACCTTGATGCGGCCCGTGTGGTTCCCGACTGCGAGCGGAGGTACAATGAAGGAGAAAAACAGAGAGATCAACTTGATATCCATCGGTTTTGCCAGAAAATCAGACAAGTGAAACTGGGGATGGAGGGGAGGGGAGGGGCGGATGGGAGGGGGTGGTGGGCTGGGATGGGATGGGATAGGGTGGGGTGGGGTGGGAAGAAGATGGCGAAGCGATAATGACGGCTGCCGCCTATTATCCACTATCCAGACACGTCTCTGAACCAGGAGAAGAAAACTCGGCAAAACAGAACTCCGGGATGCACTCCAAACCAACTTTTGAAGTCAAAGCAGCAGAAGAGGATTAGTAATTATAGAGCCGCGCTTTATTTTAACTCAAACAAAGGGCACGACAGCCTCAGTGCAGGAACCTGACAGGCAGAGGCAGCGTGAAAAGTCCGGGCTCTGCACCTAAGGGTGAATCAACATTTGTTTTCGCCCGCATATTTCTGCCGCTGTGCTTTTGTCGGTATTAAGTCATTTGCAGCTAACCCCTGGAAATGTTTTAGGCATGCCGCATGTCTGAAAACATCTGTTTCAAATATCTGGCACTCCAGCCCAAAGCTATCAAACTCCATGACGCAGCTGTTTGGGCCGTTTCACAGCTTCTTGGCAGATCCACTCCCCTACAGCTCCTCGAGTTGTATGTTCAGACCGAGGCCATGAATAGCTGGCAAATCCAGGAGCAAAATAAGAGCAAATTGCTCAAGTTGCTCCACCGTCCAGCTTGAAATTTGGACTTATAAATAACCCCTGGAGGCGGCCAAAGTACAAATATTTCCAAGATAGGGCAAATCTTGTGCTCGTCTTAATGTGCGATCCAACACGGTGTCTCATATGCAAAGTATTTCTTGCATTTTTACGTGCACCATTGCCAAATTTATATGTGGCACTTGCGTTCTGAATTCCTTTAGCTCAATGGGATAAAGGCTTTTTCTCTCTGGGTGATTTTATTCCAGAGCTTGGACGTTGTTGGGGTGGCTGGAAACACCTGCCCTTCTCGATAGTTCTCTGCCTCTTTTCCTCTGGATTTATTGGAAGCCGGTTCAGATAAAAGAGCCACTGGCCACTGCACAAGGGCTGAAGACGTGTGTGTGTGTATGTGTGTGTCTGTGTGTAATGGGTCATGACAAATTGGAAGGTACAGGTGGATCAAGTGTTTGAGGATGTATACACCAGTCATGAGACGTTTAATATATTACTGGCAAATTGTCTGTGGCTTGATAGAACTGGAGTGTGGATCTTATTATTTATAGCTAAATAACAAAAGCTGGGAAAATTTGGCAAGCAGCGAAATAAAGCAGGTTACAGCACAGGGGTCTCTGCTGCGGTCTGGGGAGCTGGGAGACAGGAAACCGAAGCGCTACACGGGCCACCAGCTGGAGGGAGGGTGGAATTACACTTAAAGAAAGTGGAACAAGCACAGAGCTGACAGTGTCACACAGCCCTCCCTCTCTACACAACCTGCAATTCATATCACCAAGCAAGCTGCTGAATAATAATGCTCTTCAAAAGTAACCTTGCAGCATCATTGTGTTCTGTCTGTGGTATCGATGGTGGTTCTCTAGTAAAAATTCCTGTTCTCACTGTTCTCACTTAATAGAGGGCAAGTACAGAGCTCGAAATGTTTTTTAAAAAGACAGGAGCTCAGGCAGCAGGTGACAGTGGTAACTTTCTGACTTATCATGCAGATATCCTCACTCCTATATTGGAAATTTGAGGACACAGTGGGCCACATTCTGATCATCAGTTTGAACTAACAGACAACCACACACAGAGCTCATCCAAATTTTCCATCAGGAACCGAGGAGGGAAAAGTTGAAAAATGAGGTAGTGAAACTGAAGGAACATGGTCAATTTTCAACCAAGTAGGGAAGTACAATTTACATTGTGCTGCTTGGGCAGATTGGAGATTAGAGCCTTGAGTTAATGCCTTGAACTGATGCACTGTTGGTTTAGTGCCAACACAACCTGTGACTCAGATGAATGCAGGCTCATGACCCATTCCAGGGGCTCGAGCACACAACCTAGGCCAACAACTGGATGCAGTACCGAGGGAGGTGCTGCACTGTCAGGGGTGCTGACTTTCATTTGTAACATACAAATCCAGGCCTTCCCAGATTGATGTTAAACATCCCATTCAGAGAAGAGCAAAGGGAGTTTTCCTGGTGTTCCCTCAAACATTGTCACTAAATCAGATTATCTAGTCATTTATCTCAATGCTGTTGATGGGGCTTTGCTGAGTGCATATTTACTAATGCCCCACACAACAGTGACTACACCTCAAAAGTGACAAGGTCTTGTGGCTCAGTGAGCAGTGTCCCGGCTTCTGAGCCAGTAGCTCTGGGTTTGAGTCTCACCCCAGGACTTGATGGTCAAGACAAATGTGTTCATAACACATTCAGCAGGTTGTGTGTGTCACAGGCGGTCCTGGTCAGCCATGCTTTAAGGGTAATGGTGCCCCTCAAACTATAAGCCTCTGACGACAAACTTTCCTGTCGCTTTGGGAAGAGACGAAAGTCTGCCTTGTGCACCAATAGGTGCGGGACGGGAAACAACAACACCTCAAAAGTATGTCATGGGCTGTGAATCGCATTGGGGCTCCAGAGGATGTGAATGATGCTACATAAATGCAGGTTCCTTCTCTCAAGCTCCGTGTACTTGAAAGACGGCAGGTGTATCAGAAAATTCACTGCATATAAGCAGCAGTGTCTAAAAGATATGTCCCCTGTGTAGAGCTTAACTGACTGGCAGGACATGTATCAAGCTGAGGTGCTTCCAGTTACAACCGCATGTGGTGAGTACACATGACTCATATCAGTTTAGAAAACTGTTGCCATGGCCAGAAAAGCTGGAATATTAACACAAGGCTTTTATGTCCGTAAAGGAAAATTTGATTGTGTTCTGTGTGTGGTTTTCTGGTTGTTTCATTTGGTGATCAGGAAGTGGCCCACTGTGCACTCAAATTTCCAATGTGGGAGTGAGGGTATCTGCCGGGCATGATAAGTCAGAAAGTTACCTCTGTGGCTTTTACCCTAATGTCTCAGCTCCCCTGTCTTCTTCAGCATTTCAAGCTCAGTGCTTGCCCTCTATTCAGTGTGAGCAGTGGGGAGTACGGGGGCTGTTACTGCAAAATTGCAACTGATACTATTGCACAAAACACAAGTGAGACTGCACGATTACTTTTGAATTAACCAGCACAACTAGGTCTTGATCAAATATTGGCACCCAGACTAGTTTACAGCGTGATTGCACAGGGTAAGACAGGCACAGATTTCGGAATGCGAGAAACAACGTCTGCAGACAAAGAGAATTCTAACGTAATGGCCAGAATTCTCCAGTCGTCGCAATTCACTTTTCCCATGGCGGCGTGGGATGTTCACAATGGGAAATCACATCGATAAGCGGCGGGAATACAGAATCCCGCCACCAGCGAACGCAAAGAAACACGCAGGTGGGAGAGCAGAGAACGAGCCCAATTATTAAGTCACACCATTTTGTTTGCCAATCTCATCATTTTTAATACCTTTATTAAGTTACGAAAGTAAGTTTCAGTGGCAAGTCCTACTACTCCAAGGTCAGAAGTAATCTCTGGCTTCTTCCCACTATCAACCAGCTCCTTAAATCACACTCTTCTGTCTCCTTTGCCATCCCCTTCAACAGTAAAGTCGCCACAGTCCCAGATAACCACAGGCTGCTTTCCCTTGGGGGGGGGGGGGGGGGGGAGAGCGAGAGAGAGAGCTGACCCAGTGGTGGTTTAACCGGAGGATCAGCACGCGTCAGGCGAGGGGCAAGGTTGAGAAGGCGGGGCCTTCATGACAGGCCTTCGACAACGGTCACTGTGTTTCCCTCGGAGACAGTCCATTCATCAGCTTCTGCTCATTCCCACCTTGTCCAAGGCTCCCTCAGCCCGACCTTCATCCGGCACCTCAGCATTTCTGTTTTCTGATCTTGTCTCTGTGAAGTGACCAATATTCTCCCGAAGTAGAAAAGTGCCGTGCAGGGAACAAAGATGTGTGAATGCACATTCACGGAGTAACCTTAAAGGGACCACGCAGCGCGCACAAAGCAAAGGGAAATTAGGGGCCACACTGGTATTTTCTGTGGTGTTATATGAATTTGAAGTTGCTGCTAGGACAATTCAGGGCTGAATAGGTGGGTCTAAATCAATGTGCATTGTGCAGGAACATTTTTGAATGTTCAGCATTACCCAGTTACAAGCAGGCAACAAGTAACTTTACCAGGGTGAAATACAGGCATTTAATAGAGACTAAACCAGCATCACTAAAACGTTGTTGAGAGCTTGCTGTGCGCAGAATTGGCTGCCTCATTTTTTACATAACAATGGTCTCTGCACTTAAAAAGTACATCAGTGGCTGTGACCACCTGGAGTCATGAACGTCGTTCTACAAGGTAAGTCTTTGTTTTATTTATTTCTGTTCGAGGCCACTGGTGCATAACGTTAAACAAATCTGTAATATTAATTTTAGCAAACATACACCTTCACTGAATATCGGATTTTGTTTCTCACCTACAACACAATGGAAAATCTCAAGCGACAAAGAGCAGCAAAGGTTTGTTGACTTATAATTATGATGACCAGGTTTTCAGAGAAGGGGGGATGTATTGAAAAGACAGGGGACGGCATGGTGATCGGCGTATTGGGCGACCTTAGCCAGGATTCTGGGGCATGGGCAGTTGAAGGTGGGAGGCCACATGATGACGGGCTCAGACTATTGAGTTGGATGATCAGCCATGATCTTAATGCTTAGCGTAGCAGATCTGAAGGGCCGAATGGCCTCCTCCTGGTTCTATGTTTCTATGACATCTCCCGGAATATGTCCAGCCAGAGTTGGCAGCTCCATCATTTAAACAACATCATCAGCAATGGCGTCTTCAGCGCCAAACGGTTAGTGACAACTCATTTGGTGACGTCAAAGGGGAGGGACACAGGTCCGCTGCCTGCAATGCCCAAAGCGATGTGATGGGTGTTTACGGGAGCAAGGGTGAATTTTCACACAGATGTTCTCCCCCCACCCTCAGGGCCCAGCTTATATTTGACAAAGAGGGAAAAGGGGAAAACTGGGGCACATGAACTATTATGAGAGAATCATCGGACTATCTAATGAAAAGCCAGGGATGTCCCAGGAAAACCCTACTTATAATGCCCGTCGCCATGGTAACTGGCACAATGGACTCACAATGGACTCATACCTCGGCCTGCGTCAGAGTCCATGCATTCAAACCCACTCCATGTGGGATTTGGAAGGGTGGGTAGTAAGCTGAGTTGGAAACCCGCTTGCTACTCGAGACATTATGGGCCAAATCGTCCCTGGTGAGACAATCACTGTCGATTGCCACTAATACTTCTTTTTGACACAGCGCCAGACCTCCACAGTCTACACCAGGCTTCTTCTGAAATACAAAGTTTATCCTTCTTCATGTGGCAGGAACATCGGGCGAGGCCAAGCGACACCCCCTTTTTATAATAATATTCACCTATTGTCACAAGTAGGCTTCAATAAATTTACTATGAAAAGCCCCTAGTCGCCACATTCCGCCGCCTGTTCGGTGAGGCCGGTACAGGAATTGAACCCGCGCTGCTGGTCTTGGTCTGCATTACACACCAGCGGTTTAGCCTTATGGCTCTAGCTACCATATTTGGGTACGTCTTCATTCACACTGAAAAAGTTTGGGACATTTAAATAGCGTTTCAGTGTGTTAGTAAATGACAGTGAGTGGGATAAATGGGTAAGCTGGTAGGATGGCAGCTGGGTAGGGTGCCAGCTGGGGTCAGTGACAAGGAGGGTAGAGTGGCAGAGTCAGAGGTGGGAAGGTGGTGGACTAAAGGCGATAGGTGGCAGGATTGGTAGTGTGCTAGCTGGATAGAGTGGTATGTGACAGGGTAGGTAGGGTGGCAGGGTGGGAAGGGTGTCAGTGGGTAGAGTGGTAGGGTGGTGAGACCGTGTTGGAGGGCGGGGGTGAGTTGGAAGGTCAGGGGGGTCAGAGGGCTGAGGAGAAAGTTGGAGGGTTGGGGGTGTCGGTGAGTCATGAGGCGGGGTCTGGAGGTTGGTACGGCCAATCAGTAGGGAGCCTGGTGAGTCGCTGGCTTTGAAAGCAGACCAAGGCAGGCCAGCAGCACAGCTCAATTCCCGTAACAGCCTTCCCGAACAGGCGCTGGAATGTGGCGACTAGGGGCTTTTCACAGTAACTTCATTGAAGCCTACTTGTGACAATAAGCGATTTTCAATTTCAATTTCAATAGTTACCCAAGAGTTACATATGTTTTTTTTCCTGGGTAACTATCCAGGTAAGTGAATCAGATCCATCCAAAGTCTCTGACTCTTACTCAGAGAAAGGGGAATTGGAAACTTCCCACACAATTCCCATGGAATCATTCCAATGGGACTTGCAAGGAGAACCGGTGTGCCTCCGGGATTCAACCATCCAGAGATCAGAAGATCTGGGCCAACTCCTGGGCCTCAATTTAAATCCCGACCATTTTGGGCAGGAAGTCGATTTGAGGTAAGGGAGAAGTCATAGAACATAGAACATAGAACATACAGTGCAGAAGGAGGCCATTCGGCCCATCAAGTCTGCACCGACCCACTTAAGCCCTATTCCTGTAACCCAATAACCCCTCCTAACCTTTTTTAGTCACTAAGGGCAATTTATCATGGCCAATCCACCTGACCTGCACATCTTTGGACTGTGGGAGGAAACCGGAGCACCCGGAGGAAACCCACGCAGACACGGGGAGAATGTGCAGACTCCGCACAGTGACCCAGCCGGGAATCGAACCTGGGACCCTGGCGCTGTGAAGCCACAGTGCTAATCACTTGTGTTACCGTGCTGCCCCAAAATCAATCCAAAGATACCCACCAGAGCCCAGTACGCAGCGGGATTGACTTGAGGTACCATCCCGCGGGTGTCTCACATCTGGGAAGAGGACAGGGTGGGAGAGTGGGAAGAGCAAAACTTTTCTTGTGAGGCCTGGGAGGGGCACTCGAGACCCCCCATCAGCCCCAAATACCAAAGAGGTTGAACACAATTTTCAACTGTCCGCTACATTGAAACAAGCATCCCTCTTTGATGGTCATTATGTTCTTAAACTCTTTAAACATCGCAGCAACCCATGGAAAGTGGTCAGCGGAATTGTAGTTGTTTCCACTTTTGATCCCCGCTTTTGAACTACCCAGAGGTTTCAGCAATTAAGACATCGGAGCAGCCAAGACCAGCACCAAACGTGGAGAGTGCTGTCCATTAACCTCTTCAGTCATTCCAGAGCCAGTGGTTTCTCTGGGTTGCTATGCACATTAACAGTAAGTGTTTCTCACTGGTACTGCCAGAGCTTTTAATAAACCTTTCTTCATTTCCATACAAGTGCATTTGAGCGTCTGCCATTTATTCCCCCCTCGAGGCACTCATTTGCAGCAAGCAGGCATTAAATAGGGCGGGCCGGGGACATTTCGGAACAAAACACCATAAAGGGAGCTTGGTGCACTGTACATTCCAATCTAATGAACGGGGAATGCAGGGCAGACGCTGAAAGCGCCAATCTGTTCCACAAACAAGATGACTGATGTCAAGGTGCGGAGATAACTAGTGAAGATCTTGCTCAGAGTTGGGATAAGTTGTACAAACCCAGAGTGCATTCTCTTTATACCATAGATGAAGATTTCAACATATCTCTTCCATTTCTGTGAAGCCTTTTATGTAGCAAAACACTCCTGAGAAACACCTTGAGGTGCTGTCAAACAGAACTCGACGCCAAGGTGACACAGTGGTTAGCACTGCTGCGTCACAGCGCTAGAGAGCCGGGTTCAATTCCAACGTTAGGTGACTGTCTGTGTGGAGTTTGCACTTGCTCCCCGTGTTTGCGTGGGTTTCCTCCGGGTGCGCCATTTCCTCCCGCAGTCCCAAGATGCGCAGGTTAGGTGGATTGGCTTGGCTAAAATTGTCCCTTGGTGTCCAGGGATGTGCGATTTAGTTACACGGTTGCGGGAATGGGGCAGAGCGGTGGGCCTGGGTGGGATGATCTTTCGGAAGGACGGTGCCAATTCGATGGGCTAAATGGCCTCCTTCTGCATTCTATGATAAGGAGACATTAGTACAGGTGAAGGTAAGAGGTAGATTCTAAGGAGCATCATAAAGGAAGAGGTGGAGAGGAGTAGGGAGGGAATTTCAACGGTTCCGGCCGAGACAGCTGAAGGCACGGCCACCAATCTTGCAGCGATTAAAATCATGGCTGCCAAAAAGTTCAGGATTACAGGAGCTTAGAGATATGGAAGGAATGGAGAGCTGGAGATTACAGAGATAAGAAGCGGCAATTGGACAAGTAAAGATTTGAAAATAAGAATGAGAATTTTAAAACGGATGCGTTGGTAGGCTGGGAGCCACTGTTGTAAAAGGAACCCAATAATACTATGAGATCAGAAGCACAAATAGGCCATTCGGCCCATTGAGGCTGCTCCGCCATGCAATGAGATCATGACTAATCTGATATGATAATCCTCAACTCCACTTTCCTGCCTTCTCCCCATAACCCTTGATGCCTTTATTGATTAAAAAATGATCTATCTCAACCTTGAATGGACTTAACAAACCCAGCAGATGAGTAGAGGCAGGGCTTAGAAGAATATGCTCATTGAAAAAGAGGGTTTGAGAGGGGAGATGCTGAGAGGCTGCTTCCCTTGGCCAGATGGCCTAGAACCAGGGGTCATATTCTCAGTACCATTTAGGACTGTCATGAAAACTACACATACCTCATTAAGAGCGGTGGGCCTGAATTCCAACGCCCGACGGACTTTGGAGCTTTTGCGCACATGCTGATCGGGAGCAGGCTGCTCGTGTGCAGATCTGCAATATTTTTGAGTTCTTTTTGCTCAGCACACCTCTGCAGGCGTAAGAACCCGGGTCAAGTGTCTGGAAGCAGAAGACTAGAGCCCCAAGCAGGGTGAGGACACAAAAGGAAATCCCAGGTAGGGAACCGAAACAGGGGACAGAGGCAGGTCCCCATTAAATAATGATAATAATAATCGCTAATTGTCACAAGTAGGCTTCAATGAAGTTACTGTGAAAAGCCCCTAGTCACGGAAGACCAGCCAGGCGTTGTCAAGGGCAGGCAGCTAACAGCGAACATCAGGCGCCTGCTGAACGTGATACTGACCCCATCTGAGGAGAGAATACCAGAGGTGATCATCTCCCTGGATGCAGAAAAGGCCTTCGACAGAGTCGTATGGAAGTACCTCAAAGAGGTACGGGAATGGTTTGGGTTTGGACCAGGGTTCACCTCCTTGGTGAATCTACTGTACAGTGCTCCCACGGCGAGTGGACCGACCAATGCAACCAGCTCTGAATACTTCCAGTTGCACAGAGGTATGAGGCAGGAATGCCCACTGTCCCCACTCCTGTTTGCTCGGGCAATCGAGCCACTGGCAATCGCCCTCAGAACGGCGAAGGGATGGAGAGGTTTCCAAAGGGGAGACAGAGAGCATAGAGTCTCACTCTACGCAGATGATCTGCTCCTCTACATCTCGTACGCCCGGGCCAGCATGAATAGGATAATAAAACTCCTAAAAGAGTCCAGAGCCTTCTCGGGTTACAAACTCTTTTTTAAATTGAAAAAATAAATTTCCAATTAAGGAGCAATTTAGCATGATCAATCCACCTACCCTACATAATGTTGGGTTGTGGGGGTGAGACCCACGCAGACACAGGGAAACGGGTTACAAACTTAATCTGAGTAAAAGCGGGATCATCCCTGTGAACCTGAAGGGGGGGAGGGGCAGAGCTAGAGGGACTGCCGTTCAAACAAGCCCAGACCAAATTCCGCTCTCCGGGGATCCAAATGGCCCACGACTGGACACGGATCCACAAATGGAACCTGATTACTCTGGTGGAGCAAGTCAAAAGGGACCTGCTGAGTATGGGGCCCACTCCCTCTCTCCCTGGCAGGGAGAACACAGACGAATAAAATGAACATACTGCCCAGGTTCCTCTTCCTGTTCAGATCCCTCCCGATCTCCACCCCCAAGGCGTTTTTCAACACGGTACACAAACTAATCAAAGCATTTGTGTGGGCAGGGGGTAAGAACCTGAGGATCCAAAAGAAGGTCTTACAAAGGAAAAGAAACATGGGAGGCCTGGCCCTCTCAAACCTACAGTTCTACCACTGGGCGGCCACAGCAGAAAGAGTGAGGAGATGGGTGAAGGAACCGGGAGCAGAATGGGTGAAGATGGAGGAGAGTTCCTCAACTGAGGTGGAGGACAAGTATGAATGGTGCCAGGGAGCCCCAGCCAACCACACTCACATGTTCTGGGCCTGGCCTTGCTGGGTACTGGGCGACCTTTTTGGAGGCAATATCCAGGGTTGTGGGAGTGAGGGTGGAGCCATGCCCAAAAGTGGCGGTCTTCGGGGTTTCAGACCAGTCAGAACTCTTCTTGGGGAGGAGGGCCAATGCCCTAGCCTTTGCCTCCCTGATCGCCCGCCAGAGAATCCTGCTCATCCGGCGATCGGCAGCACCACCCAAGGCTGCATACTGGCTGTCTGACCTGGCGGAATTTCTCAAACTGGAGAAAATAACATTTGCCATCCAAGGGTGGGAAGAGGGCTTCCACACAACGTGGAAGCCGTTCACCAACTTGTTCCGAAATCCGTTCGTAACCAGCAACCAATAGAGCGGAGGGGGGGAGGGGAGAGAACAGCTTGTGTGTGTGTGTGGGGGGGGGGGGGGGGGGGGGGAGACACAGACATGTCACAGGATAAAAGGAAAGGGGAGGAGGGGATAGAGGGAAGAGGGGGCCAAATGGCCTCTGGAGTTCCTCGTGTAGATGATCTGTAAAGGAATGGGTTGAATTCCTCGCTTCTGCTCCATTTTTAAAAAGTCGGTACTTCATGAATCACTCGGAACTAATGACAGTTTTGTTTATGTCACAACGCAACAGCGAAGAACACAGGCACATAGGAGCAGGAATAGGCCATTTGGCACCCCGAGCTGGCTCCACCATTTAACAAGAACATGGTTGATCATCTACCTCAACGGCATCTTCCCGCAATATCCCCGTCTCCCTTAATGTCATTGATAACTCGAAATCTAAAGACCTCTGCTTGAACCTCCGCAATGACTGAGCCACCTCAGCCCTCTAAGGTCAAAGAAATTCCTCCTCATCTTGCTCCTAAATGTGTCTATCTCTTATTCCGTGCCCTCTGGTTCTAGACACCTCAACCGGGAGAAAACACCCTTCCTGCGTCTACGCTGTCAAGCCCTTTAAGAATTTGCTACACTTCAATGAGGTCATCCGTCATTCTTCTGAATTCTAATGATCACAGGCTCAATCCTTCCTCATTGGACCAATACTGCACTAAAACTGCACCAATAAATGCATTAAGCATTCATGCCATCAAGACAGGCACTGTTTCATAGAAATCCCTGAGGCTCTATATGGCCACAGTCATTATTGAAACAACCCAATTCAAATGTCTGCCCACTGTGAATTAAAGGGTTAAACCAAACATTTTGGATAACTGGAAGTGAATGGCAAAGCTTTAATCGAATGAAGGGAATCAGATGAAGTGACAAACAACCAAACTGAAGACTAAGCATTTTATAATAGTTGAACCCATGATCAGATCACAATTGCCAACTGTCACTTTATAAAAACAAATAGATAATGTTACATTTTGAGTGTGAGCCCTCCGTCCCCTTTCAAGTTGTGTTTCCCTTGGCAGTAGCTGATTTGTAACGATGGTCACTGAAGAATATTTTGTCTTGCGATGTTGAAAAGAACATTAAACAGAGAGCCATGGATGATTGGGATTCGGTAAATAAGGCTGCAACTTACTTTTAGGATTCAAATTACATCATAAACCACAGGAGCAAAGAAAGCTTGAGTGAATAATCAGCATCATCTGAACCTGCCGATTAAAGTACGGGCCTGCGCCTACTGCTGGCACCTATCATTATCTTTTGTAATACACAAAGGAAAGACACGTGGATCTTTTATGACCTGAGGACATTCCAAATCATTTTACAGCCAATTAATTACTTTTGAGAAGTGTCATGTAGGGAAGACAGCAGTAGATTTGTGCACAGCAAGCTCCCACAACAGCAGTGATGATGGTCAGATAATCTGTTTCGTGGTGAGGTTGACTGAGGGATGAATATTGGGCAGAGCACACCTCCCCCTCCTTGCTCTTCCTCGAAATAGCGCCGTGGGATCTTTCACATCCATCCTAGTGGCCAGGGCCCTGTCCCATCCAACAGATAACAACTGCAAGGTCATCTCACCCCCTCGCCAGAGCATCAACCGAGATAATGTGATACGAGCTTCTAGAGTGGGACCCGAAGCCACACCTTCGGATGCAATTCCCCCTTCCACCGCCCTGTCCAACATCTCATCGCCTCGAATCACATGTGGAGAAATCAGGGGGTCCAGGTGGCAGAGATTCACCACAACCTGTGGAAAACACAGCTCAGCACGAGGGCACCATTTTGAAGGAAGGAAGAAGAAGGAGGGGACGGAAACGGAAGCAGAGCCAGTGACAATTGAAAGCGAATCTGAACCGACACTGACTGAAAACGGTCAGCGGGTTTCGACGACACTGTCATTGCAGAATAACTCTGGAGCTAAATCGACAGAAGCGTTCAATTACGGATCTTCTTTCAGGTCAAAGTACCAGGGAATTAAAAATTTAATTTACTGGCATGACAAATACATATTGGCTATAGAATTACCCTCGCATTTAATTCACCTGAAAATTATTTTCAATTAAATCTCAAATTTAATTTCATACTTAGAATTGGTTGTTCTTTACAGTCATCGCATGAGGAGGTCCTGACTTTGTGCGATTGCGTAATTAGAATTCCAAGGGGAATCAGATTTGGGTGCCATATAAAATGGGATGCTTATTCAGGACCGAGTGTTTCCCACTGTCACACCCAACGGGGAGTATTACAGGCCTTGTGCCAGGCATGTTTTCAGCAGAGGGGATACATAAAATAGGTCAGGTGTATAGCCCACCACCTTCTCGCTCCCCAGTCCCCATATTACCGGGGGATATAGGAAAGCACAGTAGCACAGTGGGTTGCACTGTTGCTTCACAGCTCCAGGGTCCCAGGTTCGATTCCCGGTTTGAGTCACTGTCTGTGCGGAATCTGAACATTCTCCCTGTGTCTGCATTGGTTTCCTCTCACAAGTCCCGAAAGACGGCTGTTAGGTAATTTGGACATTCTGAATTCTCCCTCTGTGTACCCGAACAGGCTCCGGAATGTGGCGACTAGGGGCTTTTCACGGTAACTTCATTGCAGTGTTAATGTAAGCCTACTTGTGACAATAAAGATTATTATTATTAAGAAGCCTAATCGGCTGCCCACCCTTGGGCTATTATGGTCCCTAACTGCCTGTTAAAGTTAGCTCAGTTGACTGACCATCTGGTTTGTGATGCAAAGCAACACCAACAGCGTGGGTTCAATCCCCGTACCAGCTGAGGTTATCCATGAAAGCCCCACCTTCTCAAACTCGCCCCTCGCCTGAGGTGTGGTGACCCTCAGGTTATATCACCGCTAGTCAGCTCTCTCTCATCTGGTCCTTCGAGACTTATGGTGACTTTCATCTAATTTAATTTCATCGCTGCGGGGTGCTCTCATTTAAAGTCAACCACTTTGTGAGAGAGATTCAATCATGGCTTTCAGAAGGGAATTGGATAATCACCTGAACAAAGATATTTGCAGGGCTACAAGGTGGGGCTGTGAGATGTGGTAGATCTTTCTGAGGTGGCACGGAGTGGTTGGGCTGAATGGCCTCCTTCTCTGCTGCAACTGTGATCCCATGAAATAAGCCGACATCTTAGTTAAAATAACAAGCAAAGGAACTGCATTTTGTTACAAATGTTAATGCCACGCAGCATCATTTCATCCCATTTAGTCATTAGTCTTATCGGGATCACAATCACTCAACATCTGAACTGACTACATTTTGGAAAGCGCTCGTTCTCATTGTGGCCATAATGCAAAGTGTCACCAGATGTGTGCCCTTTTATGCGTAAACTGAAGCCTCAACTTGAACACAGCAAACATGTTCAAGTGATCACCCTTTGAACTCTAGCTGTAGAAATTTCCAACATGTATTAGGCAGCCTTCCCCGCCTCAGCCAAGCACTCTCCAAAAATCTACTCTTTGAAGATGATCCCTCTCTCAAATTTGATCCACCACGGCAATTACACTATGAATAGCAAGCTTGCAGCACATGTGGTGTCGCATATTTATCACACAAATGCACTTTGGCATGGGCACAGTAGCAGGATGGCTCACACCCAAGGACATGAGTCATCCAATCTGCCTGATGTCACTGGCCTCACAGCTAATGTAGATGACTACTTACGTGAAATATCAGGAAGTATGAGAAAGCTGTCTGACGCTGGTCTACATAAGCGTTTCACATCTGCTTCCCATACTGGCGTGGTATAATGTTGTCACTCTAATGAGATCTAATACATGACAACAACCCACTCAACCAGTAGCATTCATTTCTATCCCTCACAAGTCACCCATGTCTAATAGATGTTATCTGTTATCCTTAGAGCAGGAGATTGGATTTTATGTGTACAAGAGATACAACCTACTTGATTGAAGGTGTGTTTTGGCAAACTGTTATTTCCTTGATAAAGAAAAAGAGTTTTGACACAACGCATAATGAGATCTTTCTATGAGAAAAAAGCTGCCTCTTTGAAGTGGCAATATGTGCCTCCTTCTTTTCAATATATCCATGTCCCATCACAGGGAGATTTTTAAGCCGTTATTTCTTACTTCAATTAGCTTATTTTTCCAAATCATTGGTGGTTCCTTACTCCGATCCAGACAAAACAGTGAACATGCCCCATTACTATCCCATGGCTTTAGACTTTTTTAATTCATTCATGGTATTTGGGCATCGTCGGTTGGGCCGGCATTTATTGCCCATCCCGAAACTGCCCTTGAACTAAGTGGCTTGCTTGGTTACTTCATAGGACACTCAAGAGTCAACCACATTGCTGTGGGTCTGGAGTCACATGTAGGCCAGACCAGGTAAGGACAGCAGATTTCCTTCCCAAAAGGACCCAGATGGGTTTCTGCAACAATTGGCAATAATTTCATGGTCATCGTCAGACTTTCAATTCCAGATTTTTATTGAATTATAATATAATAATAATTGTTATTGCCACAAGTAGGCTTACATTAACATTGCAATGAAGCTACTGTGAAAATCCCTCAGTCGCCACATTCCGGTGCCTGTTCGGGTACACTGAGGGAGAATTCAGAATGTCCAATTCATGTCTTTCGGGACTTGTGGGAGGAAACCGGAGCACCCGGAGGAAACCCACGCAGACACGGGGAGAACGTGCGGACTCCGCACAGTGAGCCAAGCTGGGAATCGAACAGTGCTAACACTGTGCTACCATGCCACCTATTTAGTTCCCAGTGTCTGCTACAGTGGGATTTGAACTTTACCTCCCCCGTACGGTAGGTGCCTGATGAACACAAGCTGCAAAATCTTGGGGAAAGGTGGGAAAAAGGTTGGGGGGGGGGGGTGGGGGGTAATGAGGATTCAATAGAGAAAGGGACTGACAAATAAATTACTTATGTGAAACCCTCTACCAATATGGCAATGCTGAAAATATGAACAATACCACAAGTTGGGAAGAAAAAAACAATGGGAAACTGTTAAGGTGAAGCTTAAATATCAAAATAACAGTTTTAAAAGGCAGACTTGCAATTATATGTGTATTTTCATTCTGATGTCGTTCCCCGAATGCATCGTGTAGTTCACATGCCTATTAAGTACAAAGGCCACAATCACTGTACAAAGGCTTTCTTTTATTGGTTAGTAGTAAGCCTCAATGAAACACTATCAGAAGAAGGTGCCCTACCAGCAGATATTTGGCATGGAAAATAATTGGTGGTGTGTAGAAACACAAGTGTTTCGTTGCCAAATGTTTCATACAAAAAATAACCGAGAGTACATCAATCGTTAGATAATTAGGAGAGCAGCTCCCATCTTCTACAAATCCAATGAAAAAGGAAGTTGCCCCGTTAACATGAAGCAAGAAAATCCAAAAGGGACAGCCAATTGACTTAGAGAAAGCATATAAATCGAGCATCTCGACGGAGTGCCAAAAGGGGCCAAAAAAATGTTCACTTTGACACCATAATTCGGCATGTGTTTACCACATGGTGTCCAATAACACTCTTTCTTCCCAGTTTGAATCTCTTTTCTGCTGAACGTGCTGACAGCCTTAACTAATTGGGCCTCCCTCAGACATGAGCCGAAAAAGTAAGTGTAACCAAACCTTTTGTACACAGTGGGCGAAGTTCACACATGAAACATCTTCCCCTTGTCGTTGCTGGGCCCAAGCGAGAAACATTGAGCTCTGACTAATTCTACCCTCCCTGGCCCCAAGGGCGACTGGAGCTAATTGTAGTGCCCAACGTTCAATTTAAAAGATTTTAAAAAAACTTTGAACCAAAGTTCTGTGCCATAAAACCCCAGGTGTTTTGAAGCATTGACATTGTAGAAGGTCTCGGGCAAAGTGGTTTAACTGGAGGGCAGTACGGTGGCGCAGTGGTTAGCACTGCAGTCCCACGGTGCTGAGGTCCCAGCTTTGATCCCGGCATTTGGTAACTGTCCGTGTGGAGTTTGCACATTCTCCCCGTGTTTGCGTGGGTTTCGTCTCCACAACACAAAAATGTGCAAGGTAGGTGAATTGAACACGCTAAATTGCCCCTTAATTGGAAAAAATGAACTGGGTACTCTAAATTTAGAAAAAAAAGTGGTATTACCGGGATGAACAGAAACAGGATTTCGCAATAACACAGTGACACACAAGTTACTTGTTGGAGCGGGTGGCACAAGTGCCAGTCGCCCCAACAGCCCTGGGCACACCCATACCCACTATTACAGCCTCGGAGGTAGGAGCTGCCTTCTTGAAAATAAACCCGCGGAAAGCGTCGGGCCCCGACTAAGTCCCTGGGCGAGCACTCAGAGCCTGCGCTGACCAGCTGGCGAGTGTATTGGCCGATATCTTCAACACCTCACTTCTCCACTCCAGAGGTCCCCACCTGCTTCAAAAAGACCATCATAATACCAGTACCAAAGAAGAACAAGGTAGTGTGTCTCAACGACTACCGACCAGTGGCCCTGACGTCTGTTATCATGAAATGCTTCGAGCAGCTGGTCATGAGGCAGATCAACGCCAGCCTCCCAAATGGTCTTGATCCATTGCAGTTTGCCTACCGAAGCAACCGATCCACAGTTGATGCTATCTCTCTGGCCCGACAATCAACTCTCGAACACCTCGACAACAAGGAAACCTACGTCAGCTTGCTGTTCATAGACTACAGCTCCGCCTTCAACCCCATTATCCCAACGAGACTAATAACCAAACTCTGCAACCTCGGACATGACCCCTCCCTGTGCAGCTGGATCCTTGACTTCCTCACCAACAGATCGCAATCTGTCAGGATGGGCCAAAGTATCTCCTCCACAATAGTCCTCAACACCGGGGCCCCGCAAGGATGTGTGCTCAGTCCTCTACTGTACTCCCTCTGCACACACGACTGTCTCAAGATTCAACTCCAATTCAATCTATAAGTTTGCAGATGATACGACTGATGTGGGTCGTATCTCAAACAAAGACGAATCAGACTAGAGAAGGGACATAGATCATTTGGTTGCATGGTGTACCGAAAACAACCTCTCTCTAAATGTTGGAAAGATCAAGGAACTGATCATCGACTTCAGGAAGCGTAGCACGCACACACTCCCTTCTACATCAATGGCTACGAAGTACAGATGGTCGATAGCTTTAAGTTCCTGGGGGTCACCATCACCAACAGTTTGTCCTGGTCCACTCACGTTGGTGCAACCGTCAAGAAAGCCCAACAACGTCTCTACTTACGGAAGCTAAAGAAATTCGGCATGTCTACATTGACTCTCACAAACTTCTACAGATGTGGCATGGAGAGCATCCTATCCAGCTGCATCACAGCTTGGTACGGCAACTGCTCGGTCCAAGATCGCAAGAAACTGCAGAGTGTGGTGAACTCGGCCCAACGCATCACACAAACTTGCCATTACATAGAACATACAGTGCAGAAGGAGGCCATTCGGCCCATCGAGTCTGCACCGACCCACATTAATCCCTCACTTCCACCCAATAACCCCTCCCAACCCTTATGGACACTACGGGTAATTTAGCATGGCCAATCCACCTAACCTCCCATTGATTCTGTCTACACCTCCCGCTGCCTCAGGAAGGCAGACAGCATTGTCCAGAGACCCCTCATACCCAGCCTTTGCCCTCTTCCAGACCCTTCCATCAGGCAGAAGATACAGAAGTCTGAAGACCCGCACATCCAGACGTAGGAACAGCTTGTTCCCCACAGCTGCAAGACTCCTCAACGGCTCCCCCTCGGACCGATCTGTTCCGATCTGTTCCCTGTAAGACTGTAACACTATTCACGATGCCCTATGCTGCTCTTGTTGGCCCTTATTTCACACTGTTGATGTACCATTGTCAATGTACTCTGTTGATTATTCTTTTAGAATAGACATTACTCTGTCTTAAAGAGACTCAGTGATTTGGCCTCCATAGCCTTCTGCAGCAAAGAGTTCCACAGATTCGCCACCCTCTGGCTGAAGAAATTGCTCCTCACCTCTGTTTTAAAGGATCATCCCTTCAGTCTGAGGTTGTGGCCTCTGGTTCTAGCTTTTCCTACCAATGAAAACATCTCCCCATGTCCAGTCTATCCAGGCCTCGCAGTATCCTGCAAGTTGCAATAAGATCCCCCCTTCATCCTTTTAAACTCCAACGGGTACAGAGTCCTCAATCACTCCTCATACGACAAGTTCTTCAATCCAGGGATCATTCTTGTGAACCTCCTCTGGACCCTTTCCAAGGCCAGCACATCCTTCCTTAGATACGGAGCCCAAACTGCTCACAATACTCCAAATGGGATTTGTCAGACATGGGCCGGGATTCTCAAATCTCGCGGCCAAGTTCTGACGCCGGCTCAAAAGCAGCACGAGCCACTCCGGCGTCAACGGGCCTCCAGGCCCTGGTATTCACCCCTTCCCAGGGGGCTAGTACGGCGGCGGAATGGTGTCCGCTGCTCCAGCCGACACGCCACGACCGGCCTAGTCCGCGCATGCGTGCCACGGCCAGTGCCAGTCCCGCATGTGCGCAAAGGCCAGCGCGAGTTCACGCATACGCCCGAATTCCCGTCTCCGCGCCGGACCTCGGGCAATATGGTGGAGCCCTACAGGGGTCCGGCGCGGAGGAACATAGGCCCCCCACGGAAATAGCCCACCCACCGATCGGTAGCCCCGATCGTGGGCCAGGCAACCGTGGAGGCTCCCCCCCTCCCTGAGTCGGATCCCCCCCCCCCCAACCAGGACGGCCCCCGCAGTCAGAACAATGAGGTCCCGCCGGGTAGGACCATACGTACCCTACGCCGGGACTCGGCCGAGCGTGGCGGGCTCTCGGCCCGCTGAGGCGCGGAGAATCGCTGGGAGGGGGGCTTTCAACGGCCCCCGACCGGCGCGGCGGCGCTCCCGCAAGCGCCGGAGAATCAGCGGGCCGGCATCGGAGCGCCGTGGTGCGATTCCCGCGCCCCCCCCCCCCCCCCGGCAATTTTCCGCTCCGGCGGGGTATCGGAGAATCCCGGCCATGACCTCCCCTTGACGAAGCCATGCTGACTCAGTCTTATTTTATCATGTACTTCCAAGTGCTCCGCAATCTCAACTTTAATATTCAACTTTAAAAATCAGCTGCAATTTTGAGAATTGGAAAACTTGGGAACATTGGGAATAAGCTATTCAGCCCCTCTAGCCGACTCTGCCATTCAACAAGCTCACGGTTGAACACCTATCTTAATTCCACTTTCTCCCATCATCCCCATATCCCTCAATTCCCATTGTCTCCAAAGATCTTAGGCGTGAGTATACTCGATAGCTGGACATTCACAGCCCTTTGGGTTAAAGAATTCCAATGATTCGCTACCAAGTGAAGGGATTTCTCCTCACTTAAGTCCCGAGTAGGTGACCCCCTAGTTTCAGACTTCACACCAGGTAAACATCTTCTCGATATTTCCCCTGTCAAGTCCTCTACGAATGTCAGACCTTTCAGTGAGATCACTTCTCATCCTGCTCTACTCCAGCAAATTTTGACCCCGTCTGCTCGACCTCCGAGGACTACCTCTCTCATATCAGGATAAGAGCGTTTAGACAGCATTTGACCATTTAAGGTCAAAGGAGCTCTTTGTCCCTGCTGTAAGCTAGGAAATGTGGCAGCCAATTCTAGATTATTCCCATTTAGAGGTCTTTTATTATCAGGGCGACCACATCAGCTTGTGGTTTAACTCCCCCTGGCCAGATAAATGTTGGCGGAATAGTGATGTTAGTCTGTGATGCCGACACAACCAAAGCTGAAGAAACTCCCACACAATAATGACCAACACAATTAACTGATACAACCGTGCAACATACCACAGTAAGAACAGGAGCAGTCACACAGCTCACAATTCCTAACGATGACAAGTTCCCAATCCCAATCATATCCATTACCACGAGTGGGAGCCATATCAGTCTCTATAGAAAGGGGCAGGATAACTTGCAGCTTCAATCATTCTGATGTGTCCCCACTTATATCTGGTTACATTAGTATCCTCAGAACAAAGGGTGCCTGGTCCAGAACCCCCCCCCCCCCCCCCCCCCCCCCCCACCAAATCCACCAGTCCCCCCCTGTCCCTTGTCCCCAACACCAACATCTTCAGCTTGGCATTGCTGCTGCCTTAAGACTCTGGTTTATAACAGGGCTAATTTGAAGCATCCCTGACCAACGTCTGGTGCCTAAGGTGTTAGTGGCTGGCCCGGATGGTACCATTCTCACCTTGAAGTCAGAAGGTCATGGGTTCAAGTCCCAATCACAGCATCAGACTTTGGTTGATGTTCTACTGCCATCCTGAGGTACTGCTGCATTTTAGAGGACAGTTAAGAGTGTTTTGGGGTCTGGAGTCACATGTAGGCCAGACCAGGTAAGGACAGCAGATTCCTTTGCTAAATTATTTGTGAACTGGATCAATTACTTCATGGTTGTCATTATTGACAGCAGATTTATATTCCAAATTTATTAATTGATTTCCACCAACTGCCATGGTGAGTTTTGAACCCGTCATAGAATCATAGAACCCCTACAGAGCAGGACTTCCACCTGAAGGCGGACGGAACTCCCACCTGGTGACCATTTGGCCCATCGAGTCTACACCAACCCTCTGAAAGAGCACCCTACCTAAGCCATTTCCCCACCCTATCCCTGTCACCTCATAAACCCACCTAACCTTTGGACACTAAAGGACAATTTAGCATGGCCAATCCACATAACCTGCACATCTTTGACCTGTGGGAGGAAACCGGAGCAACCAGAAGAATCCCACCCAAACACAATGAGAACGTGTAAACTCCACACAATCACCCAAGGCCCGAATTAAACCCAGGTCCCTGTTGCTGTGAGGCAGCGGTGCCAACCATTGTGCCACCCCCAAGCCCTTCACCAGAGCATTAGCATTGACCTGGACATCTGGATTACTACTCCACCACACCACGATTCCCCCATTGTGAGGTAATGAAGAGCTATCCTTGGGTTTGCAGGAAATGTTCATCCCTTAGCGCGAAAACAGACTTGGCCCCCACCATCCTATGTGTCGGTGGGGAACACATCCCCGACAGGTCTGTTGCCATTTTGCGCTCAACTGAGCACAGATTGGCAGCAGGCGGGAGTTCCATCCGCCTTCAGGTGGAAGTCCTGCATTGGAGAGGTGTCAGCCGATAAAAAGGCATTGCACTGCAGTGGCCAGAAGAGGTGCTGCATTGCCATGCCTAAGCCTAGGTCCCAGACTCATGGGGTGAGAAGGTAGGACATGCCCTGGGCGGGTCAGGAGAGGTGGCGATCCCGGTGTCGGGGCATAAACTGAGGGAGTGGGGGAGAAAGATTTGGGGGGGGGGGGTGAGAGAGTGAGGGCTGCAGGTCCCAGGTCTCTGAGGAGAGGGTGCAAGGAATGTGAAAGAGACTTCAGATTGAGGCGCACAGCAGCGCCCCCCCCCCCCCCCCCCACCCCCCACCCCCCCAAGATTGAGATTGTTAACTTTTTCTATCAGCCACCCTAAACCTACCCAGCGCCCACCACCTGCAAACTGAGGCTGGGTGGGAAAAGACCCTTAAATGGCCTCTGAAGGGCATTGATGGCCCAGCTTCCCGTCTGTCGCCCTGACTGCCTAACCATGAAATTGCATCTGGGGCAGGGTGGGCGGGATCCCGGAAGGGAACCCATCAGTGCAAATTTACACACAAAATCTGAAGTCAACTTTACTTTAGTTGGATGGCAGACAGTGATAAAGTAACATCCTGGTTTTTAATCTCTCGTCTCAAAGTGACCAGAGAGCAGTAGCCAGCTGCTGTGTGTTTTCCATTTCCAAGGCCAACTCAAGATGCCTGCAGCCATTGGGATGAATGTTGGTGCATCCCACGTTGCAGATGTCACCAATTGTCACCAAGAATGTGCAAACTCCACACGGACAGCGAACCAGAACCGGGATCGAACCTGGGACCTGAGCGCCGTGAGGCTGCAGCGCTAACCACTGTGCCACCATGCTGCCCTTGTCGGACAGAGACTTGACAAAATAATTTGAGCAGACACTATTCTCCGTCAGTGTGCTTTCTCTCTTAAGTGGAATGTAGTGTCCATGTTTACTTTTTCTCCCCCAGAGTTTGCCCTTTTGAGTGGGACAGGAAAGTAATGGTGAGCTTTGTGGCCACCGGAATGGTACTTTTTACACGGCAGTGAATCGCTCGGTAAACAATTCGGCAAATTATTCATACCATATAGCAGACAGTTCAACAGACAGCTGCAGTGTCATAATCCACTATGGTCAGAATTCCCTCAGTACCGGACTCCAGCTGCATCCTGATAGAAGATAAATTAAGCTGACTCGATTACTCAACAGGTCGATGAACAGAGTGGGCGTAGTCATAAATGGTGCAAACCAGGAGGTGCCAAGCCTATGATCTCAGCAGGGGAAGTCTTTGGATGTTACACCTGACCCTTAGTGGATTCAGGAGGAAGGGACTTGCCACTGATTGCTACATAGTGTAGTATGATATTTGCATTTATATAATACCTAGTTGCATCATAATATATCAACATGAATTAGTGCAGTAATCATTATGAAGATTAATTTGGCAACTTTTCGCTACCAAATATGCCCAAGAAACATGAACGAGATAAATTATCAATTGACTGTGATATTGGTTAAGGGGGAAACTTAGAAGATCCATTCATGGGTCTCCAACATCTATTTGAATAGGCAGATGGGGCCCCTTACAGGATAGTACTTCCAACTATGCAGCCTGACCTCAGTACTGGTGATTTTACTGCAGCAACAAGGGTGGTGAACACTGTCATAATATACACCAGTATATCATGGTGCAGACACACACTGATGGACACACAGGGGGACCAATCAACATACACAACACCGTAGCCAATCACCAGTGTGAGCACACGCACTATAAGGGAGCATCAGAGTTCCCGCTCATTTGAGTTGCAGCTAGCTAGGAGGACAGAGCTCACAGCCTACAACACAGACATTCACCATGTGCTGAGTGCATCGACTGGTTAGGACAAGGCAGAGGTCTTTAGTTAAAGCTAGTATTGTATTAACCCACAGTCTAAGTATGTTTAAACAGTTAATGATTCAATAAAATAGTGTTGCACTATTTCAAGTGTTGGTGACCTGTATGTGATCCAGAACACCCAACACATCAAACACGAGTAGTCTATAGGCCACCAAATAGTAACAGGATGGTAGGGCAGGCAATAAGCAAAGAGGAAATAACAGATGCATGTAGAAATGGTACCACAATTATAGCTAACTCTGGATACCGATGTACTTTTTGGGCAGCACGGTAGCACAAGTGGATAGCACTGTGGCTTCACAGCGCCAGGGTCCCAGGTTCGATTCCCCGCTGGGTCACTGTCTGTGCGGAGTCTGCATGTTCTCCCCATGTCTGCGTGGGTTTCCTCCGGGTGCTCCGGTTTCCTCCCACAGTCCAAAGACGTGCAGGTTAGGTGGATTGGCCATGATAAATTGCCCTTAGTGACCAAAAAGTTTAGGAGGGGTTATTGGGGTCGGTGCAGACTCAATGGGCCGAATGGCCTCCTTCTGCACTGTATGTTCTACTTCAATTTCACTTTCAGCCGTTGATGCGCCAATAACATCCACACTGAAAAATTAATTATGGTCCTGTCTTTACGACAAGTTTATTGTGGGAGAATTAACATTTAATTGCCAATAAATAGCAATATCCTTGTGGGTTACATTGGGAAATGAAGACAGACACTGAACTTTGCAAGTGAAGAGTTTTCTATCAGAAATTAATCCACGTGTGTTTGCATCATACAAGACATCCACGTTTGGAATCTGGGAGACATACAACAGACATACTAACCTCGGAAAGAAGGCCCAGATGGAGTTTGGGGCAGGGAGCCTTCTGCAGCCTGTCCCCCAGGGTAAAACTTTTGATTGTGATATTTGGGTTTGAACGTGAATTGTTGGGTTTGACCACGCTGTACAAGCATCATCAATGGTTGCGACTGCAGAGGCATCAAGCTGAGAGAGAAAGACACCAATCAGAGTCGTTCAATTAATATAAATGCCTCAATAAAATATCTTTCAAAAAAAAGTTGTTCAATTAAAAAAGTCTGCAACACTGTCGCCGTGAAACACAACCATCAAAAGCCATCAGCAAAAAAGTCATCCTCTTTTAAAAATAGAATCGATTTGCATGCCGTAGAATCATAATACGGTTACCGTACAGGAGGAGTCCATTCTGCCCATTGTGTCCATACCAGCTGCAAGAGCCACTGCTCCAATGCACTCCCATCCCTATGGCCGAGGGGGAGACAATGATGTAGTGGGAATGCCACTGGACTAGTTTCCCCAGGGCCAAGCTCATGGTTCAAATCCCACCATGACAGGAAGTATCAGTGTGTGGTGTTTATTTAGGCAGTTCATATTACCCTCACCTGCCCTCAGGTAAGGCCACCTGACTGTATTTCTTCAAGAGTGTTGAGTGGGAAAGGGTAGTCCGTTTCCCATCAAGCTAACACAGCGTCAGACTAGATCAGGGGCCATGAGAAAACAGAGTAATTTGCAATTATTTTTACCACCGACCCATCATCTTCTGCCCACTCACCGATTGCCCCATGGGACAATTTAACAATGGCTCCCCAGATCTACCTATTTGGCAAGTAGACTTTGGGGGTTGGGTACTGCCATGGACACGGGTTTGGAGGAGGTGGGCTGGGCAGCTCTTTCTCACTGCCCGCTGGCATGACGCCCACCTCGCAGACAGGTGGCTTCACGGGCAATAATGAGGCAAAAGAATCTGAGGAAGCGCTTCTTCATGCAGCGAGTGGTTAAGGTGGAGAGCTCTGCCTGAGAGACTGTGGCGGAGACGGATTCAATTGAAGCATTCCAAAGGAATTGGACGGCTATCTGAACAGGAGGAATGTGCGGGGTTACAGGGAGAAAGCGGGGAGCGGCCCGCTACGTGAACTGTTCGTTCATAGAAGCGTGCCGACATAATGGGCTGGATGACCTCCTCCTGTGTTGTAACAATTCTGTGGTTCTGTGATGTTGTGTCGCAGAGATAGTAGCACCATTATGAACAGACCAAATGTGACATGATCATAAAATTCAGCACTGACAGAACCATTCCAGAAAGCACACATTCATGTCAAATTAAAACTTCCACCTGACTTTCATCATTTATACTACTTGTCATGTTCAGTGTAAACAGAATACATAATAAGGCTCTGAGGAGTGTGATTTATATTCTCTCTTACAGTTCCAGCGATAACTCACTCAGTGTTTGCTGTGCGTGAGCTATCATGCCAGCCCCGTTATGGGCTATAAGTTGTACATTACCCCACGTATGCCTCTGTTCTTTGTGAACAGTATCTAACATAACAAGAAGCTTTGCAGTACATTTAACAATAAATGCAGCTTCTGCACTGAATAATTTCACCCAGGTCTGTGCAAGGTTTTACTGCATTGAGGCAAATTAAATCTAAATTTGGAAATGGAAGAAAGTAAAAACCTCTACTTATGAAAGGTAAACACATATCATTCAGGATACTAACGTAATAATTAAAAGTCCAGATATTAATAAATAACTCATTCATTTTTCTTATAATAATAACAATCCTTATTGTCACAAATAGGCTTACATTAACACTACAATGAAGTTACTGTGAAAAGCCCCTCGTCACTGCATTCCAGCACCTGTTCGGGTACACAGAGGGAGAATTCAGAATGTCCAAATTACCTAACAGCATGTCTTTCGGGACTTGTGGGAGGAAACCGGAGCACCCGGAGGAAACCCACGCAGACACGGGGAGAACATGCAGACTCCACACAGACAGTGACCCAAGCCGGGAATCGCCTTCGAAAGGACAAGAGGATCCTACCGGCATGCAGGGTAGGAAAATACCGCCCTGACTTTTTTCAGTGGTGAACCTCCAAAACATTTTTTTTTGTTATTTTGATTTCAAGGGGAGATACTTTGTTTACAATACTGTCCTGAGTGTGAGACTTCATAAGGCAGCCATGTTTTAAAAGATTTCCTTTAATTTAAAGTGAAACAGAATGGCCGGATCATACAATACTCTGGCCGGAGGGAGGCCCATTGTGAGCTGGTTGTCATGGGGATTGAGATCCAGGCCAAAACCTACAGGAAGTCAGTGTCAGTCTTCACACCTTGAAACAAGAGAGGGGCTGCTGTTTGTTTTCCTCTGGACACAGAGACCCGGACAGGTAGACAGAAACTGGCTCTCTGAAAGAGCATTCTACCTCATCCCACTCCCCCGCCTTATCCCCATAACCGTGCGCGTTTTTCATTTCAGATGGCAATCCAATTCCCTTTCAAATAACTCGATCGAACCTCCCTCCACAGCCCTCTCACAGAGTTCATTCTAGGCTCCAAACACCCTCTGGGTAAAGGCATTTTCCTCATCTCACTTTTACTTCTTCTGCCCATTATTTTGAACCAGTGCCATCGTTCTTGATGCTCTCTCGAGAAGGGAACTGTTTCTCACTATGTATCCTGTCCAGACCACTCAGGATCTTCAATACCTCTATCACGTCTTCTCTCAGCCTTCTTTTCTCCAAGGAAAACAGACCCAACCTCTCCAATCTAACCTCAGAGCTACAGTTGTTTATCCCTGGAATCATTCTTGGGAATCTCCTCTGAACTCTCTCCAATGTCTTCACATCTTTAATAAGGACGCGGGGAGTCCACACCAAGTAAAATAAAGAATTTGGATTTATTTGCAATGACGGACTATACACTTCCCGGTAGATCTCTACCGGGTCTCTTCCTGGTCGGTACCTTACAGGCCGGCCTTTTATACAATGCTAAATGGAGTCCCTTCCCCCCCCCCAGCGGGGAACCTTGTACTCTGCGAGACTCACTGGGAAGACAATCATTCCCACCCCCTAAGTCCCATACTGGATATTACAACATCCTCCTCCTCAAGTATGGTGCTCTGAACTGGACACTCAGATGAGGTCTAGCTCGTATCTTATACAAGTTCAAAATGGCCTCCTTACTCTTGTACTCAATCTCCCTATTAATAAAACCTAAGATACTATAAGCTTTATTAACTGCTCTCCCAACATTCCCTGCCACCGTCAATGACTTATATACATATACACTGAGGCCCCTTTGTTCCTTCACCTCCTTCTGAGTTTTCCCTTTTATCTTATACTGTCTCTCTATATTCTTCCTGCCAAAATTAATCACCTCGCATTTCTCTGCATTGACCTTCATCTGCCACTTGTCTGCCCAATCCACCACTACGTCCTTTCGGTGTTCAAGACTATCCTCATCACAGTTGGCAATGCTTTCAATCTTCTTCAAAACAATGCCATAGAGCTGTTTACATCCATCCGAACAGGCAGGTGCATGGAGCCTTCATTTAATGTCTTGTCCAAAAGATTTTTGTTTCTCTTTTTTTAAATTTAGAGTTTACATTTTCTTTTCCAATTAAGGGGCAATTTAACGTGGCCAATCCACCTAGCCTGCACATCTTTGGGTTGTGGGGGTAAGACCCACGAAGACACGGGGAGAATGTGCAAACTCCACACGGACAGTGACCCGGGGCCGGGATCGAACCCGGGTCCTCAATGCCGTGAGGCAGCAGTGCTAACCACTGCGCCACCGTGTAACCCTCGTCTCGTTCAAGTACTGCATTGGAATGTCAGCCTTTAGCTAACAATCAAGGACGACCTTGTCCTCCTCTGAACCGCCAGTAAAAGACTAACGGGAGAAGAGACCTGGAGGTAAGGCAGCCATTATTATTCAATAAATAATAAATTCCACAATGGGGAAGGAAGGGAGAGGCAGAGCAAACGCAAGGATGGACGGAGCAGAAATGAGGAGATTCATTTTGAGAAAGGGAGGCAGGCGTTTTTAGTCATGGAGCCTGATAAACGCAGGGTGAGAGAAAAATGATCTGTGACCGGGCCGGGAAGAAAAGACTGGTGTAGGCTTTCAAGTGAAGAAGCTGACATCATGATATTCCCCTCCCCAGTGAGAACATGAATGGAGATTGCTGCCCACAGTATCCCAAGAGAATTCCAATTTCCCATTCATCACCGGAGCGGAACCGATGAGGTCACTGCAGGGGAACTTTATACATAGGAGGAATATTCCAAGGCTGCATCCAACCAGCATGCTTTCAAAGACAAAATGAGGACGAACAGTCGATTATCAAATGCGTAGTTAGGAGAGCCCCCCCTGGAAGTTGACAAATAATACAACTCTGCCTCACAGCCTTGTTTCAAATTACAAAGTCAGCCAGCCAGTCAGAGTCACTAAGACCAGTGGAAATTCAATCATCAGAGAATGCAGGAAAAAACCCTGTGTAACGTTGGCAGAACAGCCAGCCTCCATTCGTTCATTACTGAGCTAATTGTCCACGAGCGCCAGCGCGCAAGCTGCTGCTGCTGTGGGTTAGCTGTGACTAATTAAACCCTTTGTAGATGCACTTCACTGAAAGAAGAAAACCACTGGAGGAAAGTTAATTTCCATGACCCTCCCCCTCGATCATTGGGAGAGTTTACCTGTTCACTGACCCTTGCCTCATCCCTCCTTTATCCTATGTCCCTAATGGAACATCGCTTAACATGTTAAATGTCTTTCGCTTCTCAAAGCAACTGCAGCTGTTGTCAGGGCGGAGTTGCTGCAAGTTCTGGGTTTAGGAACCCATAAATTATTGGTGAACTGTTGAAGCAGCAGGTACAAAGAGTAGGCTGACCTGTAGGCCTTTCATTGCACAGTTAGCTCCTGCATTGTGTGAACAGAAGCTGTTCGAGTTTTTCTTTCTAAAAGCGTATCTTAATAATAATCTTCATTCGTGTCACAAGTTGGCTTACATTAACACTGCAATGAAGTTACTGTGAAAATCCCCTCGTCGCCACACTATGTTGGGTGGATTGGCCATGCTAAATTTCCCCTTAGAGTCCAAAAGGTTAGGTGGAGTTACTGGGTTACGGGATAGGTAGGGTTCTCCACTAGAGGGTCAGTGCAGACTCGATGGGCTGAATGGCCTCCTTCTGCATTGTAGGGATTCTATGATATGGCGCCTATCTTCACACACATACACTTGTTTCCTTTTGGGGAATAGTGGAGGAAGAGGTGGACGGATTCCTGAGCTGATTATCAGCCAGTTGAACCGTGTCATGAACGCTCCTTCTTTGGCCAACAAAACCTGGCGTTGGACTGGAACCTGGCATTTCTGGCTCAGAGGTAGGGAAGCTGCCCACTGCACCCCAAGACCTGCTCGAGGGAACGTGAGCTGTTTGAGTGCTGCCTCTTTGAACGTATAGGGGCTGGATATCTGGGCCCTGCTGGAGGCCCCTCCCACCTATTTTTGTGGAGGCGCCAAGGCTACCCACCCGCATGTGACGGATCGCCAATCAGGGTTGTTAATTGCGTTTTAGGACCAATTATAGGAGACCGACTGGGAAAAAAACTGATCGTGAGGCAACGTACAGGCGAGTGAATAGTTGCCATCAATTTGTAAACGATTCAGATTATTTTATTTCCGCCTGGTTTATTTCTGCAAGGTTGTGATCCTCACTTCAGTGGTCAAACACGGCACAATATACAGCCCCAACTGGAGTGCTCCATTGAGTGAAAGAGAAGGCCATTTGGCCCATCGAGTCCATGCTGTCTCTCTGTCGAGCAATCCAGTTAGTTTCATTCCCCTGCTCTATCCCCATTGCCCTGCAAGTTTATTTCCCTCACGTGTTCATACAATATCCTGTTGAAATTATTGACCGCCTCTGCTTCCCCACTCATGTTGCCATCGAGTTCCTGATCGTTGCCATTCTTGGCATAGAACCACTCCGCCACACACCCCTTCATCTCTTTCCCGAAGTCTGACATTAAAATTGCGTTTATGTGCTGCGAACATGGAGTGTAAATTTCTAAGCACGGGCACAAACACCTCTGAAAGAATTTGGAATGAAGCACTTTGTCTAGACTGAATAAATCAAACATGCCTGTTGCTAAAACGACATTATTTACTAAAAGTCTACATCGTGTAAAGTAAACAGCGATTCAGAGCTGGTCATTCCTCAGTACTGGGAAGAAAGTAATCCCTTTCCGAAAGAACTCTCAACGGTCCCCGAAGATCCACTGCCTGTACACGTTCTACAATGATAGAGCTGAAAAGATGTGTAAACACAGTGTAACCTAACCTCCGAAAAATGTGCCGTAATTAAGAAAGTATTTGGAGCAAAATTTATTTTTGCAGTGGTGGAAGAGACTGATTCTGTGAAAGCCTTTCTTTTGACAGCCTCAAGCCATGCTGTAGACACAGCAACGTTAAGGATGTTGACTTGGCCAGGCACCTGTGTTTTGTTTCAAACGGAAGATTTCCACGTGTTTCGGTGACTGAGGCACAGTTAATGGCCTCTCACGGTTCTAATTAAGGTTTGGAGTCAATAAAACCTCTCCCAGATTGCATTGGAACAGCTCCCTGTTCCTGCTTCCAGCAGCATTAAACGTGGGCCAAATTCTAGAGCAGCAAATGATTGTAATTGGCAGTTAGGGGAAAAGAGACAAAAGGGAAGGGAAAATGGACGGGACGATGTGGTGAACAATTGTTCTGGTCACTCTGCACAGTGACAATGCGAATGCATTCAAATGGAATTTATTTGCTGTTTCACCAGGCTAATAACCACAGTAATTCTTTCCCAAACAGATTGCATGGTGTGAACTGGCACAGGAAACAGGTCTATATAGCTATAAAATATTACAATTCTGAGCCCAGATTTTACGTTTTGCATAACAGTGAGGCTATCAGAGCTCAGTGTTACCATGAATCAGAGAGCTTCTGGAGCACAGACAAACGCAGTTAAATGTGGAAATCAACGCTGTCTGATTTACCCTGCACCTCCTCTGGCTGTGCTATAACAGTACCTTGCAAGAAACGCCACTGAAACTCATGGAAGTTGTGAATTTTCAATATCTAGACCACTGGATACAAAATAAAAATGCTAGCAAAAGTGTAAGTAAATTTTTAATAGCACGGTAAGTCTTAATTGCTCACAAACAAACTCTCTGGCACTGAACCTTAACATTTACAAGCGTGGAGTCTCATTCCTACATATTTTAATCACTGTTAGAGATTTTAAAGTGCTTTCTTTTTCTGTCTTTTTAATCTATCTTAATCCCATCTTTCTTTACCTTTATTTCACCTTCTGTACATGAAAATGAAATGAAAATCGCTTATTGTCACGAGTAGCCTTCAATGAAGTTACTGTGAAAAGCCCCAAGTCGCCACATTCTGGCGCCTGTTCGGGGAGGCTGGATTCCAACTTCTACTTCCTGGTTTAGATGCTGTTGACAAGATTTTAACCCACTCAAAACAAATTCATGTGCACAGGATTAAAATCAGGTCCTGATCCTCTTAGTAAGGACTCTTCAGTCTGATTGGCTAAGGAGGCATGTTGATGTTTTCTAAAGGTGGCAGATCCCCTGTAGAGGGCACCATGCTGATATTACCGTAAGCTGCCACACAAAAGACCAATAAAAGACTGTGTAGCTGTAGACTTAATGAACCATAAGCTTCCTTCATTCACTGCTGACAGAATGTCAACATGCACTTCCTGTCTACAAAATCTTACTCCCTATTGTCACATTTTTGTGTCACTTTTTCTGAATGCTCACGCATACATAGAAGCACATGATGAGTACCGTGCCACACCATAACTAGATTTGGCCAGTGGTAGTGCTGTCATGCCTCAGTTTTGCATCACCTAATTCCTCAGGGATTGATCTTCAGGGCTACACTTGCACTCCAACTAAATCTCAAGGTCTGCTTCTTCTTCCCCAGATAGCACCTTTGATTATTTGAGGCTCACTGAACTGCAGTTTATGCCATGAGGTTTACCATGGAACAGAGCAAGGAGGCAGGCCCCAAGCTTGCCTCACCTGGAACAGGGGTACCTGTTGGCATAATTCTGAATCACGCGCGAGCCCTCTAGTCACTTAGCTAACATTTATTTTAATTTCCCTTGAGGCCTGAATGCATCTCAACTACAGTGCTTTGAACCTAACCTCAATGTTTACAAACATCTAGCTATGATTGACAACTCCTGACCACATAAAAAACAATTAAGTGCCTTCTGCTGAGAAAAAGAGGAAGTGAAAGCACTTAACGCCAAGATGTTGCTAAACATTGAGGTTAGGTTCAAGGCAGGGTACCTGAGATGCGTTCAAGTGTGAAGGGAAATGAAAATAATAATCCAGACACCTGGTTGTCTGGGAGCTATTATCCTGTCAATTGCAGCCGACTAAAAGCTTTTTCTCTTTTAAAGTGAATAGAAGACTGAGGGGGTTTAAAGCCTTATGATGTTGTTTTGGTTTTCTACAAAGGAACAGCTGCTGCTTTCTACACTTCTGTCTGAGGCAGCAAGTGTAAGGGAGAGGTGAGTGCAAACAGTTGTCACGGTTTCTGCCTGGACTGTGCTTTAGCTTCCAGGCAGGAGTGACTGATGGGTGGGGAGGGTGGGGGGTCTCTGATAAGGGAATCTCAGATATGGGGGTCTCTGATATGGGGGTCTGGTGGGAGTCTCTGGTGAGCGATTTTGTTGTGGGGTTTCTGGTGGGGCTGCTGATGGGGGTCTCTGGTGGGGGCTCTGATGGGGGGTGTTGGGGAAGGGATGGGCTGGATTTGCATTGTGGGGAGGAGGAGGCTGTCTAGTGGACTTTGGGGACACGTCCATTTAATACTTACCTCTTTGACCCACGGCGAGATCCACCTCGTCAGGCAAATGCTGGCAAATAATTGCTCCAATCCAGGCCCGCGTGACTCCCGGCCCAGAGGGCCAGAGCATCACTGAGGAGTAGGGAATCTGGTGTCCAACCGGTTAATATGATACAAATGGGTTTAAATTGCCCATCTGCATCGTCCACCGGCGTAGAGCTTGAATGACAAGCGGAATGGCGATATTTGCCTGAGATGAGGTTCTCCGCCGCATGGGGAACTCCGCTAGCGGTGGGGGAGAGGGAGGGGGGGGTGGAGATTCCTCCCGCTTTGTCAGTTTTCGGGTGAATTGAGCCCCTAATTTTTTTTTTTTTAAGAAAAATGTGAATAGCATGATGAACTATCTGCTCAGTTTTGTGGGTAATGGATAGTTGCCTCCTTTTGCTTTCCAAGCAACCAACTGTATTGTTACAATTACTGTGGTTCCACCAGTCTATTAGCTGGAAAATCAATTGTTGCTGTTATAAAGTGCTTTCAACAGGTTACAACTGGAGGATACATCTCAAAATAAAAGGACAAACAATCATAATTTAAGACAATTGGCATTGGGACCAGGAGAGGAGAATTTTCTTTTGCGCTGTAATGCTATGGAATGTATTGCCAGAAAGGCCTGTGAAAAGACATTAACAGTAACTTTCAAACAATTGGTCTTATAGTCGGAAAGGAAATAGGGAGCGAACTGTGGAACGCAACTAACTGGCAGCTCGTTCATAGGACCAGCACAGCCATGATGGGCCAAAAGATCTCTGAGCAGTGTGAAGCTATCTTAGAATGTGTACTTTTGGCTAATAAAGATGAAGAAGTGGGTGTACCTAAAGTTCATGGACTGGATTCTTCGTTTTGGAGACTAAATCCTCACACTGTCGTGAAAACTGTGGTATTTTACGCCCCCGGGCTCTTTGTGAGCAAAGATGGCTATTCCCCTTCTTGGTTCCCCACAGATGCCCTTCCGCCAGGTTCACGTTATGAAAAAGGAGTAATAATCGGTGCCGGTGTGATCACTTGCTGGGGAGGCTGCTGAATCACGAGAGGGCGTTGGATACGGGGGGTTCCCGTTAATTGTATGGAAATGGGGCTTAAGTGGTGATAATTGGTTTCTGGCCACGCTATGACAAGATCCCGATTTTGCCGACGGGAGCGGGCCGCTTGCATCGCAAACTGTTTGGCGCCTGGCGCGGTTCTCATTTTCGGCCTCTCCTGCTATTTACCGGCCTTGTTTCGCTCGAGCGAGAGCGCAGCGAGGCCGGAGAATCACGCCCTGAGACATTTTGGGAGGTAGCTGCAGACATCAGGCTGCTGTACAATTCTTACTAATAAATACCCATTGTGTTCATTCCGAAGTCTGTACAAGTGCATTTTAGATTACCCCTTTGCTCCTGCGAGCTGAAAGAATTAGTTGACGATTGCATTTTTACAGAACACACTCTGGTGTGGTGTTGTGTTGGTCTGATTTATTGTCACGTGTACTGAGGTACAGCAAAAGTATTGTTCTGCGTGCAGTCCAGACAGATCGTTCCATACATGAAAGAACGTAGGACATACATAAATACACACTGTAAATACATAGACACAGGCATCGGGTGAGCATACGGAGTATAGTATCACTCAGTAGATGTGTGAAGAGATCCGTTCAGTCCGCAAGAGGGTCATTCAGGAGTCTGGTAACAGTGGAGAATTCTCCTGAATGCATAGTTATTTGTCATTTGTTTTTGGTCAAGATAATTATTTTTGTTGGACATGAACTTTATTATAACTTCCAGGATTATGGGGAAAATACGGGGGAGGGGGTGTGTGATTTAATTGGACAGCTCTTCCAAAGAGCCAGCATTGGCAGAATGGACCGAATGGCCTCCTTCTGTGCTGCAAGATTCTACGATGCTACAGGAGTCTTGACCCAGTGATGCCGGCTTAACAATCTTAAAGTCAACATGTTTCTTTTGTGAGTAGGGATTGTCAGGCAGTGAGCCTTTGGCCTCGATTCCTGGTCTCTCTGTAAAGTCTCTATTGGGTATTCATGGTGCTCCATGGTTATTCAGACTGACTGATCTCTTATTTACCTTGCTGTTTGCACATGGCCACATTTTGCATTTCTGCTACAAGGTAATAGACTGACATGGGAATCTTTTCATGTGGATTCCAGTTTGTTAACAAGTGTTGTGGAATCTGCTCTGAGTAAATTGGCACCATCAAGGATGATTTTTGCAGTAAACTGATACAAGAACTACTTTAGACTGCTTCTGTAATCAATAGTGCCTCGGTGAAGAAACAAACAAAGCAATTGATTTCCGTTGCAGTTTTGGATTAAGACTTCGAGGTGCAAGTTGACTTCAATGGACTGACCGTGAAATCCCAAATGTTTAGTTTGGAATATTTCTTTTTTTTTTCTTCTTGTGCGATGTGTACGGTTTGGGAGATTAGCTTGGGATCAGTTTGGTTTCAATGCCGGCGATGATTCACAGTCCACTTTGACTTGGAGTTGGGGAAGAGATTCCACAAAGAGTGCAGCATCTCAAGATTTATTTGGAAGTCCTCCTCCATGGTGTTGCTGGTATATAAAACTCATTGGTACAAAAGGAGGGGAAGAAAATTCCCTTTGCGGGAGCTTCAGTTTATAGGGCTGGATTTTCCGCTCCCTGACGCCGAAATCGGGTTCGGCAATGGGGCGGAGAATCCGTTTTGGCGCTGAAATCGGGAGCGGCGCCGGTTTTTCAATTCTCTGCCCCCTGAAAATCGGCGTATTCGAGGAGTAAGCCACGCCGAGTATCCACCGCCTCAGGCCATTGCCTGAGGGCCGACCAGCCAAATTCCCTACGGCATGGCTTACGTGTGCTCACACCGTCCGGGATTCTCACGTGGCGGCTGAGGACTCAGCCCGGAGGGCTGATCGGCGGGCAGGGGGGGTTTCCATCGGGGCTGGGGGCAATGTGGGTGGGCAGTCCGCGGCGCGCGAATGGCTGATGTGGGGCACTACTTTGGTGGTCCAGATCCGTGAGCTGAGTCCGCCATGGAGCACGGCGCGGCCGCTGGAGGCCGCCGCCATGCATATGCGCGCCCTTTGAACCGGAAGCACTGGGGGCCGTAAGGGCAGTTAGAGCTGAGAGCTCTATGACGGCTCCCTGCTAGCCCCCAGCAAAATGGGGAAGAGGTGGCCTTTTGATGCCAGTTTTCCTGGCACACTCCCAGAGCTTACATCTGCCACCACCTCATCCCAGGCAATACTGACTGCCCTGTGGCTGACCCTCCAGGACCCTCGGGGGAGAGGACATTCCTCCTGGCCTCCACTGTGTTGAGGAGCCTCCCCAGGTCAGCGTCCCCGAATCTTGAGGCCACTGTTGCTGGCTGGGGTTGGCTGGGCAAGTGCTGCTTAAGTGCTGCTCGACCTTGTTAGTGGGGGGGCTGGCGAGCGCGGTGGCAAGAGCTGGAGGCGCCCGTGAGGTCTCGTTAAGTGGACCAATTAACACTGTTGTCGGCCTAGCTCGGGCCGAGCGCCAGGAAGCTCACAGCAGTGCCCTCTCACTACCACATTTAGAAATCTTTCCGGAGCGTCACGCTTTCTGCCTAGTAGCCTCTCTCACCATGGGGCGATTCCACACTCTGAGTCCCGATTGCATTGAGAAGTAAAGAAGTTATGCTCAACTTGAATCAGAGCTTGGTTAGACCACAGTTTGAGCACTCTATACAGTTCTGGTCACCATATTGGAAAAAATAATTTAGCAGGGCTGGATAAAGATTTCTGAGGATGATAGCAGAGGTGCGGGCGTATACTTATCAGGAAAGGATAAACAGGCTGGGCCTCCTGTTTCTTGAAAAGAGAAGGCTGAGGGATGACCAAATAGTGGACTATAAAATGTGAATGGATTTGATAGAGTAGATCGCGCGAAATAGAACGTTTACACTCGTGGCAAAGAACAAAACTATAGGCCGTTAATGTAAGATAGTCGCCAAGAATTCGAGTCAGAAATCCAACAGTAATTTCTATATCAGGAGAGTGGTGAAAATGTGGAACTCAGTACTACAGGGAGTGGCTGAAGTGATGCATTTACAGGGGAAGCTTAGATAAGAGAGGAAGATCAGGTGGAACATCAACATCAGGTTGGGCTGAGAGGCCTGTTTCTGGGATGTATTTTCAGAGTAATTCCATGTAAATACGGCCTGTTACCAATCCATTGAAACATTTCATCCAGAACCTGATGCGAGGTGAGGTGCATGCACTGATTCACTGTCCAGAGCCAGTGGTTACATTCTCCTCCTTTAAATCTCTTTTTAAACGCTAACGGAGGACAGTGTTAATGAAGGACGCCTGTTTCTGTGACTGTTTCTTTTGCCCCCAAAAAAGAAAATGAAAACAAAAAGGGGGAAATTGCGTGTGCATTTGAGTTTCTTGGAGTTTTGTTTTCACCTAATTATTTATTTTTCTCCAAGGAAGGGGAGACTGTTAAGTAATGGGTTAAGAGACATTCCAATTAGTTGTCTCATTGATGCTAAGTAGCCAATAATTGATACTGATTATGTAAAGAGGCTTCAGGTGGCCTTTGAGTCAGGTGATGCGAAGATATAGTTTTGTGCCGAGTCTGTTAAAGTGAAATAAAGGTGTTTGTAAAAGGAGCAGAACCTTTGACTCTTTATACAACAGCAGCTAAACGTCTAACAGACAGCACAGTGGTTAGCGCTGCTGCCTCGCGGCGCCGAGGACCCGAGTTCGATCCTGGCCGTGGGTCACTGTCCGTGTAGAGTTTGCACATTCGCCCCATGTCTGTATGGGTCTCACCCCCACAACACGAAGAGATGTGCAGGGAAGGCGGATTGGCCACACTAAATTATCCCTTAATTGGGAAAAAAAAAAATTGGATACTCTTTTAAAAAAAAATTTTTTTTAATAATAAATGCTAACCGGGAAGACGGAGGTATGTAATCGCCAATCGGGTTAACCAAAATGCACTCTTTTTAAAGGGGCATTAACAAAGAAAGCCCAAATTATAAATAAAGCCAAATGAAGCTTTGAAAATAATATGATGACTTAATCTGATATGTCAACAATGTACTTCAGTGGGTCCGGTTACCCGACTATACCCCAAATATACTCAGTCATTCTCTCAGCCAAGTGCTAACCAGATCTGACTGCTTAGTTTCCAAGACCAAGCACGCTCTTTTTAAATTTGGATTTTTTTTCAAAGTTTTTTTTCTGTTACACTGTACATTCATATCCTGAACATTCACTCGCTTCAAAGATTAAAGCTCAATTTATCGGCCATGATGCAGTAACCTGCTTGACATCCAACGGTAGCAAAAGAAAATGCCATTGTTAAAATATTTTCCGAACATAAGCATTGTAATGCTTTGTAAATCTAAATTCGAAATACTGTTTCAGGTTTTTCACCTCTCCTCATAAAATAATGCATTCCATACTTTTCTCTCCGCCGTGGGACTAGGCAGGGATGTCCTATGTCCCCCCTGCTATTTGCACTCGCGATTGAGCCATTGGCCATCGCATTAAGGAGTTCAGGGGTATGGAAAGGGATAGTGCGGGGGGGGGGGGTTATATGCCGATGACTTGCTGTTATACGTGTCGGAACCGAGTGAGTCGATAGGGACAATATTGGAGCTGCTTCGAGTGTTTGGGTCTTTCTCGGGGTACAAACTAAATCTAGACAAGAATGAGTATTTTGTGGTGCCTCGGCCGGGGGTGGGGGCAGGGATCGGGGGGGCTGCCATTCTGTAGGGCAGCGGCTCACTTTAGGTACCTGGGGTGCAGGTTGCCTGGGAGTGGGGGGGGCACTGCAGGTACAACATTTCTAGTTTGGTGGGGAGAGTGAAAACTGATCTGGCAACATGGGATGGTCTCCCTTAGTCACTGGCGGGTCGGGTAAAGGCAGTTAAAATGAACGTGTTGCCGTGATTTATTTTTATTTTTCAATGCCTTTCGATTTTCCTGCCAAAGGCTTTTTTCAGAGAGATTGGGGGAAGGATTACTTCGTTCATATGGGGAGGGAAGGTGGCCAGAGTTAGAAAGGTGCTGCTACAGAGGGGAAGGCAGGCAGGGGGTTTGGGTCTTCCAAACCTGATGTATTACTACTGGGCGGCGAATGTGGAGAAGGTGCGGAGCTGGGTCAGAGGGGTTGATTCCACTGGGTCAGAATGGAGGAGAGTTTGTGCAGGGGGTCGGGATTGAAAGCACTAGCAACAGCGCCTCTCCCGATGACCCCGGGGAAATACTCAGTGAGTCCAGTAATAACAGCTTCATTGAGAATTTGGAGGCAGTTTCGCCAACACTTCGGGTTGGGGGCAGGGTCAAGGGAAATGCCGATTCGGGGGAACCACAGATTTGAGCCAGGGAAGTGGGATGGAAATTTTCGGAAATGGGAGGAGAAGGGGATTAAGACACTAAAAGATTTGTTTCTTAGTGGTCGGTTTGCAGGATTGAAGGAGCTGGAAACGAAGTATGGGCTGGAGCAGGGGGAAATGTTTAGATACATGCAGGTTCGAGATTTTGCCAGAAAGGAGATACAGAGCTCCCCGGTGGAGCCGGCCTCCACACTGCTGGAGGGGGTGCTGACGACATTAGTTGGGGCGGGTGGGTGGGAGAGTTGGGGGGAGGGGGCTGTGTGTGTTAATGGCGACTATGGGTGATCCCTAATTCCTTTTTGTCATTTGTTTCTGTGAACATGCGGGCTAATGTTTGGGGTTTGGTGGGAGGATGGGATCGTTGTTATTGATATGGGGATTGACATATTTGTTACTGATCATTGTTTATTGTTGGTGGGTGTAAATTTGGGAGAAAATGTGAAAAAGGAGAATTAAAAATATTTTTCAAAAATCAAACAATGCATTCCACTTTTGAGTGATCACTGCTCTGGCCAAGCTATACATTCAGATAATTGCCCCACCACCAGATATGGGCAGCATTAGCTGTGATTGCCAGCGCAAACTAGAGTCCCATGGGATTCCCATTCCTGTTCTACAGCTCCTCCCCAGCAGGAAGGCCAGGATTATAGTCACATGGCTGTAGGCCTTGTTATTTTGCAGCTGGGAAAATATTGAAAAGTGGGTAGATTTTGTGAGGTTGAGGCCCAGGTCCACAGTCCTTGCCCCATAATGGAAAGGGAAGTGTGTTAAAAGAGATTGGAGAGCAGTTGAGGGAAGGGATTGGGATAGGGATGGGGCAAAACGAGACGAACGGAAAACATCGGGAGCAGTCCGGTTGAAACGGAAGAGGAGGAAAGTAACAGGGAGAGGTTGAGAGAGAGGAAGAGAGAGAGAAAGAAAGAGAGAGAGAATTGGCAGAATGTACATCTGCAGCAAAAGAGGGCAGGAATTCACTTTCCAGGTTCCTGATGAAGATTCCACCCAACTCCAGACCAGCAAATTGGCGCCTTAGTCTCTGAGTTCACACGAGAAAAATGGCTGCTTAGATGTAATACTGAAAGGAAGTCAGCAACAGTGGAACTCTAAACCAGCACAAGCCAATAACATTTGGAGGGATGGGAAGAAATTCAGGTGGAAAATGTTATTAGCGCGAGACCTCACTCAGAAAGCACAACATGAGGCTATGTCCGAAAATGAGAGAATCCAGCAGGTGGCCAAAACACCTCAGAAAACAGATCTTATTTTAATGGTAGGAAATGGGATAACTGCCGTTATTCATGCCTCCAGAGGCAACTTACCCTATTCAGATAGGCCTTTGGTCTCACCAGGTGTAGATCTCAGGTTAGGTTCTGGGAAGGAGCGATTGTTATTTTAAAAAAATAAACTTTTTGTTTTGTGGGGAAGGAGGTCACTGGTTAGGTCTCAGTGATAACTGGTAAACCCATGTGAAGCAGGAAGCTCTGCCCAATTGCCTACAGGCGTTCTGAAAGAGGCTTTAAAGCCTTGTGTATATAAGCGGCCACACCTTTGTTTCAGACAGATGTTGGGGCAGGTGTGCAGCTGTCTGTGCCAGTATGGTGCCTCCTGTCTGCCTGGCACAGAGCGGAAGATGGAGGATGCACCCTGAATTTAGTTTCTTTGGCATTTGCATTATGGGATTAAAACAGGTCCTTTTTCTGCCCTGTTGTCTTTCTCGGGCCTGTGGATGTGAATAATGCCACTTCGTTAGAAGGACTTTTTCAGCTCAAGGGGCTGAATAGCCTATTCCTGTTCCTACGGCCATGTGTCAGCTATGAGCCTGACCAGTGTGGGATTGTATACATATCACCCATTGAGTCTACATTCCAAGATTATAGACATTACCATTCAAAAGGAAAGCTGCTGGTAGTTGAACTTAAACAAACTGCCAGTAACTCCACAAACTTTGATGTGTCCACCCACCAATCTTGGCATTCACCTTCAAGAGCTGCTATTGACATTAACTTTCTCCTTTGATGCTGTTCTTAGTATGCCCGGTTTTAGTTGAGGAGAAGAACACAGCGGTTATCCGCGATCAAGTGTAAACAAACCTTTTGTGGAAGCCAAGAGGGGTGCCAGTTGAAAAGCCTCAAGACGACCTCCTTTTAACCTAACCAAGCAAAGCGTGTCTCATCAAATTACTGAAGCATCTCACGTCCCCGAGCGCAGGTGACATCCAAACTTCTGTCTTTGAGCTTGTACAGGCTTGAACTATGAAGGATCGAGCATAAAGGTTTTAAAGTCAGACCGGAAAATCACGCCGGCGACCTTCCTCAAACAGACAAGTGGAACGAAATTCAGGAATCTCCAACCGACCGTACATCATTCATTGTTGAGGAATTGCCTGCAGCAGCACAATAGCTCTTTATGTTCCAGGCAATTATCTCATCTGTAATTACCCTTACAACCATCAATCCAGCTCGAGTCTAGATATTACTCCAGCGCTGACCAACACAGCATGGGTTGATTTCACTTGCATCAAGTTTGCATTGTTGACAATTCATTCCAGTGTTTTTTTTATTCGATTAGGGGTCCATTTTAAACTAGCTCAACAGGGAAGTGTCCCAGGGGTTTGGGTGGAATACCAGTTTAATTCCCCAATAGAAAGTACAGAGGACCAGAGGGATCTTGTGGTGCTGGTCCAAAGGTCCCTGAAGGCAGCAGGTCAGGGAGATAGGTGGTTAAGGAGGCATATGGGATACCCGCCTTTATTAGTCGAGGCACAGAATATAAGAGCAGGGAGGTTATGATGGAGCTGTATAACATGCTCATTAGGCCACTGCTGGAGTATTGTCATCTAAAGGAAGGCTGTGACTTATGTTCTGGTGTTTGATGGGACGGAATTAGTGCACTATAGAACATCTAGTTCATGGCTAGTTGAATGTTCATTGATTAACAATAATGCGGGACACATAACAATATAAAAACTAAAACCACTAACTATTAAATCACTATTATAAAATTATCCAAGAGCTATTATCCACTACGACGATCCACTGTGACGACTATCTCCAGACTCCCCGAGGTAACAGTGGCATGTGGTTGTTCTTTACTGCCACCTGCTGGTCGGAGGTCATATCTGTTCATATTTACATAACTGCTTACGCATATCATCACAGTGACAGCACTAGAGAGGGTGCAGAGGAGATTCACCAGGATGCTGCCTGGGTTGGAGCATTTCAGTTATGAAGAGAGGTTGGTTAGGTTGGGGCCATTCACCTTAGAGCAGAGAATGCTGAGGGAGGGGGGGGAGGGGGGGGCCTGATTGAGGTGTACAAAATTATAAGGGATATAGATAGGGTAGATAGGAAGAATCCTTTCCCAGTAGTAGAGGGGTCAATAACTAGGGGCATAGATTTAAGGTGAGGGCAGGAGATTTAAAGGGGATTTGAGGAAACACTTTTTCACCCAGAGGGTGGTGGGAATGTGGAACCCGCTGTCTGAAAGTGTGGTAGAAGTGGGAACCCTCACAAGCATTTATATGAGCACTTGAAATGCCATAACATACAAGGCTGTGGATCAGATGCTGGAAAATGGGATTAGAGTAGGTAAGTGCTTGATGGCCGGCACTGACACACTGGGCCGAAGGGCCTCGTGCTGTGCTGTAAAATGCTATGAATATTATCCTCCGTTGGGTTGAGCACAGAATGAAGCTGAAAGTCTGTGAAACCAGCCAATTCCAGGTTAACATTGCCCCCGTTTCCTACCCATTCTTCCCCCACATTTTGCATCGTTCCAAAGTGGCTCTTCCCCTGGTAGGAAAATAACAAATCCCTGGCAGCCCAGCTCAGCACAGAGCGGACGCAGCAGTAAAGGGAGAGGGAGAGGAGTCCCGACCATGGGAGGGCCTCGAAGCTCCACCACTGCACAGCCCCAAGGCATAGGATTCTCAAGAGGGCCCCGTCACTGCGCTGTCTTTACTTTGCAAAGCGTATTGATGGGACAAGACGGCTGGAATAATCACCACGTCAAGCAATTAATGCCAAGATGCTTATTGGGATCCTGTCATGTGTAATAGCGCAGGATGACCAGAAAGAAAAGCTGCTTCTCATCAGATATGGACATAAAAGGAAAGGTTATGGAAAACTACTCCTGTCAGGCATGAAACTGATTTTTCCACAATTTGTTCTGTGCTTACTGACAGAATTCCCCGAAGGGCAATAAATATAGAAGTGCGTTGCAAGTCAAAAAGTGGTTTGCTGTATTTGGCACGTTTTATATTTGCAAATTGCAATTAAATGAAACCAGAGGCACATTATTTACAGATACAGTTATTTAGATAAGCAGTTAACTCATTAACTTCATTTAAATGGGGAGTTTGGACGGAACTATGTACAAAATGTATTTCCCTTCATATACCCCAATTTCAATTGGAGTAATCATCAAAGACTTTGGACTGGTGGGCGCGATTCTCCAAAATGGAGACTAAGTGTTTGCGCCGTCATGAACGCCGTCGCATTTCACGACGGGCGAAACGGGCGCGGGGACTACCGATTCTGTCCCCCCCAGGGGCCCAGCACGGCGCTGGAGCGGTTCACGCCGCTCCAGCCTCCCTTCCCAGTGCCAAATGGGCGCCGCACCAACTCATGCATTCGCAGTTGGGCCGCGCCAACCTGCGTATGTGCGGGGGACTTCTTCAACGCTCCGGCCCCGACGCAACATGGCGCGGGGGTTCTGGGGCCGGAAGCGGAACAAAGTAGGCCCGGGGGGGGGGGGGCCGGGGAGAGGCCGGCCCGCCGATCGGTGAGACCCGATCGCGGACCAGACCCAATTGGAGGCCCCCCCCCCCGCCCGGTGAAGGAGCGCTTTTCCCCGCCCCACAGGCCGCCCCCCGACCCTTCGCGCAGAATTCCCGCCGGCAGCGACCAGTGGTGAACGGCGGCGGCGGGACTCTACCGTTTCCGCGCGGCCGCTCGGCCCATCCGGGCCGGAGAATCGGCGGGCCGGCCTCGTACAGCGGCCCGCGACCGGCGCCACCCGCCGCACAAATGGCGCCGATTCTCCGCACCTTGGAGAATCGCGCACTGGCGTCGGGGTGGCGTGGCGCGGTTGCAGCGATTCTCCGGCCCGGCGCGGGGCTCAGAGAATCGTGCCCAGTGTCTTTCCCTCCTTCCTTCTACCTGTAACTCAATTCTAAGGCAGTCCCAGGGCACATGCCCAACAGCCAGGCTCAGTAATCAAACTTTTGAAATAATCAGACTATTGAAATACGGAAGGACAAACACCTCAACCTTAGTCCATTGGAATGAAGAACTTCTGGCTGATCTTTCATCACCGAAGTGACCCTAATGAGGTCTCAACAACTTGGATAATATCCCCAGGGGCTTAATAGGAGGCTAACAAGCACCAAGCTTATTAAAATGATATTAGGGGGATTAGGCCGCCTGGTTGGTCAAAGCAGTAGATCTTAAGGACCGCCTTAAGGAAGGAGAAGTGCGGACGTTTAGGATGGGTATACCAGAGATTAGAGATTAGGCAGCTGAAGGCATGGCCACCAATGGTGGAACAATTAAAACCGAGGATGCTCAAAAGGTCAAAAGGTTGAAATCAGTACAAAGAGGGCAGGAGGAAATTACAACGATAGGGAGGGGAGAGGCTATGGAGGAGACAGTCAGCACAGGCCAGGTATCAGGGCTGGAATATTCAAGAACTGAATGGTTCCGTCCTGAAGCCAATGACACATTGGTGACTTTGTTCTTCAATCAAACAATATATTATCAACAAATAGGGACTGACAGTGAATCACTATTCCAGTCTATCGTGATGTGGAGATGCCTGCGTTGGACTGGGGTGGGCACAGTAAGAAGTCTTACCAGACCAGGTTAAAGTCCAACAGGTTTGTTTCAAATCACTAGCTTTCGGAGCACTGCTCCTTCCTCAGTCTACCATGTTATCCTTTAAATACCCCATCCCTTAGAATTTATGGAAGCTTCATAGAATTTATGGAAGCTTCATTGTAGCATGATTCAGCTCTGCATCCTATATGCAGCTTAAATCAGCTAATAACCTGCGGAGTGAATTTTACAGGGCCTTTGAGGATGGGTTGAGAGGCAGCAATGCTGGTAAGAAGGCAGCACTCGAAATCTTCCCTCTCCCTTATCGATTTGCCAGTGCCAATGCAGGCGCCACATAAGTGACCAACCAATCATAGGCTTCCCCCCCTCACCCCCACTGGCCACACCTGCCCCTGTGACGTCCTGCCCCCTGCAAGATATATGATCAAATATGACCCAGAATACACTGCCCACTGAGAGACCGCTTCAAAAAACACCCAGCAATACACACGTGTACACACGTGTATGTTCAATCTTCCAGATTGCCAATGCAATCCTGGTGCTCCAACATCTCATCTCACACACAAATAGTCCTGTGGGAAGGAATACAGTTCAACAGACATTTGCTATTTGTTTCTCCGATTTCTGTCAGAATGCTATTAAATAAATAAACATTTACAGGGCTCAGGATTTCTAATTTTGTGTCGTCAAAATAAAGAGTTTCCAGGATAGACAGGATATAGTCTGCATTGTCTTGGTGTGTTTATTCTATTTATAAATAATTAGCCACCTCTATCGACCTCAGTAACTCAAACAACTCTATTAGATTAATAATAAAAGTCAAAATACTGCAGACTCTGGAAATGTGAAATAAAAACGGAAATGTTGGAGTTACTCAGCAGGGCCCTCTCTGTGGTGAGAGAAGCAGGCTTAGGGCTCGATTCAGCCAAATGGGAACATGTGTGTGTATATGTGTGTATGGAAGTGTGTGTATGTGTGTGCGTGTGTATGTGTGTGTGTGTGTGTGTGTATGTGTGAGTGTGTTTGTGTGTGTGTGTGTATGTGTACACGTGTGTATGTAAATGTGTGTATGTGAGTGTGTGTGTATACGTGTGTATGTAAGTGTGTGTGTGTGCGTATGTGTGTGTGTATGTGTATCTGTGTGTGTGTATGTGTGTATGTAAGTGTGTGTGTATGTGTGTGTGTATATGTGTATGTGTGTGTATGTGTGTGTGTGAGTGTATGTGAGTGTGTGTATATACGTGTGTATGTAAGTGTGTGTATGTGAGTGTGTGTACACGTGTGTATGTAAGTGTGTGTGTGTATGTGTGTGTGTATGTGTCTGTGTGTATGTGTGTGTGTGTACACGTGTGTATGTAAGTGTGTGTGTATGTGAGTGTGTGTGTATACGTGCGTATGTAAGTGTGTGTATGTGTGTGTGTGTATGTGTATCTGCGTGTGTGTATGTGAGTGCGTGTGTGTGTATATGTGTATGTAAGTGTGTGTGTATATGAGTGTGTGTATGTGAGTGTGTGTGTCTATGTGAGTGCGTGAGTGTGTATACATGTGTATGTGTGTGTGTGAGTGTGTGTGTATATACGTGTGTATGTAAGTGTGTGTATGTGTGTGAGTGTGTGTGTGTGAGTGTGTATGTGTATGTGTATGTGAGTGTGTGTGTGTTTATGTGAGTGTGTGAGTGTGTATACGTGTGTATGTATGTGTGTGTGTGGGTGTGTGTGTATATGAGTGTGTGTGTGTGTGTATACATGTGTATGTATGTGTGTGTGTGGGTGTGTGTGTATATGAGTGTGTGTGTGTATGTCTGTATATGAGTGTGTGTATGTGAGTGTGTATACGTGTGTATGTATGTGTGTGTGTGGGTGTGTGTGTATATGAGTGTGTGTGTGTGTGTGTATGTCTGTATATGAGTGTGTGTATGTGAGTGTGTGTGTGTTTAGGGGAGTGTGTATACGTGTGTATGTATGTGTGTGTGTGTATGTGTGTGTGTATGTGAGTGTGTGTATGTGTGTGTGTATGTGAGTGTGCGTGTGTATGTGTGTGAGTATGTGTGTGTGTGTGTGTATGTGAGTGTGTGTGTGTATGTGAGTGTGTGTGTGAGTGTGTATGTGTGTGAAGAGGGACAGGTTTTCAGATTCCTGGTAGGACCGGGTAGGACCATACCGAACCAACGCCGGCGGAACTCGGCACGGAGAATCACCTGGGAGGGGGGTGCTTTCAACGGCCCCCGACCGGCGCGGCGGCGACCCCGTGGGCGCGATTGGTGCCGATTCTCCGGTCGCTGGAAAATCGGCGGCTCGCCGTCGGATTGGCGTGGCGTGATTTTCGCGCCCCCCCCCAGGCGATTCTCCGACCCAGCGCGGGATCAAAGAATCCCGGCCCTTGTCTCCGCTCTGCACTGTCCCACACAGCTACCCCAAGATCAGAAAGCCCTTTAGGTCATTGCCTCAGTTAACAAACTGCCTGAACTTTGAACTTATGACACATAGAACATAGAACATAGAACAATACAGCGCAGTACAGGCCCTTCGGCCCACGATGTTGCACCGAAACAAAAGCCATCTAACATGACAGATGAGATGATTTTTCTTCCAATTATTTCCAGCCACACACTTTTTGCGACCTCTTGGATTTATCTCAGTTATTAAGTCATTCGAGAACTAGCTGGACTAGTAATCCAGTGACCCTGACTAATTCTCCCGAGACATGGGTTCAAAACCCACAATACCAGCTGGGGGAATATGAATTCAATTAATGAATCAATTTGGAATGAACTAAGTTGGTCTCATTAATAATGATCATGAAATCAATGGACTAACGTAAAATTCTACGTGGCTAACTAATGCCTTTCAGGGAAGGAACCCTGCTGGCTGGTCTACATGTGACTCCAGACCCACAGCAATGTAGCTCCTGCTGTGGGGGGATCTGGGGTGCTTCTATATTGGAAGGAGTGTGCTTTTTTTCATTAACCAAATAAATTAAATCGACAAACTGTGAGATCATAGAATTTACAGTGCAGAAGGAGGCCACTCGGCCCGTCGAATCTGCACCGGCCCTTGGAAAGAGCACCCTACCCAAGGTCAACACTTCCGCCCTATCCCCGTAACCCAATAACCCCACACAACACTGAGGGCAATTTTGGACACTAAGGGCAATTTATCATGGCCAATCCACCTAACCTGCACATCTTTGGACTGTGGGAGGAAACCGGAGCACCCGGAGGAAACCCACGCAGACACTGGGAGGATGTGCAGACTCCGCACAGACAGTGACCCAAGCCAGAATCGAACCTGGGACCCTGGAGCTGTGAAGCAATTGTGCTAACCACTGTGTCTCGCAATTACCTTCCATTGATCCTGCTGCTGCTTTCATGCTGAAAAGCCTCTGATTGGTGCTCCCTGCTGTCCTCAATCAGATGGCAAGCCCACCCTCTGGCCATTAATGGTCGTCCTTGGGAAAGTCCCATTGAGTGACAGCCCACCACACAAATGTGTGGAATTCAAAGTAGGAGACCCAGCATCCTGAATCGCTTCAATTGGAGAATATCTGCCGGAATTAAGCAGCCATCAGGCACTTAAGATGCCAGGCCATCCCTGGGATTTAGGACACTGCAAGGAGAAGATCTACCCCGCCGACCCCCACATGGGCATGGGCCCAACCCACACACTCCCACCCGATTAAACACTCCGTCATCAGGGGCAATTAAATTGCATCCAGTGCAGACTTCTGACCCCCCCCCCCCCCCCCCCCCCACGGCCCCCATTTGAGCCCGTCAGTGGGATTCAGGTGCCCACAAGGAAAATCCCACCTCATGATTCAACTTTTATGATGAACATATACTCGAGAATTTGGATTACCTTTCTTCCTTCTTCCATGTTTTCATATTTACACTTCATTCAAACTTTAAAAGTGAATGCACTTCCTCGTAAACTCAGCATTACAAATTCCTCTGACCCCCTTAATATGGAAACATATCAACTGTAATTACACCATCCTGCCAGTGGAAGCACTGCTATGCCACTATTGGCAGAAGGGCATAGTTAAAGTGTGACATGTTTACATAGGCAATCTCCATTTTAAATGTGAACAGTGGAATTTTTTTTAAATATTTTTATTTGGCTTCTAACTTTTTAACATTTTATATATAAAACAAAACAATGCAAAACATCAGGAACAGCAGAACCACCCCCTTCCATACGCCCCAATAACTCAAAGAAAACAACCCCCCCATTCTTACCCCCCCCCCCCCCCCAACAACCACCCCCCTCCCCAAAGCAGTTGACGGCAACCAACTCTGTAATGTGTAGAATAAATGACCCCACCTCTTGTGGAACCCCTCCATTGCCCCCTCAAAGCAAACCTAACTTTCTCCAAATACAGGGGGCGCGATTCTGCACTCCCATGCCGGTTGGGAGAATCGCCTGGGCTGCCAAAATTTCCGGGGACGCCGGTCCGACGCCCTCCCGCGATTCTCCTAAGCGGCGGGAACGGCCCGGTCAAGTTTCGCGGGCCGCAGGCCGGAGAATCGCCGGAGACACCGAAAATGCCGATTCTCCGGCACCCCCGCTATTCTGAGGCCCGGATGGGCCGAGCGGCCAGGCCAAAACGGCGGGTTCCCCCCGGCGCCGTACACACCAGGTCGCTGCAGTCGTGGGCGGTGCGTGAACGCTGGGGGGGGCGGCCTGTGGGGGGGTGAGGGGGGATCCTGCACCTGGCTTCACCTGCAATGTGGGGTGGCCCGCAATCGGTGCCCACCGATCGTCGGGCTGTCCTCTCTGAAGGAGGACCTCCTTCCTTCCGCGGTCCTGCAAGATCCGTCCCCCATCTTCTTGCGGGGCGGATTTGGACAGGACGGCAACCACGCATGCGCGGATGATGTCCGTTATGCGGCGCCGGCCGCATCATCTATGCGGCGCCGCTTTTACGCGGGCGACAAGGCCTGGCGCGGGTAGATGACGCGGCACCGATACTGGCCCATTGTCAGGGCCTGAATCGGTCGGGACCGGGGCCGTTCCGCGCCTTCGTGAACCTCGACGGCGTTCACGACGGCGCGGCCACTTCGGCGTGGGAGTGGAGAATCCCGCCCAGGAACTCCATCAACTCCCCAGACCACACCGAGGCCACACCGTGGAGTAGCTGAACTCCACCCCCAGCAGGACCCGCCTGCGAGCAATCAGCAAGGCGAAGGCTAAAATATCTGCCCTTGCACCCAATCAGCTCCGGCAAGTCCGACACCCCAAATATGTCCCCCAGGGACCCGGGCTCCAAATCCACAAGCAGGATCACCGACATGATACTGAAAAATGTCCCGCACAATTTCTCCAACTTCGGGTAAGATCAGAACATATGTACATGATTGGCCAGACTTCTCCACACCGCTCACAAGTGCCCTCCACCCCTTCAAACAGCTGGCTCATCCTCGCCCTCGTCAGGTGTGTTCTGTGCACCACCTTGAGAGCGGCACGGTAGCACAGTGGTTAGCACTGTTGCTTCACAGCTCCAGGGGCCCAGGTTCAATTCCCGGCTTGGGTCACTGTCCGTGCGGAGTTTGCACGTTCTCCCCGTGTCTGCGTGGGTTTCCTCCGGGTGCTCCGGTTTCGTCCCACAGTCCAAAGATGTGCCGATTCGGTGGATTCGCCATGCTAAATTACCCTTAGTGTCCAAAAAAGGATAGGTGGGTTATTGGGTTACGGGACAGGGTGAAGGTGTGGGCTTCTGTAGGGTGCTCTTTCTAAGGGCCGGTGCTCCTTCTGCACTGTAAATTCTATGATTCTTTAACTGTATTAACCCCAGCCTCACACGTGAGGTTGAGGCACTCGCCCTCCACAATCCCTCACACCACAACCCCTCTTCCAGGGCCACCCCCAGCTCCTCCTCCCACTTGGCTGTAACCCCCTCCAGCGACACCATACCTCCTCCAAAATCCTCCCATAAATCTCCGAGATGACACCCCCGACCCCACCACCAACAACACCCCCTCCAATGACGAGGAGGGGGGGTGTCACCGGAAACATTGGAGGAACCTTTTTCCCAAAGTCCCGCACCTGGATAAAGGTCTCCCCCCGTGAAATCCCAAACTTCACCACCAGCTCCTCCAAACTCGCAAACTGCCCTTCCAAAAATAAGTCCCTCATTTCCATCATCCCCGCTCCCCCCACCCCCGAAACCTAGCATCCAGCCTCACCTGCTCAAAAATACGATTCTCTCGAACCGGCATCAACACCGCCCCCACCCCCAAATGAAAGTGCTGCTGAAATTGTTTCCATATTTTCAGCGTGGCCACCACCACCGGACTAACTTGGGATTTCCCTGGAGCAAACGGGAGCAGCGTCATTGCCAACACCTACAAGAGCCAGGCTTCCACCCTCACCCACATTGCCTCCGGCTCCCTACCCCAGTCCCGCACCTTCTCCGCGTTCACTGCCCATTAGTAATACACTAAAGCAATTGGCGCAGATTGCGAAATGCATGGAGACGGTGAGGAAGGAGATGAGGGAGGTTTTGAGTGTGTTGGTGGAGGAGGCGGTTTCCCCGGTGATGACGGCGGTGGCGAGCGCAGTGACGGAGGTGCGAGAGCAAGGGGAGGCGCTGAATGAAGTGGAGGAGACGATATTGCAGCACGGTGATCAACTTGCCTCGATGGGGAAAGAGATGCGGAAGGTGATGGATACTAACAAGGATCTGCGAGGAAAAATGGAAGATCTGGAAAACAGATCCAGGCGACAGAATTTGAGGATTGTGGGGCTGCCCGAAGGAGTTAAAGGACCGAAGCCGATTATTTTGCCGCGATGCTGGCAAAACTATTGGGGGAGGGGGAGGATCCCTCCCGATATGAACTGGATCGGGCTCATCGGTCGTGGAGGCCTGTACACAAGGCGAGTGAGCCGCCAAGGGCAGTGACTCTGTGCTTCCGTAGGTACAGTGTGAAGGAGAAGGTCCTGAGCTGGGCCAAACAGAAGCGGGTGGTGCAGTGGGCTGGAGCTGGTATACGTGTATACCAGGACTTTACGGTGGAGCTGGCGAGGAGGCGGGCTGCCTTCAACCGGGTGAAGAGGGCACTGTACATTAGCAAGGTGCGGTGCGGCATTGTATATCCAGCGAAGCTGAGGGTGACTTATAAGCTCAGGGACTTTTATTTTGGAACGGCGGAAGCAGCGGAGGAGTTTGCGAAGGCAGAAGGACTGTGGCAGAACTGACAAATTGAGAAATGGCCATGTGCCGATGTAACCTCATGACTGCATTTTCTTCTTTTTTGTATCACTGCGCGTCGGTGTAGAGGCTAAAGGAGCCAATGGTGTATATATTTGGACAAGGGAAGGGACGGGACTTTCACTCGAAATGAGGGCTCTTTGGGGTGTAGGTGGATATGCGGGGTTTGTGTGCTAAAAGGGGATCTTTGGGCTTTCCTAGGGCCGGGCAAGGGGGAAAGGGACCCGGGCGGGGGCCTCCACGCTGGTCGGTTTAAGCCGGCCAGTGAACGGGAGTGAGGTGGGGGGGAGGGGCTGCGGCCATCGGAGCCTGGCAGAACGGGGTCCGAGTGATCTAGCCGGGGTGGAAAGTTGGGGGGAGGGAACCGAGGTTGGGAGGAGGAGTTTTACAAGAGGCAGTGGACGGGAGGAGCTGGAGACTTTGCGGGGGGGGGGGGGGGACAACTCTGGGGTATCATGTACGGGACTCTCTCAGAGGCTGGATGGCATAGGTTGGGGGGTGGGTGGGGGGTGGGGGGGTGGGGAGCTGTGTAGATTAAGGGCGACTGCGGGTAATCCCTGATTCCTTTGTGTCATTTGTTTATGTAAACATGCGGGTTGAGGTTCGGGGGTTGGTGGGCGGATGGGATCGTTGTTATTATGGGGATTGACATATCTTGCTGACTATTGTTTATTGTTGATGGGTGTAAATGTGGGAGAAAACGTGAAAAAGGAGGAGAATAAAAAAAAAAATTTTAAATAAAAAAAAAGTATTACACCAGATTTGGAAGAGCCAAACCCCCTGACTCTTACCCTCTCTGAACCGCCATCTTCCGAGTCCTCGTTACCCTACCTGCCCAAATGACAAAATAAACCATTCCACCTCCGTAAAAAAAGGGCAAAAAGTCCGGTAAGCACTGGAATAAAAATAAAATCCGCGGCGAGGTGTTCATCTTTACCACCTGCACCCGCCCTGCCAATGGTAGGGGGAGAACAGAAGAATTTACAATGGAAATAGAAAAATAATATGTCCCCCTATGCAACACCACGGGAGATTAGCGTGAGTGGGTCTCCTGATTCTGTATTGAATCATTGACAAACACCGACGTTAACGGCTTCTTCAGAAGAAACTACAATTATAATAATTTGCAGAATGTTTTGATCGCCACAGAACTGAAAAGGTGATGTAGCATACTTACAATCTGACCGACAATCATCCCCAGAAGAATTCTGAAGAAAAACAAGGAAATCAGCCAAGACAAACATCTGGGATTTCTTTTTTATATATTCCTTCCATAATTTTGGAAGAAACTGCAGGTGCTAAACATGGAAAAAATTTAACAATGGATGCACATCAGGTGGTTCAAAGGAGCTTTCGTTTTTAATAAAAGTAGTGCACCTCCACTTTTGTATCGAGCGCCACGGAGAGGGGAGAAAATGTCGTCATTTTTCATTGTCTCCTACCTGACGCTTTGGATAGGTTTGTGTGTGTCAGTTAGGCTTGTCCATACTACCTGAGCTGATGGATAACCACTCTAATTAATGAGTAGTTGCACAAATTGCAATAATCAAAGGCATGTTTTGTATACACGATAAAGATAATAATTACCATGAAAAAAAGAGGTATATATTAAATTTGTTCAGTATATTTTTAGTTAGTTGGCACCACTTCTGTCATGGTTTGAGGTGACACTTCAATAAGCTATCCAACAACAACTTACATCTATGTGGTGCCTTTCACATAATGGAACACCCCAAGTAGCTTCACAGGAGCACTGTACGGCAAAGTACAGCACTGAGCTGCACAAAGTACGAGGCGTGATGACCTAAAAGTTTGGCCAAAGAGGAATGTTTAAGCAATGCCTTAAAGGAGGAGCGCAAAAATAAGAGAGATGGAGTGGTGTTGGAGAGTATTCCAGAGCTTGGGGCTAAGGTCGCTGAAGGCTCGGTCAACAATGGTGGGACAATTATGATTAGGAATGCTCACGAGGCACAGATATTTTGGAGGATTGTGGGGCTGCAGAAATGGGGGGGGGGGGGGGCGATTTGGGAACAAGGATGAGAATTTTAAAGTGAAGACGGAGCCACGGTCAACAAGCGCAAGGGCGTTAAGGGAGCAGGACTTCATGCGAGGTAAGACATAGGCAGCAGAGTTTTGGATGACATCAAGTTTACAGAGGGTAGAATGTGGGAGTTCATCCAGGTGTGCATTGGAATAGTCAAGTCTAAATCATAATAAAGGTTTCAGTCGAAGATGAGCTGAGACAATGACGCAGTCAGCCGATGATGTGAAGGTTGAAAAGGGCGGATTTAATGGCGGTACAGACATAATAATAAGCTTTATCATTGTCACAAGCAGGCTCACATTAACACTGCAATGACGTTACTGTGAAAATCCCCTAGTCACCACACTCCGGCGCCTGTTCGGGTACACTGAGGGAGAATTCAGAATGTCCAATTCACCCTAACAGCACGCCTTTCGGGACTTGTGGGAGGAAACCGGACACCCGGAGGAAACCCACGCAGACACGGGGAGAAAGTGCAGACACCGCACGGACAGTGACCCACGCCGGGAATCGAACCTGGGACCCTGGTGCTGTGAAGCAACACTGCTAACCACTGTGCTACCGTGCCGCCCATGCAGAAGCTCAATGTTATGTTTCTGTGTTGATGTGAGTGGGGTCTGGGCTGCAGGGACAGTTGCACATGGCGAAGTTACACGGGTTGTGGGGAACAGGGATTTCGAAGTCTGCCAACTTGCACAGGTCACTGCAAAAAGTCAAAACATACTCAGGCAAAAAGGGGGAAGAATTCCTGGTTGCTTGTTTAAGGGATTGTTAGCACCAGATTTAGCAACACAGTCGGAATGGTTGAAGTGTAGACCCTAGAAGCCGGGATCCAGAAATGGCAGGAAAAACGGGCGCCATGGATGTGTTTGATGTGGACTCTGAAACATGGAATTCCTATGAGGAAAGATTCCAACCGTTACTAATAGCAAATAAGACACCAGTGGACCAAAATGTCACAATATTTCTCAGCTCAGTTGGCCGTAAAACATTTATGTTCCTACAGAATCTTGTTCACCCAGGAAAACCAGGAGACAAATCCTTCAGTGAATTAATGACAATCTTAAGAGGGACATTTGTCTCCTAAACTGTTATCGTTTGCAGAAGATTTCAGTTCCACCGCTGTAGTCAGGGAGAAGGTGAAGGTATTTTACAGTTTGTAACCTTTAAGAAGATGAGCTAGATATTGTGAATTTGGTACAACACTTGATGATACTCTTCGAGGCAGGCTGGTTTGTGCGTTTCACAGTGAAGCTTTTCAGGGAAAGCTGCTGTAAGTGATTTAACTCTAAAAGCTGCTGTGGAAGTTGCCACATCAATGGAGCTCGCAACGAGATAAGCTTCACAGATAGGGGATGGAGAGAAGATCCACAAAATGGATACCTCAAGGAACAAGGCTGCAAAGGTGCGACCATTGTACACAGGTTTGACACTCAGCGGGGGAATGCTGGAGAAAAACAGGTACTTGCAAGAACTGTGGTAAGAAAGGCCATATTGCCAAGGCGTGTTGGGCTCAAACAATATCTCGTACACCAAGAAAGTGCAAGAAGAACAATACAAGTAAACCATCTAGTTGTGTCTCCAAATTAATGGTTGAAGCTCATGCTCACTCAAAAGACAGCGAAGCTGAGGTAATGCAATAATTTAAGCTAGGTGTCTTGCCAATGCAGGGAGATCAACGTTTTTGGACCTATAAGAAAATTTAAGATCATGGAATTAAAGTGCAATTGGATACAAGTGCAGCAGTATTGCTAATACCTGAGACAATTTATCATCAGAAGATGAAGCATCTGCCTTTAAAACCATCAAATGTGATCCTAAGGACATGCACTGAAGAGGCGTACCAGTAAAAGGATGCAGTCTGGTGAAAGTAGAAGCAAATGGACAGACAGCAAAGTTGCTTCTTCATGCTGTTTGTGGGAACTTTCCTGTTCTCTTTTGCAGAGCATGGTTGGCAAAGATTAGACTTAACTGGGAAACAATCAATGAATTAGTGGATATGTGTCCTATCAAAAGGACAGGCCAGAGGGGACGGGGTTGCATTGTCGGTAAGGAATGAAATTACATCAGTAGCAAGAAGCAATACAGGGTCGGAAGGCATGGAATCTGTGTAGGTAGAGTTGAGGAATCGCAAAGGAAAACAGACCCTGATGGGAATTATGTGAGGTAGCAGTGCTAACCACTGTGCCACCGTGCTGGCCCCAATGTGTGAGTTCAGTTGGCAGTTTGAAAGCAAATGTAATGTTAGCATTCAGGTCGAGCGGGCTGGAATACAAGACCAGGGATGTACTTCTGAGGCTGTATAAGGTTCTGGTCAGACCCCATTTGGAGTAGTGTGAGCAGTTTTGGGCCCCGTATCTAAGGAAGGATGTGCTGGCCTTGGAAAGGGTCCAGAGGAGGTTCCCAAGAATGATCCCTGCAATGAAGAGCTTGTGGTATGAGGAGCGGTTGAGGATTCTGGGACTGTACTCGTTGGAGTTTAGAAGGATGAGGGGGGATCTTATTGAAACTTACAGGATACAGAGAGGCCGAGATAGAGTGGACATGGAGAGGATGTTTCCTCTAGGAAAAACTAGAACATGAGGCCACAGCCTCAGACTGAAGGAACGATCCTTTGAAACAGAGATGAGGAGGAATTTCTTCAGCCAGAGGGTGGTGAACCTGTGGAATTCTTTGCCGCAGAAGGCTGTGGAGGCCAAATCACTGACTGACATTAAGACAGAGATAAATAGGTTCTTGATTAATAAGGGGGTCAGGGGTTATGGGGAGAAGGCAGGAGAATGGGGATGAGAACATTATCAGCCATGATTGAATGGCAGAGCAGACTTGATGAGTCAATTGCGCTAATTCTGCTCCTATGTCTTATGGTCTTATGATTCAAGGAAGAACTTGCAGTTTGCTCATTCTCCCTGTGTTTGCGTGGGTTTCACCCCAACAATCCAAAAAATGTACAGGGCAGGTGGATTGGCCACGCTAAATTGCCCCTTAATTGGAAAAATGAATTGGGTACTCTAAATTTATTTTTAGAAAGGAAGAACTCGGAACAACATCTGAAGAAGTATGAGAAGATGTTCGACGGCTCACTAGGCTCTATGACTGGAGTTGAGTAACACCTAAAATTAAGCCAGACAGCACCCACAAATGTGCGAAAGCTAGAACCACACCATACGTCATTAGGCCTAAAGTTGAAGAAGAACTGGAAAGATTAGTAAGGACAAGAGTCATTGAACCTGTTAAAATGCCCAGAAGTCACCATAATGAAGTCAACGATGACTGAATAGACCGTGGAAAAATTAATAATAATAATAACAAAATCTTTATTAGTGTCACAAGTAGGCTTACATTAACACTGTAATGACGTTTCTGTGCAAATCCCTTGTCGCCACACTCCGGCGCCTGTTCGGGTACACAGAGGGAGAATCCAGAATGTCCAATTCTCCTAACAAGGATTTGTGGGTGGAGACTGGAGAACCCCGTGGAAACCCACGCAGACACAGGGAGAAAGTGCAGACTCCGCATAGACAGGGACCCAAGCTGGGAATCAAACCTGGATCCCTGGTACTGTGAAGCAACAGTGCTAACCACTGTGCTACCTTGCCGCCTAAATAGACAAAATATTCGCAAGATTTGGGAGCAGACTGTCAGTGATTATGGTACGCAGTTTACTTCGAAGGAGCTTGAGGACTACTTGAAAATGGAACGGTATACATCACATCAATTCAGCTCCATATCACCCAGCAACAAATGGATTGGCTGAACATTTTGTGCAATCATTAAAGCAATCTATCAAAGCAATCTATCAAAGCATCAAAGGATGTGGGGACATTATCAAGAAGAATAAACTCATTTCTAATATCTTATCGGAACACTGTACATGCAAGGTTCACCGGCTATACTGTTGTCCACGAGGAAACTACGAACCCAGTTTGATTTGTTAACTCCACCTGACACTTCAGATTTGTCAAAAGACAACAACAGACACAAATTGCTCGGGGGAGAAAATCTCTAAAAAGCGAATATTCAACCAGGGAGACTGAGTGTTAGCTTGGAGCTACACAACAAATAAGAAATGGTTACTAATTATGATCCGAGCAAAAACAGGTCCATATCATACACCGCACAGAGGGATGATGAAAGAGTTTTGCGGTGTCATGTTGATCAGCTACCACTACACAAAGTGAGTTTGAGAAACTTCTCAAGAGAAACTTCTCAAGAGGTTCTACCTTTAGAAGATCTAGTGAGCTATACTTTGGAACGGAGATCAGAAACAGTGACGAGTTCAGATTCTGTTTCCTTTTTTAAAAATGTATTTTATTACAAACATATATCAAAACAGGTTACAGCGAATAAACACCCCGGGAAACATACTTCCCAACAATCAACTATACAGTCTGTACTGATTTTTCCCCTTTTCCAACCCCCCCCCCACCCCCCGCAACGAACAGCTCCAACACGGTCACAAACATCCCCCACCTTTCCTCAAACTCCCCTGCTGAGCCCCTTAACTCATACTTTATCTTCTCTAACCGCAGGAAGTCATACAGGTCACCCAACCATGCTGCTACCCCCGGTGGCGATGCCAACCGCCACTCCAGCAAAATTCGCCGCCGTGCAATCAAGAGAGGCGAAGGCCAAGACATCGGCCTTCCTCCTCTCCATGAGCTCCGGCTTCTCTGAAACCCCAAATATCGCCACCAAAGAGTCTGGGTCCACTCACTCCTCCACTATCCTGGCTAAGACCGCGAACACTCCCGTGCAGAATCTTACCAATTTTTCACAACCCTAAAACATGTGCATGGGATTCGCTGGTCCCTGCCTACACCTCTCACACTCATCTGCTACCCCCTGAAAGAACCCACTCATTCTCACCAGAGTCATATGCACCCTGTGCACCACCTTAAACTGTATCAGGCTCATCCTTGCACAAGAAGAAGTCCCGTTTACCCTACACAGTGCCTCACTCCATACTTCCCAATTGATCTCCCCTCCCAACTCCGCTTCCCATTTCTCCTTAATCTTCACCACCCGCTCGCCTCCCTGCTCCCCCAGCCACTTGCATTTATCCCCAATTTTTCCCTCCCCTTCCACATCCGGAAACAGCAGTCGCTCCAGCAGGGTGTATCCCGGCAATCTAGGGAACCCCTTCCAGACCTTTTGTGCAAAGTCCCTAACCTGTAGATACCTGAACTCACTACCCCTCGGCAGCTCTACCCTCTCCCTTAGCTCCTCCAGACTGGCAAACCCTTCCTCCAAATACAAATCCCTCACCTTGACCAGCCCCACGTCCTTCCACCTCCTGTATAAACTATCCATCCACCCCAGCTCAAACCCCAAATTCTGTTTTGGAAAACTTTTCAAAGCCTATAGGGAAAGATACTGAAATAGCCACTCAAGAAGTACCATCTATGGAAAAGAATGTGGACACTTCCGAGGTCTCAAGTAGCTAAGTTCAAGAATGCCAAATTCTACCAAAATGGAATAGACGTCCACCACAGAGACTGTCTTGTTGAACTGTATATATGGATAAAAATAATATATCTGTGTATTTGTATGAATGTTAACTGTTGTCTTTGCACTAATGAAGTAAAGGGGGAGAGGTGTTATGTATCTGAGAATACATTCCTGCTGGTTCTGCGTCATGTGATGTGTCATGACGTCGGCAGAGAGTTTGTGTGGGCTTTGGACAGATCACCATCTATGATTGTATGAGCAACACACTTAATAAAGCTCTCATGATGTATTACAAGAATCCAGAGCGTGGGCACCTCCATGCCATTTCTCTTTGTGGCAACAAAGAAATATAACACTCACCTTGGGAACAAATGTGACACCAAGGTTGCAAACAGACTGGTTTAATTTCAGCCTGTTGCCAGGGAACGGGATGGATTGGTAGTTAGAACATAGAACATAGAACATACAATGCAGAAGGAGGCCATTCAGCCCATCGAGTCTGCACCGACCCACTTAAGCCCTCACTTCCACCCTGTCCCTCCTAAACTTTTTGGGACACTAAAGGCAATTTAACATGACCAAAAGGGGCAGCACAGTAGCACAAGTGGATAGCACTGTGGCTTCACAGCGCCAGGGTCCCAGGTTCGATTCCCCGCTGGGTCACTGTCTGTGTGGGGTCTGCACGTTCTCCCCGTGTCTGCGTGGGTTTCCTCCGGGTGCTCCCACAGCCAAAAGACGTGCAGGTTAGGTGGATTGGCCATGCTAAATTGCCCTTAGTGTCCAAAAAGGTTAGGAGGGGTTATTGGGTTACGGGATCGGGTGGAAGTGAGGGCTTAAGTGGGTCGGTGCAGACTCGATGGGTCGAATGGCCTCCTTCTGCACTGTATGTTCTATGTTCAATCCAGTTAACCTGCACGTCTGTGGGAGGAAACCGGAGCACCCAGAGGAAACCCACACAGACACAGGGAGAATGTGCAGGCTCCGCACAGACAGTGACCCAGCGGGGAATCGTGAACTGTAAACAATGGCTTCAGTCTTGACGACACTCAACTGGGGGAAGTTTCTGCTCATCCAGCCCTGGATGTCAGATAAGCAGTCTGATAATTTAGCAACAGTGGAGGAGTCGAGTGAGGCGGTGTCGAGGTAGGGCAACGTTTGGCAAAAACTAACACTGTGACTTCAGATGATGTTGTGAAGGACAGATGTAGATGAGAAATGGAAGGGGACCAAGGATAGATCCTGAACTAACTGAGCAATAACTACTGACACAGATACTGCTGGACAAAAATGGAACACAGTCCATCTACTTTGCCTACCATTCTGGCAGTCAATTGATACAAGCATAATAGACAATCTTTATCAATTAATCTATAACTGATCAGCCATGAGGCCAGGAAAATCCCCAGTGATGGAAATCCGTAGAAACCATTGGCTCAAAGTCGCCGGTCCTTCCACGACATGCTACACTTATCACATGTCTTGCCTCAGTTACTCATGCTGTTGTTCCTCTTCCTGCAGCCATGCACAAGACAAACTTTCATCGATTTCCATGGCCAGGCCTTCCCTGGAACAGGTCGCTGGTCTGTCGCCAGAGGCTCATAGCTTGAGAGGTGCCGTTCCACATCAAGCATGGCTGACCAGGAGCCTCTCGCACTGTTACCGCCAGCCATTGGTGTGTTGGAAGGATTTGGCCGCATTATGAATACACCTTCTTTGACCATCAAGTCCTGGGACTCAAACCCACAGCTTCTGGCTCAGAGGCAGGGACGCTACCCACTGTATCATAAGACCTCTAGCTAATCATATACTGTGTCCCAAAATACTATTTTGTGAAAGAAATCTCAATTTCATTTGAATGAATCATTATTATCAGGTTCCACCATCTCCCGAGGGAGCTGGTGACATGGATTGACCATTCAGCAGTGAAATGTTTCTGCAGATTAGCTTTGATCTTACCCTGTACCCCCTCCCCCCTGCTCTTTTAAGTTAATTGTGTTCTCTTGTCTTGTTCTGGACAGGTGGAACAGCTTGCTGTGATTTAGATTATCTCGTCCCAGTAGAACCCTAAAAGCAGCTCGTCACCTCTCAATCATCCCTTTTACAGCAAGAACTTGCCCAAATGACTAATCACTCTTATAGCCCAATTCCTCCTTCCTCGCAACTATCTGGTTGCTCTCTTCTGTGTTCTTTCAAGCTAAAATATTATTTTTGTACTGGGGCGACCAATATTCTCAGTGCAATCACCAGCGTTTCCTCACTAGTTGGGCACAATGTTGACCTATTTGTACATCCCAACAGTTTTCACCCTGCAAGGGATTTCTCTGAGATGGCAAACTCGTTTGTTTTTAGTGGCAAAGTCAATCCTGCGGAAGCAGCGAGATTCTTCCGATTTACCTTTCTGGAAGGTGTAACCGCCATCTTGTTCCTTGAGCTGGCCTTCCCCCGCCCGCAGGGTCTCACTCAGGATGGTGGCGTCAATGTTGAAACCCCTGGGATACCGGGCAACAACAGCAGCACATTGTTCCAATCGGACGCTTTTGGTATTGTCCATGAGGGTGCTGTCATTCCAGGTCCCAAAATTCATTTTAGAGGGTGGAAGGTGCCTGTGTGTGAGTTATTTTAATGTGGGGTGACCGTCCCACATCAGTTACCACATGGGCTTGAATGGGCAAGGCTTTGGTTCAGTGACAAAAGGTCCAGGACAACTGGAGATCTGGCTCTGATATATGGGCCGGGACATACAAACACACATACTCCTGCTGTCCTTCTTCCTTCCCACAGGATCTCTCTCCCTGAGATTCATAAAGTTCAGTGGCGACGTCATGAAGGTGGCACTGGCCTCACAGTGTTAATGGCTGTGTTGCTCCTCTCTCGCTGTGAATGGGCCCTTTGCCCCTCTCTCACTATCAATGGCCCTGCTGCTCCTCTCTCGCTGTTAATGGTCCCCTTGCCCCTCTCCTCCTGTGAATGGCCCTCCTGCTCCTCTCTTGCTCTTCTCGGCGATGGTCACTGTCTCCAGGTCCCCTTTTCATCCACTCTTCTGAGATAGCTTCAATTTGTCAGTCAGGAATCCCAGGTCTCTCACATTTTCCATGCCACACAGTCATTCCTGAAGCCGCAGGCTATACTGCTTGGGCAGTTCTGGAGAGCCACTCTAGCAACTTGAGCACAGAATCTACACGAATGCTTCAGTACACTGCTGAAAGAGTGCTGCAGTGTTGGAGATGTGGATAATTCCACCCTAACTTCAAAAAACACTGCAATGACTGAGAAGTGCTAAGGGGTGTACTGGGCTGTGAAAGAGGCTATATAAATGCAAGTCCTTCTTCTCTTTCCAGGCCTTGGTAACGCATGTTCCACTTGAATGCAACCTTCCGTCAGAAGAATCCCAGGCATGCAAAAGCCTTGGATAAAGAAATGGACACCTTCTCATTCACGTTAATAGAGGCAAAGATGCCCAAGTACTTGCTTTGTCTAGATTAGAATTTCAGTTAACACTTGATATGGCTAAAGGTGTCAAGGAACAAATTCACTCTTGGACTGGGTTCCCTTGAGCTTTGAATTGTCGAAATGGATGGAGACTGTAATTTATTTTGCTCTACTGTTTGAATTACGGCACGTCCATTACCATGGCTTTGTCCCAATTACTGTACATCATGTAGATTGCATTAGGAATTAAAAGATCTTGGCAACATTTCAAGGGACTGGGTTTCATGCTTTGCATAGTTACTGGAATTGCAGCACTGTGGCTAGATTCATGCAGCAAGATCCTTGCCTAGACTGGCTTGTGTCTGCCCTGCAATTGAGACATTTAGAAGTTCTAAATAGAAGGACCTGAGCCACACATAAGTTTTTCCACATCAGCGGAATCCTCACAAATCTCTGGAGCAACAGGAAAATGGTCTTTTCAGTATAAATCTTTCTTTCTTACTCTATAGCAACACTGGAAGCTGGCAACAACAGATACACATTCCCAGAATTAGTACAGTGTACGTGATGGGAAATGAGCCGGATGGCGTTCCCCATTGGAATGATGTATTCAATATCCTCACATCACCCACCAGCAGATAACCCAACGTGTGAGCAAACTGGTGAGATTCCAGCAGAAAATCTCCGCTCAGGTTTATTGCAAATCACAATCGCGCTTTGGAATTTATGCAACGCTCCTCATATAAACCGGACATTTCCAAGCGCTTTTCAGCCAATTAAGTATTTTGTGAAGTGTAGTAACTGTTTTGGCGCAGGGAAAAAGAAATCCACCTTACTTATATTTGCTGTAAAACCCTTGAATTGTGTTCTTCACTTCAAGACGAGATTTTTGCACCCCACCCCTTCCCCCTATAAAGGTACAGACAGGTGGATCACCAGTTAGGGGGTCAGATAATGGGTTGGAACCCAGTCTTGCCTGGGCAATTGTGATGCACGATCAATTGCACAAAGACTTGAGTTGGGTACAACTGAGGCTTTATTGCTCTGAGATATGTGGCCTCCCACAGCAGCTGGCGAAATGCCTGCAGCATGGAGGACACACATATTTATACTCCGCCTACTGGGCGGAGCCAGCAGGCAGGGACTACCAACGTCCCTGTAGTACAGGTCCTACCATACATCACCTAATAAAGGTGCAACAGTGGTTTACCACAAGTTGTATTGAGGTCAATGGGCTCAAACAGGTTGTTAACGTTGGCTCAGCTCCATCAGAAGATTGTTGTTTCACGTCCAGCACCAGAGACTTGAGAACAAAACCTAGGCTATCACTCCAGTGCGGTAATGAGGCAGAGCTTCAGCGTCAGAAATGCTGGACAGAATTTTCCCGGAAGTCGACAAAGGCTGATAGCGGGCGGGAAAAGCAGCATTGAAGCCGCTTACAGCAACGGCAGCTTTCTCCGTAGTGTCGTCCCGGATTTATGTGTGAAAAACATAAAGGGGCAAGTTCCATGGCGCACATCTGGCTCCCAGCAACTTAGTGCCTCGACAATCGGGGCGCCATTTTTAAAGGCTGCTCCAGTGTACAGGAGTTGACCAGGAACCCTAACCCCCGCCGCACCTTCCCACCCCCACTATTCCCCGAAAGGGAAAGAAAGTGTATGTACGAAGATCTGCTTAAAAATACAGCATGTTGTGCCTAATATTAGGATAAAATATGAAATATTCAAAAATGGACGACTGTACCTAAAAGGTTTTTAACATTCAGATTCATGGCCAGAGGTATAATCTTCACTTGTGGATCATTCGTGATAGGGTCATAGTTCTGTGCCCTACACTCCACTCAACAAAATATGATTGTGTGTGTGTGAATCTAAGCATTAGGTACACTTCTTTTCTCACACATTAAGCATGCTTCTCAGAGATAGAGATAGACGGGTGGGCGGCAGAGTGGTTAGTACCGCTGCTTCACAGTACCAGATACCCGGGTTCAATTCTGGCTTCAATTCTGACCTCGGTTGACTGTGGTGGTGTTTGCACTTTCTCCCAGTGTCTCTGTGGGTTTCCTCCGGGTGCTCCGGAGTTTGCTCCCACAGTCCAAAGAGGTGCAGGTTAAGTGGATTGGCCATGCCAAATTGTCCCTTAGTGTCCGAAAATGTGCAGGTTAGGTGGATTGGCCATGCTAAAAGATTGCCCCTAAGTGTCCAAAGATGTGCAGGTTGAATGGATTAGCCATGCCAATTTAAAAAAAATTTTTTTTCGAGTACCCAATTATTTTTTCCAATTAAGGGGCAATTTAGCGTGGCCAATCCACCTATCCTGCACATCTTTTGGGTTGTGGGGGTGAAACCCACGCAGACAAGGGGAGAATGTGCAAACTTCCCACGGACAGTGACCCAGAGCCAGGATTCGAACCCGGGTCCTCAGCGCCGTAGGCAGCAATGCTAACCACTGTGCCACCGTGCTGCCCTAGCCATGCCAAATTGTCCCTTAGTGTCGAAAGATGTGCAGGTTTGGTGGGGTTATGGGGATAGATAGAGTGGGGGAACAGGCCTAGGTAGGTATTTTGCTCTTTCAGAGATTGGCGCAGACTCGATGGGCCGAATGGCCTCCTTCTGCACTGTAGGAATTCTATGATTCTATATAATACGATGAGCTTACTTGTGGCATGGCTCATGCTGCATTCCAGCATATCTCGTGAATGGAAATTAAGAAAGATTTGGAAACAGTTCTGGGAGAGATGTGCTCAGCAATAGTGAAATATGCATTGAAATACTTTATTTGTCTCAGATTTCCCATAAACCAATCAGAGGAATGATATTTTTTGAACCAAGAACAAATATTTAAAATGTCCTTAAATAAAACAGAAAAGTCTGGATAAACTCAGCAGGTCTGGAAGCATCTGTGGAGAGAGAAACAGAGTTAACGTTTCAAGTCCAATATAAGTTCTTTGGAAAACTCTCCTCAGATGCTCCCATACGCTGAGATTTTCCAGCACTTTCTGCTTTTGGTTTAGATTTCCAGTATCAGCTGTATTTTGCTTTTATTTGAACATTTCTACATGCATGCCGCAATATTTTATCAGCAGATTTTCTGCAGCATTGCTCTTTGTAAGTCAGATAAGTGGTTTTATAATCACAGCCTTTCACCAAGTAATACATAATGTATTGTTTCAATTGTTAATGTGAAGCCACATTTAAGATGGCCAGTTCTTTATCAATCACAAAGGTTTTTTTAAAACTTAGAGTACCCAATTATTTTTTTCTCCAATTAAGGGGCAATTTAGCATGGTCAATCCACCTAACCTGCTCATCTTTGGGTTGTGGGGGTGAAACCCACGTAGACATAGGGCGAATCTCCAAACTCCACACGGACAGTGACCCAGGGTCGGGATCGAACCCTGGTCCTCGGCGCCGTGAGGTCCTGAGAGACTTAAGGAACAGAGATCATTTAAAAAAAATTTGTTCATGGGGTATGGGTGTCGCTGGCTGGGCCAGCATTTATTGCCCAGCCCTAAGGACATTTAAGAGTCAACCACATTGCTGTGGGTCTGGAGTCACATGTAATCCAGACCAGGTAAGGATGGCAGATTTCCTTCCCTAAAGGGCATTAGTGAACAAGATGGATTTTTACAATAATCGACACTGGTTTCATGGGCGTCATTAGACTTTCAATTCCAGACTTTTATTGAATTAAAGTTCCACCAATCGCCTTGGTGGGAATCGAACCCAGGTCCCCAGAGCATTACCCTGGGTCTCTGGATTACGAGTCCAGTGACAATGCCACTACGCCACTGCCTCCACTGCCACTGGGGCAATGAAAAAGGAACATCAATTGACAAACAGCAAACTGGCCTCTACGTCATATAATATACAATACAAAATGAAAACAGGAAATGCTGAAAATATTCAGCAGGCCCAGCAGCATCAATAAGGGAGAAGTACTGCATTAACATGGAAGGCCTGTGATCTTCCATCAGCCCTAAACGTATCTCTCCACAGATGCTACCAGACCTACTGAGTATTGCTAGAACTTTGGGGGGGGGTTTTGATTCTAGATTTCCAGCATCTGTATCATTTTGCTTTTGTACTCCTAGTCTCTCTGCCAGTTTCCCCTCTCCTCCTGTCATGTCGATCAATGGCTCTCAGGCCACCTTTTACACATTAGCCAGTCTAAACAGCTATTAAACGTTTCTTATTGAAATAAAAGCCCAATTCAAGCTCCAGGAGCCAGCTCCCAGTATATGCTTCAGGTAATTGCTTCCGAGAAAATTGCATCTCGCAGGACCCGACCACGCCAAATGCCGCACAATATCCGTATTGAAAGAACAGGGAAAGAATCTGTCAAAATCAGATACGCAGAAAGCAAATCACATCACTTTGCTTTTTTTAATGATGCATCAGCAATATTTTCCACCGTGTGTCATCCATGAAGCATGTTTTTCTAACCGCATGCATCTGTTTCATGGTGACAAAAAAAGATTTTGAGGTTTTTTTAAAGCCCATGCTGGGATTGAAGCCACAAGACCTCAAAAGGATGTGTTGCACCAGTGTAAGAACACTTCCTAGATCCATGAGAAATCAAACCGAAATCTTCTAAAGCAGCAGAGACTTTGAACAATGTCTGTGGTAATTTGAACAGATATTCAACGGGCATGCCTGTCAACAGTATTAAATCCTACCTTGGAAGCTGGGGCCACAACAGCAAAATGACTTCATTATGTTCAAAACACGCCTCTATCTTTTTTGTCCATAATACATTTAAAAATTAGTACCCTTGTTTAGAGAAGTGATTTGCAGATTATACAGAAACACGGTTACGAGCAATCTTGCATTTCCACTTCAATTTAACTGTGGGGTAAAGCGATAAATAAAGAACGATCAGGGCATTGTAGAGCACCTTTCATGACCTCAGACCATAAGACATAGGAGCAGATGGAGGCCATTTGGCCCATCCAGTTTGCTCTGCCAGCATGGGGGCGGCTGGAGGCGGCATCATGCAAAGGCACCAGCCTAGGGGCACTAATCATGGCGCCGCTGCCGTTCTCGCCGGCGCGATACACCACAAGTCCGGTGGTGACAGTGGCACTGACGATCTGGGGGCAGAGATATTGGCAGGAGGAGGGGGCCTCAGATACGGAATAACCACAGATTTGCTCCGGGTCGGATGGATGGGGGGTTCCAAGGCTGGTATAGGGCAGGTATTAGGAGGATGGGGGACCTGTTTATAGACAGGACTTTCCCCAGCATGCAGGCGCTGGAGGAGAAGTTCGGCCTGTCCCCGGGGAATGCGTTCAGGTATCTCCAGGTTCGAGACTTTCTTAAAAAGCAGGTGGGGACATTTCTGCTGCTGCCCCCAAGTAGGATCCAGGACAGGGTGGTGTCTGGCATCTGGGTAGGGGAGGGGAAGGTGTTGGACATATATCAGGAGCTGCAGGAGGTGGAGGAAGTTTCAGTGGAGGAGTTGAAGGGCAAGTGGAAAGAGGAGCTGGGCGAGGAGCTGGATGAGGGCCTGTGGGCTGATGCCCTGGGCAGGGTGAATTCCTCCTCATCGTGTGCCAGGCTCAGTTTAATTCAGTTTAAGGTGGTGCATCGGGCTCACATGACGACGGCGAGAATGAGTAAGTTCTTTGGGGTGGAGGACAGGTGCGTGCGATGTGCAGGGAGTCCGGCGAACCATGTCCATATGTTTTGGGCATGCCCGGCGCTTAAAGAATTCTGGCAGGGGTTTGCGAGGGCGATGTCTAGGATTTTAGACACTCGGGTGAAGGCGGGTCCAACAGTAGCGCTATTTGGGATGTCGGAGGATCTGGGAGTGCAGGAAGCGAAAGAGGCCGAGGTACTGGCCTTTGCCTCCCTGGTAGCCCGGAGACGGGTCACAGATCATAGAATCCACAGTGCAGAAGGAGGCCATTCGGCCCATCGAGTCTGCACCAGCTCTTGGAAAGAGCACCCTACCCAACCGCACATCTCCATCCTATCCCCATAACCCAGTAACCCCACCCAACACTAAGGGCAATTTTGGACACTTGGAATTTAGCGTGGCCAATCCACCTAACCTGCACATCTTTGGACTGTGGGAGGAAACCAGAGCACCCGGAGGAAACCCACGCACACACGGGGAGAACGTGCAGACTCCGCACAGGCAGTGACCCAAGCCGGGAATTGAACCTGGGACCCTGGAGCTGTGAAGCAATTGTGCTAACCACTATGCTACCGTGCTGCCCACTCTTGTTAATGTGGAGCGACTCGAAACCCCTGAGCATGGAGAATTGGGTTAGCGATATGGCGGGGTTCCTCAGCCTGGAGCGAATAAAGTTTGCCTTGAGAGGGCCCTTGATGGGGTTCTCCCGGCGGTGGCAACCTTTCCTTGACTTTCTAGGGGAGCAGTAATTGTCAGCAGCAGCAGCATCCGGGGGCGGGGGGGGGATTGTTGATATAATGTAAGTTGTGTTTTGTATGAAGACAACACCCACCTTGTT